>NC_135503.1:159851233-160171539 GCF_052857255.1 Amblyomma americanum
TAATGAATTGCGCAGAAATGACGCAGAGAAGTTTACTGCGAATTTACGGTAGCTAGTTCTAGGCTTTGAGAGTAAATGGAAATTGTTTTGGGGAAAGGAAATGGCACAGTATCTGTCTCAGATATCGACGGACACCTGAACCGCGCCGTAAGGGAATGGATATATGAGGGAGTGAAAGAAGAAAGGAAGAAAGAGGTGCCGTGGTGGAGGGCTCCGGAATAATTTCGACCACCCGGGGATCTTTAACGTGCACTGACGTCGCACAGCACACGGACGCCTTAGCGTTTCGCCTCCATCGAAACACAGCCGCCGCGGTCGGGTTCGAGTCCGGGAACTCTGGAGCAGAAGCCGAGCGCCCTAACCACTAAACCACCGCGGCGGGTAGGCTTCGGTAGTAAGAAATTGTTTTGGCATGCAAAGCGAGTGAACCTTCGTCAACGAAACAGGATACTATTAATTAACGGAATGGGAAGTGATCCTTTAGTGAACTTAAAGATGGGAATGCCAAGAAAATAATGAACCATGGATGAGACCCCTAGGGTTTTATGGGCCTGCAGTAAGGGTTCAGTACTGCATAAATAGTTATTGAAACTAATAATGCGTATGGCTTGATTCTGTATGTGTTGCAGCGGTGACATGTGTGTTCTGTAGGTGCTCTCCAAGAAGAAATACAATAGTTGATATGACTATGGATGAAGGCATATTGCAGTGAAATGTGCGTTAGTAACTTGAAGTAATTTCGTACCTTTATGAGTACCTTTATGCCTTATGGTGCTTTTTTTGTTAGACTGTTTATGTGCCTGTGGAATTTTAAGTGGCAGTCAAGCTTTACTCCCAGAAACGTCGCATGATCAGTAGCAATGAGCATGTGAGAGTCAAGGAAAATATGTGGAGATTCAAGAATAGCCTTATGGGGAGATGAAAAGACGATAAAGCTAGATTTAGGGTCATTAATACTCAGCACGTTGTCTCGGCACCGCGTCCCTAAGTTTGCATCATCAGCATTCAGTTCATGTGTTAAGGAACGTAATGGCTTGTCAGATGCTGGTATGTTAATATCATCGGCATATTTTCACGAAGTGGTGACTGCAGTCCGGAGAGAAGAAAGGCAGCGAAAATGGTGTCTAAACAAAACTCTTTACTCCGGCTCACTTACGCCCACAATGAACTAAACCACTAGGCGGTGGCGTAGCAACAAGCGTGCTCGGCGGTCGTCGAACAGAATGCCCGCCGCTGTCGGCCGCGCTCAATTTAAAGCTGATAGCGAACTTTCCAGATAAAGCGTGCAATGTTACTAGAACATTCTGTAACAGCGTAGAATCAGCTCTGCCTGGCTGCGGTCAATCTAGATAAATCTAGTCGCGTCTTTAATCGCAAACGAAGCGATGAAGCGGTGTGGCGGCTGATTTGAAGAATGAACAAGCACTGCAAAGATTCGTGGCATTAATCACCTCTCAATGAAGCATCGACCTGACGCATTAAAACAAATAATGCGACTAGCAACAAATAAAATGGATCTTGCGAGAATAGAGTGTGGAAATACAGCGTCCTTTAGCGCGCATAATAGAGCTTTAGACGGACGACATGAACAACATCTGATCGTACGCGGTGTTGCTTGGATGCAGTCATTGCGTCTGGGATGTCTCCATAATCCAGTTCACCCAGCCGACGAAGAACCTTGAACGGGCCGAAATAACGGCGCAAAAGCTTTTCACTGCTCGTTGAAGGTAGGCGGCAACGTCGACGTTTTCTTCTTCTGTAACGTTGGGCAGTATGGCGTCTAGCGTGGTCGTGGCCTCCCTGCCATGGACGAGCCTAGAAGGCGTCATCTGAGTGGTCTCCTGCACTGCGGTGTTGTAGGCGAAAACGACGTAAGGCAGGATGACATCCCATGTTTTGTGTTCGGCATCGACATACATGGGGAGCATATCGGCAATGGTTTTGTTCAGGCGCTCAGTCAGTCCGTTGGTCTGCGGATGGTATGCAGTTATCCTCCAGTGGCTGGTTTAGCGGTAACGCCGGATGGCTTGCGTTAGTTCCGCCGTGAATGCTGTTCCTCTGTTCGTGAGGAGTACATCGGGGGCGTCGTGTCGCAGAAGAATGCACTCCACGAAAACTTTGGTGACTTCTGCTGCTGTTCCGTTAAGTAGGGCAAGCAAGTCCATGCCAGTGTGTTGAAAGGTCCTTGAGGGAGGTTCAATGGGGTTCAGAAATCCTGCTGGTCGTGCGGGAGCGGTCTTTCGTCACTGACAATCTCGGCAGGCTTTCACATAATGTGCGACATCGGCAGACAGTAGGGGCCAGTAATCCTTGTCTTAAATGTGGCGGAGGGTGCGAGTAAACCCGAGATGTCCAGCTGTCGGCTCGTCGTGTGTAGCATGTAAAATTTCTTCGCGGAGACAAGCAGGTACAAGGGGGCAGGCTGTTTTACTCGCTCCGAAGTTCTTTTGCACAAGGACATCATTCTGTACACAGAAGGAAGATAGTCCTCGCTTGAATGAAGCTGGGGGTAAAGAAACCTTCATTTTCGCTCTCAGCGCAACACGAACGGGACACAAGACGAAGGACTTGCACAAACAGGCGCTGACTATCAACTGGTTTTTTATTGAAGAACGAAAAGCGTATAAATACAGTGAACTACTTATCAATCAACAAAAGTTATCTGGAAGGCACGTGGGAGGTCAGATAGCTCAATTCCCTCTCGGATAACGTTATGGAAGGGCTGCTGATACATTTTGTGCCGTTGTGGTAAATATAAAAAGCTTCCATTACCTCGCCCAGGCGTCTTTCCAGTGCAAAAAGTGCCAATGTGTTCCAGATTATAAGAACACGCGCATCCTGTTCCGACATAACAATAAATTAACACGCAAGATAATGGAAGCTTTCTATATTTACCACAACGGCACAAAATGTATCAGCAGCCCTTCCATAACGTTATCCGAGAGGGAATTGAGCTATCTGACCTCCCACGTGCCTTCTAGATAACTTTTGTTGATTGATAAGTAGTTCACTGTTTGCATTTTTACGCTTTTCGTTCTTCAATAAAAAACCAGTTGATAGTCAGCGCCTGTTCGTGCTAGTCATTCGTCTTGTGTCCCGTTCGTGTTGCGCTGAGAACGAAAATGAACACTTACCAACTCGCCCAAATTTCCGACTTGCTAAAGAAACCTTGCCTTCCAGGTACTCGATGAGGCGTGTTAGGTCGGGGTCCGAGCGTTGTTGCTGAGCAAAAGAGCTGGGGCTGATGGAAGGAAAGAAGGAAGGAAGGAAGGAAGGAAGGAAGGAAGGAAGGAAGGAAGGAAGGAAGGAAGGAAGGAAGGAAGGAAGGAAGGAAGGGAGGAAGGAAGGAAGGAAGGAAGGAAGGAAGGAAGGAAGGAAGGAAGGAAGGAAGGAAGGAAGGAAGGAAGGAAGGAAGGAAGGAAGGAAGGAAGGAAGGAAGGAAGGAAGGAAGGAAGGAAGGAAGGAAGGAAGGAAGGAAGGAAGGCCTCAGACGTTGCTGGCACATACCCACTACGGGGGAGTGGCCAAGACACATGCGGTTAATTACTGGATACAGGAAAGTTTTGACGGGAAAAGGAGTGGTAATAGTATGTAGTCTGATAGATTGGAAGAGGGAAGGAAAGGGGTCCAGTTAACTTGGAGATCAAAGACGGGACAGTTGCTTAATGTGCATAATAGTACACAATGCCTGTAATGTTGCAATGTCGTACTGACTGAGGGCGGGAAAAAGAAATTAGAATGGGAGTCGCTGCGTTTCTTGAAGAAAATTTTGCACAGCAGAGCGCACACTCCTGTCGCTTCGTCCAAGCAAAGAAGCGCCAATGGAAAGAACAACCGCGGAAGACACAGGCAAGCCCATTTGATGAAATGGAATTTGCAAAAGACGCTTCCTCAAATGAGAAAAGCGGCGGCAGAACAGCAGGAAGTGATCTATTGTCTCAGGTTCGGCACAAAAAGGGCACAGTGGGGAAGCTGCCAGGCCAGATCTGTGAAGGTAGAAATTTAGAAGGGGAACCCGGCAACGCAAGCGCGTGAAAGAGACCTCTAGTCTGCGTGAGCGCCAGTCATTGCTACTCCAAGGATGCAGAAGATGCCGATATTCGGGAGATGATGTAAGAGCCGAGGCAGCAAATTCCTGAAATATTGTGTAGCTGCGAAACCTCACCGCAGCTGTATATGCACACGATGGCAGGACAGCAACAATTGGGCCGCTGAGAGAGGCTCTTGCTAAGGAATCTGCAACCTCATTTAAGTGAAAGCCCATGTGACCGGGTACCCAAAGCAACCTTACCGAATTTAGATGGAGCGGAATCAGGAACTTAAAGAGGCGTAAAGGCCGAGAGTCAGTGGGTGAGGATAAGGAAGAGCAAATGGACAGAGAGTCAGTCATTATCACGACCTGGGAAACGGTAGATTCTAATTTTCGTAAGGCTAAGATTACTGCTAATAATTCAGCCAGAAATATTGGAGTGAAGTCAGGAAGACGGAGAGAAAAAGACCAATCCAGTGAAGGGGAAAAAATTCCCACACCTGCCTTTTCGCGATCCCGCGAGGCATCGGTATCAATAAGAACATGAGAGGGAAAGGACCTTAGGTGGTCCTGCAATAGACCCTGAATACATAAGAGCGCAAACTGGCAACACGGACGAGGAAGGGAACAGGACGAGCACTGCACTTTCAACAGGGTTTATTCAGGGAAGAGCGTATATGTAGCCTCTGGCCTTATTCATGTTCTTAATCTCAATTTGACAAACATCTACCTTTCACAGATATGCCTCAAGAAACACCATTTCACTGTGCTGGATAATAACCGAGGTATCACTGTATGTCTTTCACGAATATGCACCAACAAGCCCAGTTGCAAGTACTTCTTAGACCCTGAAGAAGCGGGAAGGGCTGCAGCTTTGTATTCGATGGGAAAATGTCATCGAATTGAATCTGGACAGATGAGGAGTTGTTATATATTTGGCGGACATCTGTGAAATGAATATTTATGCGATCAAGGAGGGACTGCACGTAACATATCTGCGGGGTATGAAATCGAGACCAGGCAGCACTAAAAAAGGCGGAAGGTTGACTAAGAAATATTATACTGGAAGCGTGAAGAGGTGAGTCGCACAATTTTAAAAATGTTTGAACTGTTAAAAGGCGAAACCTAGCTGATAACGAAGGCATTCGCGCCTCAAGGTGCAGAACAGCATTGGCGACATATTTTGGAAGCCATAGACAAAGGCGCAACGCCTCATGCTCCAAAAGCACAAGAGGGCGAAGAAGTTTATAGGCAGGAGCTCCTGAGAATAAAACACACCCGAACTCCAAAATTGGGCGGACGTACATTTTATAAATCATCAGAAGCGTATGCCTTCTCATGCCTGACCTAGCACTACAAAGCCTGCGCAGGATGCCAATGGCCCGAACTCCTTTTGCAGAAACTTGCTCAATGTGTGGCCGCCAGGAGAGAGTAGAGTCGTATATTACACCGAGATACTTCACCGTCTGAACTTCAGGTATTATGTTATTTCTATAGACCAGGCAGATATTTACTGGAACAGAAACTGTAAATACTAACAATGCGCATATCTTCACATTAAGGGACAGATGAATTCTTCCTAGCCAGTTGTCAAGAACATTGAGGTAATTTTGCAGGGTTTGATAAAGAGTGTGAATGTCACCTGCTGATGCAAAAAATGCAATATCGTCGTCGGCGTACACATAAGTTTTCATATTTTGAATGCATGGAATTGAGCTTAGAAAAATGTTAAAAACAACAGGTGAGAGAACTTATCCTTGCGGAACACCTCTTGTCTGTGGAAATCTCCTGAGGAAACACCATTTTGGCAGCAATAAACTTCTCTATTTTTCAAAAAAACAGAAATCCAGGCTACAAAATAGCTTGGGAAGTTGCGTTCCTGTAATCTCGGTAATAGAGTCGAGTGCTCCACGCTGTCGTATGCTTTACTGACATCCAAGGTGACAAGCGCAGCAAACTTTTTTCTGTTGCGAGCTAATTTAATACGACTCTCAAGGTCAGTATGAGCACACCAAATTGAACAACCTGGCCTGAAACCAATTTGGCATGGATTCAATACAGCATTATCTGAAATGAATGACATTACACGGCTGTGGACCCTTTCCACCAATTTCACAAGGCTCGATGTTAACGAAATAGGGCGTATATTGTCTAAAGTTAAGCCCTCCCCTTGCTTTTTAAGCAATGGAACTATTTCAGCAAGACGCCACTCATGCGGTATCCAAGAACCTTTAATATAATTGTTAATTAGAGCCAACAGGTCTGCAGGAGATTCATTGAACAAAATTTTGATCATAGATGAAGTGACCTTATCGGGGCCAGGAGCCGCTGGGGATAAGCGCAGAACAATTTGCGACAGCTCAGGCATAAAGACCTCAGTGAAATTACTTAAGGTACATGTGAATATAGTAAGAGAAGGTAAAGCAGATGTAAAAGCGAAGCTCTGGGGCCACACGCAATATCCTCTAACGCCCTTTGCGATGTCAGCAGGGGACTGAACAAGGGATTCAATGTTGGCAGCCGGAGGAATCACCTTGTTGCGCCTCATGAAATTAAACAAAGCTTGTTTATTTCCTGATTGGGAAAGGAAATCATAATGATTTGTATTATACTCCTCCTTTGCACGGGCGACAGTGCGCTTAAATGTTGCTGCAACATACTTATAATCCAGCCAATTTTTTGGGCATTGATTGATGAGAAGTTTCTTCCAAGCTGCTTTTTCGTCGCCAATATGCACGCGTGCACTCAGCATTCCACCAATTGTTCGCGATTGCACCGTTTGTTCTCATAAGCAAAAATTCAGACTTTTGCCTTGCATGGTCCAGTACTGAGCATAGATGTGCAGCCTTGCATACGGCACTTCTCTGAGCGCGAGTGTCTGAAGTGATTTGGAGGGCTGATTTTGGCGTGTCTTTAAAGCAATTGTAATTTATTAACGTGCGCTGATGTCGCTCAGGAAGAGTTAATTTACACGCAAACTTGAAACTAATCGTAGATGATCACTGTTTGTTGCACAGTCAACAGGCGCCCAAGACATAACAGACTCCTGGGGAGGAAAAAGTTAAATCCAAGGCAGAGCGGCATTGACTGCGAACAAACGTAGGCAATCCGGAATTGTTGCAGATCAAGTTGTTGCCAGAAGCCCAATCAGATAGTCTAGACCCAAAGCTGTCTGTTTTAAGCCCCCAAGTCACATGGTGCGAATTGAAGTCGCCAAGTAATAGAACCTGAGATCGGCTACTAGACATGAGTGAGTCAAGGGGCCGAGTGTCACGCACACCAGACGGGAAATATGCATTAGCTACCGTAAAGGGCTGTTGACCTGGGGACACTGAGGTCAACCGCAAGGATTTCACATTCATTGTCCGCATAGTGAAAAGAAATCCATGCCCTGTGGCAAAACTTTGTAGCTATGAGCACTAACAACCCTCCCCCTCGTGATGACCGGTCAAGCCGGAACGGATGGTAATCCTTGAGATGATAATTGAAATTTGAAGTTAGCCATGTTTTCTGTAAAGCTACTAAATCTGGTAGAAGCTGATTGCATAGGCAATTTAAATCTGTTGAAGCAGAGAATATAGATCGACAATTCACTGGAGTACACTTAAGGACCCTATCTTGGCGGAAGTGCCGCAGCCGCGACTGCCTTTTCTAGAATCCTGGTCTTAGCGTTTTGACTTGCGTTACTTTTCTTTGTCTTTGACTGGGGGCAAGATGGACCTGCAATATTCAGAGAAGACCCACTTCGTTTCTGGGCGCGGAGATCAGACTTCATATCCATACAACCCATAGAGGATGCGTCCATAACGCTATGCGAAGGAGAGGCCTGAGAGGTCTTTTGTTGCTCACATTGTTTTTGGCCCTGTGGAGCGGAATCGATTACTACAGAAGGAGGGGTAGCTTCCGAAGCCAAAGAAGACAAGAGCGGAGCGGTGGACGCCTGCAGAATATTGGTCATCTGAGCAGCTATGACCTGCGAAATGCACGTGGACACGGCTGATGGGTCGCAGGAAGGCGTCCTTATCGTCGTCCGGCGGTGTGTATTTACAGGCGCTCGTGAGAGACAGCGCGTCAGAGTGCTTGCGTCCGCACTTGTAAACGACGGTGACGTCAAACTTCTGGGGACGCAGACTCCATCGAGCGAGGCGGCCTGAGGAGTCCTTCGAATTGATAAGCCAGCACAGCGCGTGGTGATGGCTGACCACCTTGAACATTCTTTCGTCCGTACAGGTAGGGGGGGGGGGGGGGATTTCGACGTAGCCCAGATGATGGCAAGGCACTCCTTTTCAGTTGTCGAATGGTTAGCCTCGGCCTAGCAAAGGGAACGGATAGTGTATGCGATGACTTTCTCCAGCCCCTCGCTTTTTTGAACGAGGACGGCGCCTAGGCACACGCTGCTTGCGTCGGTATGAACTTCAGTATCGGCGTTTTAATCAAATGCGCGAGGATCGGTGGAAACTGTAAACAACGCTGAAGGTCTTTGAAGGCTTCTGCTTGCGGCGCTTCCCGTTAAAGTGGCACGTCTGCCTTCGTCAATTGGGTCAAGGGCTCGGCGATGCGCGAAAAGTTTTTCACAAATCGCCGGTAATATGCGCACAGTCCGAGGAATCTGCGCTGTTCAATAGCAGCTGTTTTCTGCGGGTCCGGGCGTACTCCCTCCTTGCTAACGATGTGGCCTAGAAACAGTAGCTCTTCGTAGGAAAAGTGGTAATTCTCTGCTTTCAAGGTTAGGCCAGACGACTTGGTGCGTTTAGTACTGTTCGAAGTCTTTTGAGGTGCTCTTCGAAGTTCGAGGCGAAGACAACGACGTCAAGAAAATATACCGGACAAATTAGCCACTTCAGGCCTGCCAGCACTGTATCCATTACTCGCTGAAACGTCGCTGGTGCGGAACAGAGACCAAATGGCATCACCTTGAACTCAAAGATCCCATCCGGAGTGATGAATGCCGTCTTCTCGCGATCTCTTTCGTCGACTTCAATTTGCCAGTAGCCACTCTTGAGGTTCATCGATGAGAAATACTTGGCGTTGCACAACCGGTCCAGTGTG
This sequence comes from Amblyomma americanum, assembly GCF_052857255.1. Classification (NCBI taxonomy): domain Eukaryota; kingdom Metazoa; phylum Arthropoda; class Arachnida; order Ixodida; family Ixodidae; genus Amblyomma; species Amblyomma americanum. Next base: position 159,860,313 of record NC_135503.1, read on the forward strand.
TCGTCGATGCGGAGAAGGGGGTGGACGTCCTTCTTTGTTATGTTGTTCAGGCGACGGTAATCAACGCAGAATCGAAGTGCGCCAGCTTTCTTTGTGACTAGAACAACCGGTGCCGCCCATGGGCTGTTTGAAGTCTAGATGACGTCGTCGCGAAACATTTCTTCGACTTGGTCCCGGATGGCTTGTCGTTCTCTCGGTGACTCACGGTAGGGGCTTTCACGGAGAGGTCGGACGTGTTGCTCCGTTATAATGCGATGCTTGGCAATTGGCGTCTGTCGCATCTTCGGCGATGTCGAAAAACAATCACTGTAGCTTTGAAGCAGATTGCGGATGTGGTCTTGTCTGTTCCGGTGCAGGGCTGGGTTGATGTCGAAAGCGGGCGAGTTCTCTTGGTCAGGTGAATCTTCTGCGGAGGGGTCGGAGAGGGCGAAGGAGTCTCGTACGTCAGATATTTCGTCGAAGAAAGCACTCGTCGTTCCTCTGTTAATGTGCCGGTATTCTTCGCTGAAGTTAGTCAGCACTACTTCGGCCTGGCCTTTGCGGAAATGTGCGATGCCTCTTGCAATGCTGATTCCTCGGTCTAGAAGCAACTGCATGTTCCCCTCGATGATGGCTTCAGCGTTAATGCATTTCGTGGCGCCTACGGTCACGATAACGCTTGAACAGGGCGGGACGCTCACTTCTTCCTCCAGGACACTCAGGGCAACGTGATTTTCCCCAGTTTTCATCGAAGGGGTGGCCTCATCTGTCGAAACCACGATCAGCTTGGATCGCAGGTCGATGATCCCCTGATGCTCATTAAGGAAATTCACTCCCAAGATCACTTCGTGGGAGCATTGCGGCAGCACAACAACGGTCGCAGGATAGGTATGTCCTTTGACAGTCACTCGCGCTATGCATCGTCCTGATGGCGAAATGAGGTCGCCGCCTGCGGTGCGAATTTGTGGGCCGTCCCAAGCCGTTGTGACTTTTCTCAGCTGCGCAGCGAATGTTGCATTCATAACCGAGTAATTGGCTCCTGTGTCGACTAGAGTGGTAACTTTCCGGCCGTCGGTAGTCACTTCTAAGTCGGATGTCCTGGCTCTTGTACTGAATGTCGCCCTCGGCGTCGGGTCACGGCTTCGTCGCGTATGCGAGTCGCGGGTGGGGCGTGTGGTCGAAGCTTTTCTGGGTGGCGGCGTTGTTTTGAGGGCAGCTTGCGTCGTGGTCGGAGTTTTCATTTTGCGCGGCGTCGGTGCAGCGAGTGTAGGTTCTTCGTGTGGCGTAGCGGCTGCAGCGTCTTCATGGGGCGTGGTCGGTGGAGGATCTTCGGCGTTTCGCTCTTGAGCAACTTCACCTCCAGAGGTTGCTGTCTTTAGTTTCCCTTACGGGGTTGGGAGACCTTCCTCGTACCGCGGCTGCGTAGCTGCGGCGTGGCGACGCAAAGCGCGATGTTGTCGGCGATGGTAAGCACGAAAGGCGGTTCGGCGTGTACTACTCTCGACTCAGGTACTCGTCGATTTACTGCAGATGTTGGCCGAAGCGTGGTCGTGGGGCGTGAAATGAAAGTCCTCGAAGACCGATACGTCGGTACGGGCAGTGATGAAGAATATTCCCGGCGTTACCGCAATGAAAGCACAACGGTCGGTTGTCGGAAGTCCTCCAGGCGTCGCATTTCCTGGGGCTTGAGCGTCGGTCATAGGCTGGACATGCGAGGGCTGGGAGGTGGCTTTGTGGAACAAGTGGCTCATCTCGGAGAGGACGTAGGGGTTGTCGTAGGGGCTGAGGAGTGCTTACGGCAGCGGCGTAGGTCACGGTCTGAGTTTCTGTGGCCGTCGGGGTGCCCAAGTGCCTGTTTCACTTCTTCCCGTAACACGTTCATCAGAGTCGCTGCTTGCGGCTGTGGGGAGGATGGCAGTAATCGGCGTAGCTCCTCTCGGACGATTTCGCGGATAACTTCCCGCAAGCTGTCGCTGGTGGTGGCCGTCGTGTCCGAACGGATTGCACAGGCAGATGAAGGGCAATTGTACTGCCGAGCTCGGACGTCGAGGGTCTTCTCAATCGTGCAGGCTTCTTGCATGAATTCCTCTACTGTTTTTGGCGGCTTGTGGACGAGGCTGCAGATAAGTTGGTTCTTTACAGCACGCATTAAAAACAACTTTCTTTTCCTCGGTCAGCTGGGGGTCGGCGCGGCGAAAGAGGCGCTTCATCTGTTCGACGTAACCACTGACAGGCTCATTCGGAAGCTGGATTCGGGACTCGATGAGTCGTTCGGCTCTTTCTTTCCTCACGACACTGGCGAATACCTTCAATAGTTCTCTCTTGAATAGCTCCCATGTCGTAAGGGACGACTTGTAGTTTTCGTACCACGTGCGTGCGGAGCCATCCAATGAGAAAAACATGTCCAATTTTTGCCGCATCATCCCACTTGTTGAATGACGCCACGCGCTCAAATTGGTCCAACCATTCTTCAGGGTCTTCGCCTAGGGATCCATTGAAAGTTGGCGGCACCCGCGGCTGCTGCAGTATGATCGGTGTCGACATCTTTGGCGAGGTTGCGGTGCTCGTAGCAGCGTCTTTTCGCTGTCTGGTGCGGTCCGGCAGGGTCCCGAACTCAGGCTCCTCTCCCTGGAAACGTTGGCTGGCTCGCTGAGCTGCTGGCTAGTCCTCGGGTGCGAAACGCTGAGGGCTGGCGTCACGACTTGAATGGGCGTCCGGAACATGAAATGTCACCCAGCCCCTCCACCAGATGTCACGAACTGGTGCCTGCAGTCCGGTGAGTAGAAAGGCTGCGAAAGCGGTGTCTAAACAAAAGTCTTTATTCAGGCTGACTTGCGCCCACAATTGTCTAAATCACTCGGCGGCGGCGTAGCAACAAGCGTGCACGGCGGTCGTCGAACAGAATGCCCGCCGCTGTCGGCCGTGCTCAATTTAAAGCTGTAGCGAGCTTTCTAGATAAAGCGTGCAAAGTTACTATAACCTTCTGGAACGGCCTAGAATCAACTCTGCCTGGCTGCGATCAATCGACATAAATCTAGTCGCATCTTGCGTCGCAAACAAAGCGATGAAGCGGCTTGGCGGCAGATCTGAAGAATGAACAAACACTGCAAAGATTCGCGGCAATATAATAAACATTCAGAAGAAGTAAGGCAAGATTGGAGATCGTTAATGTATATTAAAAAAAAAGTGCTCCAATGATGAAACCCTGAGGAACGCCAACGTTAGTAGTCTTCGGTGCAGATTAAGTACCAGAGATCTAAACAGCTTGGATCCGGTTAAGTAAGTAGCTGCGAATAAATAATAGTGCAGTACAACATGCTCCAAGGCCGTTTACTTGTCAAAAAGTATGTTGTGATTTATAGAATCAAACTCCTTTGATAGATCGATTAATAATGCGCCACTAAAATTACCGCAATAAATAGCTTCTTTAATTTCACCTGCTAATAAATCTTGAAAAAAGATGTAGCGCAAAAGACACGAGCACGGAAGCGAGACACGACAAAGACGAACGCTACACACAACTGGCTTTCTTTTCCGTAACAGATATCAGTATATGCGTGTACACATCGCATGCGCACATGACACTAGGGCGGTTCTGGTGTTCTTGACAGAAAAAAAGAAAAAGGGAAAAATATTAAAGAAAAAGGGGAAAGTTGATTACATATCTACCATCGCAGAAAGAACGAGTATCAAAATGTATCATGTGCGAAAAACTGGAAGGGGGGGGGGGAGCAAACAGGCAATGAAGATGAACCTACAGAAAAAAAAACAAAAAAACAGGCACGCACGAAAGAGGCGGTGTTATTCTTACAGAAACCTTTCCAGAAAAGCGCGCTCGGAGGAGAACAAACTTATTTACACGTAGCTAATGCAATTACTCGATTTTTATTAATGTAGAAAGCCTCCAGCAAAACTCTGGCATTTGTGCTTGCGCTCCTGCCCAGTATCTTTGCTTCTTTAAAGTGGGGCTCGCTCTTGCACGTCAGAACATGCGAAACTGAACTCGCAAGCTTATCTTGTAGTATTAAGTTTTGAGCATGCTCCCTTAAACGGCCGTTTAGACAATGCCCTGTCTGCCCTATATAGCATTTTCCGCAGGACAGGGGAATGATGTAGACCACTCCAAAGGAACATTTGACGAAGGCTTCTTGATGTTGCTCCTTGCAACCGCGCTCAACTTCCCCGCAGATACGGGGGCATGGTTAGGCCAGCTTATTTGGCGCCGAGAAAATAAGGGGCACGTTGTGCCTACTGGCCACTTTCTTGGGATTATGAGAAACCTTATGAATGTAAGGCATCACCTCGGGATTGGCCCTCGCGTGTTCAGTTCCAGCCATCATTCATCGTGGCCCGAGCTTCTTTATGATGGTTTCTTTTAAATCTGAATAAATCTGTCATTTATTCCGAAAGCTCCTGCCAGCTCCATGAGCCAGCTTCACCATCAGACTTGTTTTCCCACTGAAATCGGCCAAAAAGTTCCGTCCGCAGACGGCCCTCACTCTCTGCGGAAAGTAAAAGAGGCAGGGCCCCTTAATCTGCGTTATTTTTAAACAGACGTCAGGTACCGTCAAGAGCGCACAAAAAGCGAGGACAACCCTCTCTTTCTGTTTCAGCCTACCGCACCTCTAAACCGAACAAAGGCCCACGCCCTTCCCTCTCCCGCTGACGCGAACAGGCCAGGCGTGCTCCAGTCTGCGCTGCACCCACAAGGGTTGTGGCGTCGGGAATGTACCAGAATCACCGTACGAAAACTCGGCTAATCTCAATATTGGTGTGTGCGGCCGCCGGTCTCCGCGTAGACACGAAGCAAGACACATGAATCTCATCTATAGTCCTGTACATTGTGTAGTCCCTTTGCAATCAATGCGCTTCCGCTTTCAATTAGCATTGCTGCTTACGTACTCAACCTAATTTTCTTTCCTTTCCCTTCAAGTTATGAATAAACCTCCACTTGGTAGTGTGCGCTTCACGGTGTTGCTCGTCCTATTTGTGGCTTCCTAACCTGTATTAAGCGAGTAGGATGCAGCGCATGCAAAAACTTCCATTGCCTCAACTACGTCGCACGCATTACTGGATGTAAGACAGTATGCTTGTAGAACATTCATTTGTACCTCTTAATAAGCCTAAATATCCCTTAGGAATCTTGCAAAGACGAAACATGCGCTCTTTGTTTATTAATAGGCGTCTTAAGGATAGGCTAAACCCAGGAGAACGTCTCTTGCTAGATATCCGCCGCAGAGTAATATATTTATGGGCGATCGCTTTGACCTGGTATTTAAATAAACGCCAGATGTCGCGCTCTGCGCGTTCCCAAAGCTGCAAAAAAAGTAATGCATTAGCAAACTTTTTCAAAGCAATATTGATAGCCTGAAAGTGTGCTCTCTTGTAACGCCAGATTATTTTCGACTGATTTAAAGGGCGGCTTGAGCAGGCTGTAATAGTGAAGTGAATTGTGAAGTGGTCAATTATACCTTGCAGTGGAGTTAAGGAAGAGAGAGAATCGGGCTAGTTCGTGAGCACAAGGTGAAGTACAATTGCACACAAGGGAATAACGCGAGCTGGTTCCTTTACGAGTTGAAGTAGGCTAAGCATTTAGCAAAGGTCATTGAAAGCTAAGCACTCGGATAAATTAAGACTTACGACGAGGTAGAAAGCATGCCGACGAATACCTGGAAAGTTTAAATCTCTCAGAAATAATATGTGCGCTTTTCGGTATCTGGACATAACTTTGTTCAGACAGCCGTACAGTTAAACACAAAATGTAGTGGCAGAAGGCGGAGGCCGCAACACGCTCAAACAATGACATCATGATGGTTTAAGGTAACACATGTACTAAGAAATTCAAACTCTGATTGCAACGGAAAAACGTAAAAATGTATGCTTTCAGAAACGGAAATTAAGATACCACTCACTGATCTCTCACTGCGGTCATGCCTGTAGACTTTATATTTATTTTCACAAAAAAATAGGTCACAACTGTTCACTTTACTTGACAACCATGTCCCAGTTAAAACGACGGTATCAGCTTCGCATGTGTACATCAAACATGATAAGGTATCACACTTGTTTGATATGCTTCTTACGTTCGCAAGAAGGAATGAGTCGCCGATATGCTTCGCCTAAATGGCCGCTGATTCCAAGAGCGGAGCACTAGGTTGGCGTGCTGAAGAAGTTACGGCATAATGAGAGGCAAGTGTGCTAGTTGAATCTGCAACGCGTTATAGATCTGAAGAAAATGTGGGGTTGTCAAAGGCGAGTGTGCTAGGTGACTCTACTTGGCGGACCTTATAAGTTCCTTTGCAGTAAATGCAACCTTTTCTATTTATTTATAGTCTGTTAAACCCTAGGTTTTCTGGTTGACTGCTAGACTTGGCGCAATCTACAGCCTTTTACGCAACTGCCTCGTTCCTTCTATGGCATCTATGGCATCTAGATCATGTAGCTTTGGGTTAATTTTTGATCAGTTTAGGTCTTGTTAACATCATCCAGTAAGACTACACATGTGTATTTGGTGTGCGTCGGAAATCAAATTTGCACCTTGCGCCGGGCACCTGCGGGCGAAACATGAGAATGGTTTCAGTGAAACAGTACGAGTAAGGTTTTAGTAGACAAACTTTTTTCGCTTCATAGTCTTGTATCCTGAAGGAAGGGCAAAAAATTACTCACTTCGCCTTGCACTCAATGCACTAGCACTGCATGTATATTGCATATCTGCGACATGCACAAATGCAGATGGCTGATATAAATGCAGGTCGCTAAGCAGGTGGCGAAGAGCGGATGGATCCGGTAGAACATAAACGAAATAGAGTTCATAGACGTTTGAAAAAGTAACGGTCTTTATTCTAACGTTTCGACCTTGGTCTGGCCTTTGTCAGAGTGATATGGTACAGGCGAACGACGCAGCTTTTATAAGTACGCGTACGTGGTGCGTGGTGCGGTACGTGGTGCGGGAAATATTCCGGTTGGCGGATCGCAGCGGCATACACCTCACTGTGAGTAGGCAGTGAAAGAAGTGTTAGTAAGCAAAGTCAAAAAAGATTAAAGCATCGTGAAGGATCCCTGCAATCACATCATTGCGAAAGAATTTGTGATATGCTAAAATTCACCAGAAGAGGCGAAGAACAGAAAAAATCAGATGAGAACACAGATGAATACCATTGTTGATTAAAGAGCGTCTCATGTGGAAAGCTATGGGGTATGTTGGTGAGATGTGGTATCATTTCAGCGATAGGCATTATACTAAAGAAGCAAAGACAGCGCCAAACAGTGGGAAAGACGACAAAAATGATCAGCGTAAATGAAACACGGCATGACACTATAGAGTAATGCGGTTATGATGCAAGGCAAGTCAGCTTCCCAAGATTTTCATTCAGACCGCAGGAAGCAGTATCGAACTTCTGTATAAGGAATGATTCACGAACTTCGCGTTCATGGGGGGTCTTGAAGCCTCATCCCAGTAAAGTTACTTGAATTTCTTTTTTTTTCAAAAGGGTGCTTAGTATCGTTCACGTGTCTACAGATGGGGAGGTTAGGCACTGTCTCACAAGGAGTTTTATGATCATTGGAACGATATCTGAACGGTGCTTCTGTTTGGCCAATATACTGAATCTTACAGATTGAACATTCAAGCATGTATACGTTGCTTGTATCGCATGAGTAGTTGCCTCGAAATTTCAGAATAAAGAGTGATGCTGTGCAGCAATAACAACCGCAGCAACAAAAAAAGTAGCGTCTCAAACTAAGATTGTTATAAATCCTGCCGACAAAGGCGGTTCCATCGTTGTAACGTGCCAAGGGAGACGACGCTTACAGCCACATGGCCGGTGCAGGAAAGAACAGAAGTTTGGTGTCAGAAGTTGCTCCGCTGCCTGTCGACGCCTGAGGGGAATCGTACCCGCGAAGAACACGTTATGGACCTGCTGAAGGCACCACAGCCATTGCGGCTGACGGGTAACGTCACGGAAAACTGGAAGTGTTTTAAGCAGAATTTTGAGTTATTTCTGGAGGCAACAGCGGCAAAGGACCAGCCGAAAACGGAAGCACCGAAAGCGGCCCTCCTGCTGAGCATGGCGGGTGACGACGAGCTGGACGTCTTCAACAACTTCCAGTTCGCGCTGGGTGAAGACAAGACCGACTACAGTACAGTGGTGAGAAAGTATGATGCATATAGTGCCGAAGTGAGCAATGAAGTGCATGAAAGATATGCATTCCGTTCAAGAAAGCAAGCGGAGGGTGAACCATTTGAAAAATTTGTTCGTGACCTGAAAAAGCAAGCAGCGCAGTGTAATTTTGGCGTTTTGCAAGAATCCATGATAAAGGACCAGATCGTATTTGTCACACACGATCCTAGACTACGGGAGAAAATGCTTCGGGACAGCCAACTGACTTTGCAAAAAGCAGAGGAAATGTGTAAAGCAGCGGAGATGGCAGCGCAGCGAAACGAAGTATGGCGTAGCGGGGAAGACAGAGTCGACGCCGTATCGAGGCGCACGGCGCCACCCTCAAAAGAGTGGAAGCAAGAAAAAGAACAATTTCACTGTCGTAAGTGCAACCGCTGGCATAAACCGAAGAAATGCCCAGCGTTTGGAAAGAGGTGTCGTTTGTGCCACAAGCTGAACCATTTTACTAGTAGTTGCGCGCCAGCGGCAGTCAGCGAAGTCAAAAGACAGCAAGACGAGGACTTCGACATTCTCGAGATCACGACATCTATTCGGGAAAGGGATTGGACGGTTAAAGCCCAAGTTCCCAATCGCGAGATAAGCTTTAAAGTGGACACGGGGTCGCAAGCAAGCCTGTTTCCCGTGTCAATTTACCGCCAACTGAAGGGCGCTGAAGAGTTGAAGCCAACAAATTCGGTGCTGAGGGCGTATAACGGCGGTACCATAGCGTGCTATGGAACGTCTACGCAGGAAGTAAGGCTTCGTAATACTGGTAATACTTCTGCTACGGTCACATTTTTTGTTGTGAAAAATGGCCGTCAGGCCATACTCGGGCTGGAAGCTAGTGAGGCTTTGGGACTGGTCCAGCGTAAAGTAGACACCACAGACAAGATTTCCAACGACGGACTTCTCAAGAAATTCAGGCATGTCTTCGAAGGCCTAGGTTGTTTGCAGCAGGCATACAGCATGGTCCTGCAACCTGAAGCGGTGCCAGTCGTGCAGCCAGCTCGACGAGTCCCTTTGGCACTGGAAGAACCTCTAAAGGAACTTGAAAGAATGGTACATGCTGGCATAATTGTTAAAGTGACCAAGCCTACCGACTGGGCCAGTCCGTTAGTTCTGGCAAAAAAGAAAGATGGCACGCTACGGGTGTGCATGGACCCCAGAGCTGCTAACAAGTACATAAAGCGGCAGCATTTCCCGCTTCTTAGGCGCGAAGATTTGGAAGCCCGTTTAACCAATGCCGCGTACTTCAGCTGTCTTGACGCGAACTCCGGCTATCATCAGATACCGCTTGACGAGCGCACATCTAAGATCTGCACTTTCTCTTCACCGTGTGGGAGATACCATTTTTTGCGTCTGCCCTTCGGCATTTCGTCCGCACCGGAGTATTTCAACAAACTATGAGTCAAGTATTCGAGGGCCTACCTGGGGTGCCGGTATACATTGACGACATTTTAGTTTGGGGTGCCAGTAAAAAAGAACACGATGAAAGGTTGACGGAAGTGCTTAAGGCTGAAGAGAAAGCAGGGTTGACTTTCAACGCGCAGAAATGCAAGTTCGGTGTGAAATCAGTCAAATTCTAATAAGCCGAACGGGCATATCATCTGACCCAAAGCTTATCGAAAGCCTGGCGAACATGCCGACACCAACGTCCAGGACTGACGTCCAGCGGATGCTGGGAGTGCTGAACTATTTCAGCAAATTCGTGCCACGGTTGTCCGAGCGAACGACGCTTTTACGAGAGCTTATCAAGTCCCGCGCAGAGTTCCAATGGGCAGAAAACCACGCGAAAAAGTGGCAAATCTTGACGCAAGATTTGACTACCGCCCCCCTACTTGCAATCTTCGATCCGCAACGGGAAACTAAGATAACGTGCGACGCATCAAAGGAAGGTGTCGGCGCAGCATTATTGCAAGGCTACAATGGATATTGGCGACCGGTAGCGTATGCATCTCGTGTATTAACCCGAGCCGAGCAAAGCTATGCACAAATTGAAAAGGAGGCACTCGGAATTTGTTTTGGCTGTGAGAGGTTTCACGAGTTGGTGTACGGAAGAAAAGTGCTTATCGAAACAGACCATAAGCCGCTTATGGCGATCGCGCAAAAGGAAATCGCCGACATGCCACCGCGAGTGCAAAGATTCTTTTTGCGACTACTAAAATACAACTTTGTCTTGCAGTACATTCCCGGGAAACAGCTAGTTCTCGCTGACATGTTGTCACGCTCAACGGCTGACCAGGGCAAAGCTCAAGTTGGCACTACTTGTGATACCACCGACGACGTAGAGATCCATGCGGTACAGTCCTTGGGCTACATGGTCACTTCCGAAACGCAGCGGTTACTGCAGCAAGAAACGTCTCGTGACGTATACCTACAGGCCGTGAGGAAGAGCTTAACAGGCGGGCAGCCGGTAAACGGGGAACTTAAGCCTTTTGCGAAAGAGCTGTCAGTCGTTAATGGAATAGTGCTGAAGGGCTCGAAAGTTGTAATACCGAAGAGTATACGACGAAGCATCCTGAACAGAATACATGCTGGCCACCTCGGGTTGCACAAGAGCAAAGAGAGGGCCCGAACTCTTGTATTTTGGCCCGGTCTGAACGGCGAAATAGCTGCGCTAGTAGAAAGCTGCGCAACCTGCCGAAAGTACGCGTACAGGCAACCACATGAACCACTTTTAATGCGGCCAGTTCCAAAGTGTGCTTGGTATAGGGTCGGCGTAGATATCTTGTCTTATGCTGGAAATTTGTACGTGGTTGCTTATGACGCCTTTTCAAATTTCCCTGAGGTTGAGAAACTTCACGACACAACTGCAGCAACTACGATCGCAGCCCTTAGCGCCATGTTCGCCAGGTGCGCGTAACTGTAGAAGTTTGCACGGATAACGGACCCCAGTTTTCATGCCATGAATTTGCCAGATTTGCCAAAACATACGACTTCAACCATGTAACCTCCAGCCCCCGTTATCCGCAGTCGAACGGCTTGGCTGAGAAAGGTGTCCAAATCGTAAAGCGCATCCTGAAAAAGACTCGAGAGGCGAGGGAGGACTTCTGGCTGGGTTTACTAGCCTATCGCTCAACACCACTGTAAGATGGCCATTCTCCGGGTGAGCTGCTGCAAAGAAGGCGACTTCGTTCTAACCTTCCTGACTTCGGTAGGGTGTCCCGGACCCCTGTGAGGAAGCACCACCAAGCCAGGGCCGGGAAGCCTTTGCCAATACTGCGCAGAGACACGAAGGTGAGGCTTCAGGATGCGACTGCGTGGTCCCCAAAAGCAAAGGTCGTTGGTGAAACTGCTCCACGTTCCTATTTGGTACGAACGCAAGATAACCTGGTTCTGCGGCGAAACCGCCGACATCTACTTAGTACGGGTGAACAGTATAGCGGCGAAAGTGATGACGACTGCGAGGAGATTCCACCTTGTGAAAGCTCCCGTGCGCCGGCGCCTGCAGCACCAGCTGAACCTACAGCGCAAGCCACCGAGGCGTCATCTCTAGAATCAGCCGTAGGATCAATGCTACCAGCAAGTGACGGCGATCCTTCGCCTGGCATTCATCCGACGCAGGCTACTAGAAGGTCGACTCGTGTCGTCCGGCCTCCCCAGAAGCTTCATTATGATGAACATTTTCAGCAAGTGTCATAAGTTTTGGCAAATGTGTATATGTATCTAAGTCTCTTTTGTGTGTTGCCCGAGGGAGGATGTATCGGACACGTGTACTGATTATATCAGCGCGGATGCGCATCAGTGATGCGCAGTGTGTACAGCGCGCTGCGTTCATGGCTTTATAAGCCGCGCTCTCAATAAACCTGTGTTCTTTCCTGCACCGGCCATGTGGCTGTAAGCGTCGTCTCCCTTGGCACGTTACAGTTGGGATGAGCAAAACTGATTAGCTCGCTGAAGCCGAAAGTCAGCTTACAGATAGCTCATTTTACCGTATCCTACACTCTGACCCAACTGCAAAGTTAAAAATTGTTTTCGAAGAGACGCTCTCCAATCTCACCCTGAGCAATAAACAAGATAAAAGTACAGTCAATTCAATAATTCCACACAACCCTGCACCAGGCATATTTTACTTACTGTCCAAAATACACAAGTCTAACAATCCTGGCCGAGCAATCATTTCCTGAATAGTAACTGAAAGACTGTCAACCTACGTGGACACCCTCATCAATAATATTCCTGCTACATTTCAGTCCTTCAGAAAGGACACAGCACATTTCTTATCCGAGACAGCCGAACTCAACATCCCCCATGGTGCCTTGCTTGTAACCCTTGATGTTGCGTCACTCTATACCAACAATCCTCAATCCTATGGCACCCAACATATTTATGGGTTCATTAGAAGACAAGTTTCTTGCAACACACCCAATTATACCCTTCTACTATAAGAGACTCATTGACAACATTTTTCTTGGCAGCATGGTGAAGCAGAACTTCTATCATTCATCTCTAGTTTTAATAACGCGCATGAAGCCATTACTTTCTCTCATTCTTACTCGCCAACCACAATTATCTTTCTAGATGAGACAGTATCAATAAAGGATGGCACACTTATCACAGATTTATACAGGAAACCTAGCGACAGACCTCAGAACTTATACTTCGAAAGCAGCCATCTTAAACACTGGAAGACTAGCATCGCATATGGGCAAGCCGTCCGCTTTAAACGGATATGTTCTGACGAGCGCGACTTCGAAAGAAAGTGTACCAACCTCCGAGAAGCCCTGATTAAGCGGAAATATCCAGCGCGACTAATATACGATGCTGTAGAGCGCGCAGGCGTTCTTGACCGCAAGGCACTCTTGAAAGCAGAAAACCAATCATTTAGTCAATCACAAATCATCATGGTACTCACTCACTCATCATGGATTCCAAACGTCGCAGGCATTTTGGAAAAACACCATGTCATACTCATTCAAAGCGATCGTCTTACTCACATTTTTCAGGAAGCACCCAGTGTTGTCTACCGCCGTGGCAAAAACATCAGTGGCATTCTCACTTCTTCCAAAACGACTCCAAGTGTGCCAGTCGGTTGTCACCCATGCAAAAAATCACGTTGCACCATCTGCGCGCCAACGACGACATAAGCAATGGCTTCCAGCACAGCATCAGACTTTATTGGGAAAATTCGACGCAACCACTCATGCGATACAAGCAAGGTAATCTACATGCTTGAATGTGCAATCTATAAAATTCAGTATAATATCCAAGCAGAAACACCGTTCGGATATTGTTTCAATGATCATAAAGTTCATTGCAAGACAGTGCTTAACCTTCCTATCTCTAAACACGTGAACGATACTGAGCGCCCTTTTGAAAAAATTCAAGTAACTTTACTGGGATGACGCTTCAAGGCCCCCCATGAACGCGAAGTTCGTGAATCATTCCTTATACACAAGTTCAGTACTGCCTCCTGCGGTCTGAATGGAAATGTTGGGAAGCTGACTTGGCTTGCGTCATAACCACATTACACTATAGTGGTTACCCGCCGCGGTGGCTCAGTGGTTAGGGCGCTCGACTACTGATCCGGAGTTCTCGGGTTCGAACCCGACCGCGGCGGCTGCGGTTTAATGGAGGAAAAACGCTAAGGCGCCCGTGTGCTGTGCGATATCAGTGCACGTTAAAGATCCCCAGGTGGTCTAAATTATTCCGGAGCCCTCCACTACGGCACCTTCTCTCTTCCTTTCTTCTTTCAGTCCAGCCTTTACCCTTCCCTTACGGCGCGGTTCAGGTGTCCTTTGATATATGGGACAGATACTGCGCCATTTCCTTTCCCCCAAAAAACCAATTATTATTATTATTACACTTTAGTGGCATGCCGCGTTTCATTTACGCTGATCATTTTTGTCCTCTTTCCCAGTGGTTGGCGCTGTCCTTGCTTCTTTAGTATAATGTCTATCGCTGAAATGATACCACATCTCAGAACCATACCCCACAGCCTTTCACACGAGACGTTGTTTAATCAACAATGGTATTCATCTATGTTCGCATCCATCTGATTTTTTTTATTTTCTTATTCGCCTTTTCTGCTGCATTTTAGCACAAGGCCAATTCTTTCACAATGATGTGACTGCAGTGACCCTTCACGATGTTGCAATCATTTTTGACTGTGCTTACTAACACTTTTTCTTTCACTGCCGACTCACACTGAGGTGTATGCCGCTTCAATCCGCCAACCGGAAGGATTCCCTCACCACGTACGTTTGCTTGTGGAGGTCGCCCAAGCAGGCGACCGTGGCCACATTTATTGAGGGCTGACGGAGAAGAGAGAGCAGTGGAGCAGCGGCGCAGCGTCCGGCCCTGGCTAAGGTTGTTGTTGATCTTAGCCCATAATAGGCCGAGAAGCGATATCGAGAAGCGGGACCTGGCCAAGGTCCCGAGCGTTCTCTCTAGTGCGTGCTGGGGAAACATCAGCCTCTTAGGCATTTCGCTAGTGCCGGCGTCGTGGGTAGCTAAATACTTATATGAGATGTTTATTTCGCATGTACCGTATCACTCTGACGAAGGCCACACCCTGGTCGAGACGTTCGCATAAAGACCTTTACTTTTTCAACTGTGTCAACTCTATTCACATATATGAGGCGAAAGCAGAACGAAAACTTTGGCTCTTAGACCAAGATCTGTCCAACGAGAGTTCAGACTGGCGTGCACACTCTCCACACGACTCTCGTGCTATGCGGTGCAGCCATTCTTCAAATGTGCACAGTGTTCACGCTGCGCCACAAAGAAAACGGCTCCGGAAATTGGCAGGCGGCGTCCTTCTGTTACCTGGAGCGCTCCAAGGGAGACGAGAAATCGCACCCAGGAGAGGCCGAATAATTGAGGTCCGTCGAGGAAAATATACCACAATGAACGTCCACTTTTGTCGAGGCAACGAAACTGCAACGAAAATACGGAAGTAGCTTCTCACATTCTTTCACTACATTATTTTACTAAATGGGCCAGTCTAATAACACGAGTGGGTTGTAAGTTTATAACAGATGCAATAAGCAACTGCTAA
Source organism: Amblyomma americanum (assembly GCF_052857255.1). Classification (NCBI taxonomy): domain Eukaryota; kingdom Metazoa; phylum Arthropoda; class Arachnida; order Ixodida; family Ixodidae; genus Amblyomma; species Amblyomma americanum. The sequence goes on from NC_135503.1 coordinate 159,875,451, forward strand.
GCATAAAACTTATTTATTTTAGGTAATTTAAAGACTGGCTGCATTAGGTATTCGCGCCTGCCTTGTTGTTTAAATTAGGTGCGAAAGGGATTTTCATGTGCAGATGTAACAGGTCGTTTGCAAAAGAAAAAAATTCTGAAAGACAGATGAGTGCGATGCTTGCTCTTCGTGGGCACTCTATGTGCGTACTGAAGCCTCCCTCAGTCGCAAATTAAGGTAGCAGCAGGCACACCTGTTCCGAATTCTCACAGCACTATTTTTGCGTCACGGCATCTACCGCAGCCGGGTTGGTGGCTTCAGTGGAGTGCACTATTGTCTTGTCGAAAAGGCAGTTTATCCGCTGTGCCGAACAGAGAAAAACTAGGGGCAGCAAGCTGACAGCATTGCGAGAGATGCAAGCACATGCTTTCTTATACCGAAGGCTTATTATAAAACCATCCTGCCGCCGATAGCAGCCTCAGGCTTTCCACAAGTGGCGGGGAAGAGTCCGCGGGACAGCCGTTCACTGAATCCCAGTCTCGGCGCAGTGTATATATATCGGCTGCAGGCTAGCCCCGGCGATTATGTAAAACGACAGCACAAACGCGAAATGGGATGCTTTAATACGTTCACGCTGCCTCTCACCTCAAGTCGGAATGAATTGATTGCGTCTGCCTCTTAAACTGCCCCAAGCAAATGCACGGAGAAATTGGAGTCCTCGAGGTTCGACGACCTGCATATAGCGCGGACGAAGACCGCGGAGCACACCAGCGAAGTTAGAGAAATTGAGAAAGACAGATTGGCCTCATCGCGAAACTCATCGGTATCAGGTAGGGATCGGGAACGATTGACGGTGTGACAATCCCGGCCTGAAAAAAAAGTAAGTAGAAAAAAACGAGGTTGCCGCAGAGAGTGTGAGGGATACGAGAGCCAGCTTAAAAACAAAACACACAATAAAAATACTACGTGATATCCGGTCAAGTTTTCCTCTCCTCACTCTCTCGTGGCGCATGCGGAGAAAAGGGGGGAGCATACCAATAACAAAGGTGTAAGCTTTCTTTTGTAGCCGTATGGCTGCGCTTGGGCGGGTGCCAATGAGTAATTACTCCCTTGTTACAAATCTACTCCACCTTGGGGGATTCCCGTAAACATTTGACCATAACGAAGGTGTGTTTTGGGTGTGTCTTCACAAAGGCGCTCGTGAAAGCGTAGTGCGGCGTTCGTTGTGCCTGCTGCTTGCATTTGTGACGCTCGCGGCCGTTTTATGCGCGTGAATGCGGTGGCCACGAAGAAACGGCCTGGTGCTGATGCGATTGTTGTGCAACTACAGAGCTTCATGGAGCTCACGAAATGGCTCATTGTCGCCTTTTTTTATTGCTATTTCTTTCCGCTGTTCTGTTCTGATTCACTTGACTGGCCTAGTGAGATATACTTGTCTCCGTAAAAAATAAAATGGGATATTTTTCATGTGAATTACGTTGCAATATTGGACGTACTGCGAGGAAGCCCACCAAAGTACTGAACGGAAGCCAGCCGCCATCAACACATCGGCGACTATGTGAAAGCTTTCTTTTCCGGTCTATTTCTTCAGAAGAGTTTTAAACCCTTATAGGGCACAGGGACGCATGTGTCTCGCTCGTTTCAAGTGAAGGCGAACACAAAATGATGCTCCTACGTAGCATATTTTTGCGTGCTGTACACTCCCGTACTATGTAAAGAAACATTCCGTGCGTTTTCATCTTTCTCTGATAGGCGTCTCTAATAGGCCTCATATCAGATGTTGTTGACCAAAATTAAGTTGTTAGTTGCTCCGAACATAGAAATATGCTTCACCTTGGAGTATTTCAATTGTTCCAACATTCCCTGCCAGCGATGATGGGCACAGTGCACATTTCTCAGATCAAGCAACTAACGGGTCTCGCGTAGTGGTCCTCATAGCGACGATCGACAAGAAAAAAAAACGACCTTACTGTAGAGAATGCCCCGGCTCCAAATGTAGTTGTTTAACAAAGGTATCAAAATACGCCTGCCTTAATAGTGCATGTAGTATGAAACAACCTGCAGAAAAATATCTTACTGGACAAGCTTGTGCATAGTAAAGAATGTGAACAAGAAATTGATAGAAATGGAAGGGCACGCCACGCCAGGCTGACGCGGGGATCAGAAAGTAGTCATATTAAGATGTGCTCAGAACACTGAGATGTCTTTTACTAAGAATTTTTGTGCCATTGCTCGATTACCCTGTTCTAAGGCAGCCACTATATTTAGCTTTCATTGATTACGAGAAAGCATTCGGCTCAGTGATTACGAGAAAGCATTCGGCTCAGTGGAAACCTCAGCAGTCATACAGGCATTGCGTAATCAGGGGGTAGAAGAGCCTTATGTCAAAATACTGGAAGATATATATAGCAACTGCACAGCCCCATAAAGTCAGCAATAAAATTCCAACAAGGAAGGGCGTCAGGCAAGGAGACACGATCTCGCCATTGCTGTTCACCGCATGTTTACAGGAGGTATTCCGAGACCTGAATTGGGAACAGTTGGGAATAAGAATAAATGAAGAATACCTAAATAATCTGCGATTCGCTGATGACATTGCCTTGCTGAGTCACTCAGGAGGTGAACTGCAAATCATGATCAATGAGTTAGACAGGCAGAGCAGAACGATGGGTCTAGAAATTAACATGCAGAAAACCAAGATAATGTTCAACAGCCTAGCAAGGGAACAACAGTTCACAATTGGCAGCGAGAGTCTGGAAGTTGTGACGAATTACGTCTACTTTGGGCAGGTAGTGACAGCTGATCCGGATCATGAGAGGGAGATACCTAGAAGGATAAGAATGGGGTGGAGCGCATATGGCAAGTTCTCGCAAATCATGAGTGGCAGTTTACCAATTTCCCTCAAGAGAAAAGTGTACACCAGCTTTATCTTACCGGTACTCACCTACGGGGCAGAAACGTGGAGGCTAACGAAAAGAGTTCAGCTTAAGTTAAAGACAACGCAGCGAGCCATGGAAAGAAAAATGATAGGTGTAACGTTAAGAGATCGGAAGCAGGCAGAGTGGGTGAGGGAACAAACACAGGTTAATAACATCCTAGTCGAAATCAGGAGAAAGAAATGGGCTTGGGCCGGGCATGTAATGCGAAGGCAAGATAACCGCTGGTTCTTAAGGGTAACGGAGTGGATTCCAAGAGAAAGTAAGCGTAGCAGGGGGCGGCAGAAGGTTAGGTGGGCCGATGAGATTAAGAAGTTTGCAGGCAAAGGGTGGATGCAGCTGGCAAAGAACAGGGTTAATTAGAGAAACATGAGAGAGGCCTTTGCCCTGCAGTGGATGTAGTAAGTGTCATGTCTGGCATCCAAGAACTGGGCGGCGTAGACGTAGCATCGAAAGAATGTTTATTCCTGCTACTTGGCAGGAAGCCAACAGGTTACATACTGAGCGCGGTGGGCCCGTGCGAGCGGTCTTTTAAAGCCAGCACGGGCTACCCGATAAGAGATAGCCGGGCAGTGAGCATGCGCAGGCAGTACGCGATAACACGCGTGCTTGGTTTCGCGCGCACACAACAGTAAGGCTGATGAGGATGATGATGATGATGAAGGCAGCCTCGTGTCCATTGTCCGGTCGCTTTAGTGTTTGTTGTCACATTACAACCCTTATAATCCATTATAAAACTAGATCAGAAACAGATTATGCTGGAGCAAATTTCTAGCTCGCTCAGCCCATCTTGGCGTGCTTTACGGCTATTTGATGCCCATATGCAAGGTCAGCCTCATGTAGAGCCTCATTGGGTTGATTTCCTACTGGCTGCCGCATTGCTTGCTATTAAACACGCATTCGCACAAGTCGGCCGCCGCCGCCGCAACCACTGTCGAATGTGAACTTACGAGCGGTGGCGCAGACGGCGTACGGCCTGACGGAGACTGCGGGTCCCGTGGCGTTCGGCCGGCACCACGAGGCCGGCTACCGGCCGATGCCGCACACCGAGCTGCGCGTCCGGAACCACGAGGTGCAGGTGCGGGGCCCCACCGTCTTCGCCGGCTACTGGGACCATGACGACACCGGACTGCTGCCGGACGGATGGTTGCCCTCGGGGTGAGTGCAGAGACTAACCGCTGTGCGAGGACCAAGCTGAGACGCTGCACTATGCGTACCAGGGCTCCTGCCTTGCTTTTGAAGCGAAAGCTTTACTGCTCCCCTCCGTAACTTCGTCGCCGTGTGGGCGAGCTTGACCTTGAACCGAGGAGGAATCACGTGACAGCTATGACGTCCCTTAGCCGCCGCCGCCGTAACCGAGCGCTCACCTCTGTTTCTGTAGGCCGACGGCGTTAATGTTCACTGGCGTTGGCGTTGACAACGTTCTAGACTTCGATGATTTTTAGGAAACAAAGGGAGAATACCTTGCTCCCTGGGTCAGTGGAGGCCTCAATGACGCTTTGAGGTACGTGGCGGTGGTGAGTGGTGAGATGTGGGCTGCATATGCATCAGCGCTGACAACATTGTAGCAGACACGCGGCACTGCAGCAGTAGGCCGCAGCGTTCAATGGGTGACCTACGTCTCGCAATAAACCATTAATTAAATTGCCACCTGCCAGGCTGGCAGGGTGGGTGCATTGCCTATCCAGTGTGTGGAACGCATTCAACGTTGCAGACGCCAAGCCGCCTCTACTTGTCCGGTACACCACAGCTTTCGCTCCCTAACCAGGTTCAGCAGTAGTTGAGCCGCCGCTAATTTTTTTCCTGTCGGCACGCTTTATAGGGAAAATCCTGGAAATGGGGAAAACCATGTGCAATCCTCTGCGTAGACATACAGTATGCTGAGGCAACAGAATGATAAAGAAAATAGGCCTCTTCCGCACCAAATATGTATAGGGGGTATAATTCCAATAGTAATACTAAAGGTGTGGCCCTTGAGCAATTAGGATTTCTCCACGTGAAGGTGGAAAGAAATCAATATGGGGATTGCTACCAAACCGACCCACAGCCGGAGAGCGGGCCCGGGGATACTCCGCTGATCTCCCCTAGGAAGTAGCAGATTAGGATGGGACGTGGCAAGGGGATATGGGAAATATGAGCAGGGTTACGGGAATCAGGAGGGATTGGGGACTGCGGAAATTTTTTCCGGTTTCTTTGTATTCCTTCCCAGGCCTCTGTAGAGGGCGAGCAGTCAAATTTCAACCGATAGTGCGGCCCTCGGCCTCCAAGCGTACTTCCATACCACAGATAACGTTTGTCGGCGCATCCGACCTTCCAAGACAAGGTAACAAAACAGGGGCTCAACCCAGATCCCCTCCCCCAAGCCAGGTTCCGCCACCCTCACCGTCCAACAGTACTAGATGGCAGAGCCTTTGCGCCGCCCGTTCGGTGCTTCGGCAGCTCGCAGTGGAAACCCTTTCCCGGTTTTCGACTGATGTTGCACCTCCGGCATGGCCCGTGACAGAGTCCCTGTGAAACTCCTACCTCAAACCTCCGACTGCTTGGAGTCTCATTTTATGTCTGCAGCTCACACTTCACGCTACCACAATGTAATGTTGCGTGCTCTTTCCCAAAGCTCGGTGTCGTACTGCGATTTCATCAAGTCCACTAACCCTTACTCGGTATTGACCACCAGGCGTTCCCGAGTTTCGGAGCTTACTGGCCTCCCGAGTGGGTTACGAACTCTGACCCTTTTCCTATTTCCGGGCTTAAGGGCGTCTTCCCCCAAAACCCAGGCTTGGTTCGCCCAGCCGCATGCCCCCGCTTGCCACCGAGCTCTTCGGAATCGGAAACCAACGCGGCCGCGGCTGGGTGGTACACCCTTCGTACCCAGCGGAGACCGTGCGGCTTATTTTTGGCGTATTGAATTTCTAGCCGCTGTTTTGCTTTTAAGCCGGATTCCACGTTCCCAGTCCGTAACCCTCCGGACCTGCACCCGCACACGGGCAATGGGCATGGTGGGCTGCGACAGGCCCACAATGGCAACTTCGCATAGTATGATCCGGCTGTCCCACTCTGACTGCTTGCTTTGCATCAGAACAAAGCCCAGAAGCCGAAACTACACCAGCCCAAATCTGGTGGCGGGGAGGGGGGGGGGAGGGTGTGCACGAGCAGGCCGCCATTCGAATTTTCCCGCCCTCTTCTGTATAGACGGAGTGCTGTAAGAGATGTGTGACGTAGCTCGGCCAAAAGTGGGCCAGTCAAAGGGCCGGTGCGCAAACTCTCTCACTTTTTTTCGCCGGATGTGTGAGAACAGAGCCGGTGGCGCTGAGTTTGGTTAGCAACCTAAGTAAATCTGTGTGAAGGGGAACTCACCGAAGAACACCTTAAGAGATGAGGGGTCCTTAAATGCATTCTGCACCTGATAAATTCGGACTGAGCCTAGTGGGCTAGATACAGACTGCAAGTTTTTGTTACGTCATGCTTTTAGTTCCCATTCTAGGCATGCTATATATTGACCATCGTCTGGAAACCGCGGTGAATATAAGGCCAACCACGAAGCATGCAGCCTAACAAGAAACACTAAAAATTTTTCCTCCGACTTAAGGAAAAAGAGCTTAACGATACTGCAGTCTCAGTCTGGATTTGAACAAGCGCCACTGCAAACAGGGCAGATCCGTTTGCGGCTTCCTGAAGCTACTATAGCCTCCCGCGCTACGTGGATGCCTAGCATTCTCGGGCAAAAATTTTGAAAATTGAAAAATTGTAAGCCACGCTTAGGATTTATTTAAGGTAATGCTCCATTCTTCGGATCTGTAGCAAAACTTTCCTTTTAGAGTGTTTCCATGGACCGAATCGAACAATTAACACTGCCATAGAAATCCAATGGGGAACGCATTTGACGACAGGAAAACCGCCTTAATATAAATAAAAATGCAAGATTTGCTGATATATTGATTCCAGTGGTGAAATATTACACTGTGAAAAAAATTGCGTTCATAAACGGCTCCCCGCTTGAAAATGCTTTTGTCCACAGTTACTGGGTGGGTTGGAGATCATCTTCATCACCACCGCTCATCTCTTCGTTCAGTGCTTTCAGACGATTAGCTACTCGAAGAGGTACGAAGCAAATGCTACGGCAAGGACGAGCCCAAAGGCTACGACGGAGAATACCTCGGAGCAGACAACCCAGATATGGACAGGCCCATAACACGCGAGGAAGTCACCGCGGCAATGAGAGCCATCACGAAGAACACAGCGGCGTGAGCCGACAGAATTGCAAATTCCCTCATAAGGAACCTTAGCGATGAGGCCACAGACCAGCTGATAGCCTACCTCAACACGCTATGGCAGGAAGGAAGAATCCCAGCCGAATGGAAGCATGCCGTCGTAGTAATGATTAATAAACCGGGCAAGAAGCTGAAGATCGAGAATCTTAGACCAATCTCCCCCACTTCTTGCCTGGGAAAACTATACGAAAGAATCGTCACTAAACAAATTCAACAACTTTGAAGAAGGAAACCAGCGCAAAAGACGAAGACACAGGAACAAGGAACACAGGACGACGCTTGTTCCTGTGTCTTCGTCTTTTGCCCAGCTCTCCACTCTACTGAATTCAACAACATCTAGAAGGCAAGAGCCTATACCCAGACAGCATGTATGGCTTCAGGGCGAACCTCTCGACGCAAGACGTCCTCCTGCAACTCAAGGAAGAGGTCCTCGAAACAATGCCCAAAGATGGCGAAAACATAGCCATGGCTCTCGACATAAAAGGAGCCTTCGACAATGTTAGCCATGGAGCCATAATGGAGGGGCTGAACAACATCAATTGCGGAAGATGGATCCACGATTACGTGAAGGACTTCCTGACCAGCCGAACCGCCACAGTGGGACTGGGAGAGCTGTGAAGCGATGTCTTCACCACTCCAAGCAAAGACACGTCCCATGGCTCGGTCATCTCTCCCATACTCTTTAATTTGGCGATGATCGGCCTGGCAAGGAAACTCGGCGAAATCCAAGGCATTCAACACGCGATGTACGCAGACGACATCACGGTTTGGGTGACACAAGTGTCCCTGGGAGAAAAACAAGAGAGCCTACAGGAGGCGGCAAACTGTGTAGAAGAGTACGTAAAGAAGAGAGGACTAGCCTGCTCTCCGGAGAAATCCGAACTCTTGAGAGTAGGAAGGCACCCCACCAAGGCAGCACTCGAGGTGAAGCTGGAGGGGCAAAACATTCCAGAAAGAGACAAGATAAGGGTTTTGGGAATGTGACTGCAGGGGAGCAGAAAATGTAGCCACACGATTTGCCTGCTCAACAAGGCAGCGGAGCAGGTGAGTCGCAAGATAACCAGAGTCTCCCAAAGGAGATACGGGATGAAAGAAGACGACACGCTGAAACTCGTCAGAAGCCTAATAGTCAGCCGGGTGACCTACTCGCTCCCGTACCACCCCATGAACAAGGGTGAAAGGGAACAAGTACAAACAATCCTAAGGAAGGCATACAAGATGGCACTCCACCTACCGAAGAGCACACCGAACGAAAAGCTGCTACAGCTGGGGATCAGCAACACCTTCAGCGAGCTGGTGGAAGCGCAGCTTGGAGCACAAATAGTAAGACTCAGAGACACGTCCACAGGAAGAGCGCTCCTGACGAGGTTAGGTCGAGACATGAGTGGACGCCTCGATCGATACGCCGACGTACCCGACGACATACGTAAGACGCTTCAGGTCAGCCCTATACCGAAAAACATGGATCCGAATCTCCACGCGGCCAGGAGACAGGCGCGGGCAGATTACGTGGAATGGCATCTAGCCAAGCTCGAAAACACGGTGTCCACGGACGCAACATTATACCCGTGGAACAGGAATTCAACATGCATTAGAGCAACAGCCGTAGTGGTAGACAACACAGGCAAGCTGATTACCTGCGCAACCACCGGAAGCTATACGGTAGCTGAGGCGGAGGCGGTCACCGTGGCGCTGGCGGCGGCTGAAGGCTGCCGGAGAAACAAGTCACTATACATCCTTATGGACTCAAAAGAAGCATGTAGAAACTACACGAAAGGTAGAATCTGCAGAGCCGCCCTAAATATCCTCCGTAAAGTAGGGCATCTCAAACACAACACAACCCACAGGATAATCTGGATTCCAGCACACACGGGAATAGAGGGTAAAGAAAAGGCGGATAGCTGAACTCGCGATATCACGTACCGAGCTGAGCAGCCGCAAACCCTGGGTCACCACTATACCGTAGAGATCGGATATTCGGAGATATTGAATTTTCACAGAGGAAGGAAGATTAGATACTCTCCTCCGCATAAGTCTCGAACACAGCAAGAAGCAGCTAGTTGGCGGAGGCTGCAAACGGGAAGTTTCTTTAACTTACACATCCTACACAAAATGTATCCTACATAATTCAGGGACATATGCCCGTGGTGCGGGGAATCCCCGACGCTAACCCTATCACCTGGGAGTGCGAACGCAACTACGCATTCCACCAACACAAAACCCCGAGTGCGGAGCAATGGGAGAGCCGGCTCTCCAGCTGCGAGCTCACTGCCCAGATGGCACTAGTGAAGCACGCAAGCGAAGCTGCTAGGCTCAGTGGAGCCCTGGAATAGGGGCCCAACCTTGCTGAAAGAGGTCAAGCGTCGACAGCGATGAAGACGAAGACCGAACCGCCAATCTCTTAAGAGACCTGAATAAAGTTTTTCTCTCTCTTTAAAGGGACCGCGCCAACCGAAGGAGGTCAGCGCGGAGGAGGCGGCCATGGATTCACAGGGCGGAGATCAGCAAGACCACGGGGACGACCACCAGTCCAGCGAGACATCATCGCTCAGTGGGGACAAATCAACAATCGCGGACTGTGACGAGTTAGTGGTCAATATGGCCAACGTGGAAGACGAGGGCTTCAAACTGGCGGGTCATCGAAAGCAAAGAACTGTCGGAATCCCGGTGATAGTTTCACCCACAGGGAAGTGGATTGGTTTTAGAAAGCGAAACTCCATCATGTTCTTATCAGCCATTCAATAATTACTAGGATCAGCTCCGGCTCGCTCCCGACTCACCGCGCAAGGCTCTTCATTTGGATATCTCAACAGAAGTTGCAAGTTGACATCTTTCAGAAGTTCTCTCGAATTGGGGACGTCTAAGTCCGATTTCTCCATTCTTACATGAAAAACGCCTGTGTTATTAAGGGTGTGCCAAAGTATTACTCAAAAAGTGACCTTCTAGATTGCTGAAACCGCAAGGTGCTCTTCACGTGAGAGGACTGATGCGTCGTGTGGTGTCTTGGGGAAAGGAGTAGGCAATGAAACCTACCATCTCTGTTCTGCTGGCATTTTCGTCCAACGCAGAGCGCCCAGAAAAAATAGGCCTAGGACTCAAAAAAACATGCAGTCATCGAGTTCACTGAAACTCCTCTCTGGTATTTTAGATGCCTGCAGTTCGGGAATGTGGCACAAGTTTGCACCAAAGACCTGCGCTGCAAGCAGTGTGGAGGTGCCCTCAGTTTTAAAACTTGCAAAGCTGATTTTGCTTGTGGCAACTGCGATCGTGATCATCCAGTAAGTTTCGGTGGCTGCCCCTTCCGTTCGAGCACCTTGCACAGTCCAATGTCCTTGAGCGCTGTAGCCAAAACCCAACAGGCTGAGAAGCTTGTGCCCTGAAGTGATGAGTGTCCCTGACAGACACTATTCCAGCAAGGCGTCAAGGCCCTCATGCTGCGAGTCTATTGTTCGGGAAACTAGCAAACATTGTACATGTTCTCCAGCGACCAGGTCACATCCAGACTCGACGGCATAGAGGACTCTCCTATTCCTCACAAGCAAAGAGAAACTCATCGACAGTGGCCAAGAGTGTGTACCAGTCCGCATCTTTTCTCGACGTTCTGAGTCAGTGTGTGGCACAAAATCAAGTGCTCAAAAATGAAAGTATGTCCGACTTTCTGCGCGTTTTGTTCGAGGCCATGCGTTCACATGTTCCCGCGATGCCGCCTGGCACCTTGAAGAACTTCTTACACCTGGTGTTTTCCTACACCGCCTTCGCAGCGAGCTTTCGCTCTAGTGTGGCTAGTGTTCAACCTCACGAAACGTTCCTAGTTCTAAAAACTACCGAAAAGTGACGTTTATAATGTAAAGGAATTGCGCTGGGATTCTAAGTCCATTAGCTGAACTGAAACATTTTTTGAGAAAAAATTGGGTTACAGTACTGACCCTTTCGGAAGCTGGCCTGCCAAGCAGGAGATCTTTGACTGGATATGACACCCATAAAAACTGCATCATAAAGCATTTTGCAGCAGGAAGTGCCGCGCTTTACATGCTACACCGCAGATTGCAGATTCTTTGAACGTCGCCGATCTTTGCATGCATGACATTGAGGTAGCGGCTGTCAGGATACAGCTCGACTTTCGAACACCTTCTGTTGCATCCGTGTACGTGTCTCCGCGGAGAGAGCTAGCATTGGATTTGTTTCTTCAGCAGCTTTTTGATCGCTTCCCAGCTCCTCGAACTATCTGCGGTGATTTCAACGCTCATCATGCCGTTTGGTGTGACAGGAAAACGGATTCTCACAAAAGCAAACTTGTCGACGCCATTGACAGTTTGGACATGTGTGTGGCCAGTGAAGGAAGAACCACATTCTTCAGACTTCCAGCCTCAGCCACAGCCACAGACCTGTCTTTGCATTCACCTGACTTCTGGGTGAAGTGGTAAACAGCTCCTGACCGCATGCGAACTGACCATTACCCGATTTTTGTGTTTTCTGCTGACTTTCGTACGTGTGGCTTTAGATTCGGCCATGTTGTTAAGAATAAAGAGCGCCTGGAATGTGCATCTGGTGATGCTAATAACAAAATGGTTTCTAGTAAGACGGCAGCAACATGGGCGGCCAATTTACCTAAACATTTTGCCGCCCCGGGTTTAAAACTTAAAAAGAGCACCGCGACAGCGCAACAGAGCCTTGAACACTGCCTTCTATAGGCTGAATTCTGCTATTCGAAGACACACAAGCCTGCTCTGCAGGTTACAATTGGCCTCCTCCTGTGCTAGCTTGAATGTATTCTCACCGATGACGCGGATATGGCGAGTCATTGGCAGTCTTGCTGGAGAATGTCGCCCTGCAAGCCTTTCGATGCTCTTGAAATATGCAATCAGAAACCTGTTGCGTGCTTGACAGAACAATTTGCTGGCACATTTGAGCCTGTATACTGTCACCGATAAACGGTCGAAGCACTCAAACCAGGTTTTAATTAAACGTGCTGGGCGCGCAAGACAGCGGGGAGCTCGAGCGAGGAAGAAGATAAAAACCTCTAGCCCCTAGAGTGCGCAAGGCACGGCAAGTCCTATCTAAAACAGTTCGACCGCAGTATGGCGCCACTGGATTCACTGGTACTGAGGCATTACTCCCCCTCTCTGAAGGGCAACGACTCGGTGCCGCAACAATGAGAAACAGGAAGGCGAGGGACGGCGAATGTTCCGGCGGCTGGTGTAGACACGCCTGAAGAGCTAGCGGGCGTGGTACGGCTTCATCCGTGTGACATGGACAACTTCGGGGGTCGGCCATCTAGAGGAGCGAACTGTACCCTGGGGAAGAACTTCATATTTCACCTCACTGACTTGGCGGAGTACCTCACAGGGGCCAAAATATCGGCGCAGAAGCTTTTCGAAGCGCCCACGCATGCGTATTGGGCTCCAAACCCAGACTTGTTCGCAGGGCTGGTAACTAACAGCTTGGTGGAGGAGGTTATAGCGGCGCACGTCGAGGGCTTGCTGGTGCCGGATGCTCTCTCGGGCGAGTTGACGGGCGGCCTCGGCGTAACGAACGAATTGGGCAGCACCCACAACAGAGCAGGTAGTGCTAGCTGGAAGCAGCACTGCATCCAGCATGGTTGTGGCTTCGCGACCATGTACTATACGAAAAGGAGTGAAGCGTGTCGTTTCCTGGACTGCAGTATTATAGGAAAATGTGACGTAAGGAAGTATGGCGTCCCATTTTCGGTGGTCCGCATCGACATACATGGAAATCATGTCGGCGATCGTCTTGTTGAGCCGTTCCAGCTCCAGCATGCAAGGCTACAGCGTGCAAGCCGTCCCGAGGGATCGTTGAAGTTCGCCAGCCAACAGAGCGAGTGGTGGTCGCTGACGACCCTGAAAGGGCGGCCATATAAGTACGGGCGGAATTTGGTCACTGCCCACACAACGGCCAGGCATTCTTTTTCGGTGGTGGAATAGTTTGCCTCATATTGTGACAAGGTGCGGCTCGCGTATGCGATTACGCGTTCGAGACCATCCTGCCACTGCACAAGGACCGCACCGAGGCCGATGTTGCTGGCGTCTGTGTGCAGTTCAGTGGCGGCCGACTCGTCGAAGTGTCCAAGGATGGGCGCACTTTGGAGACGAGTTCGGAGGTCTTCAAAGGCCTTCTGTTGCTCCAGGCCCCAGAAAAATGGTTCGGAATCTTTCGTGAGGCGGATAAGAGGTTCAGCGATCTGGGAGCAGTTCTGCACAAAACGCCGATAATAGGCGCAGAGACCCAGAAAGCGGCGCACGCTTCGCTTACCGGTGGGCACAGGAAAAGCAGCCACGGCGGCTGTCTTATCGGGGTCGGGGCTAACCCCTTTAGCACTCACGATGTGGCCCAGAAACTTCAACTCTTCGAAAGCGAAGTGACACTTTTCGGGCTTCAGGGAAAGGCCGGCCGACCGAATTGCTTCGAACACAGCGCGCAGGCGTCTCAGGTGCTCTTCAAACGTATCAGAGAAGGTGACAACGTCATCCAAGTACACGAGACAGGATTGCCATTTCAGATCGGCAAGAACGGTATCCATCATCCGCTGGAAGGTTGTAGGAGCCGAGCACAGGCCGAAAGGGAGTACCCGGAATTCGTACAGACCGTCCGGTGTAATAAAGGCTGTCTTTTCCCGGTCGCGTTCGTCCACCTCGATTTGCCAATAGCCGCTGCGTAAATCTTGCGATGAGGAGTACTTGGTGTGGCGCAGCCGATCCAGGGAGTCATCAATGCGCGGCAGAGGATAAACATCTTTTTTTGCGACTTTGTTTAAACGTCGGTAATCAACGCAGAACCGTAGGGTTCCATCTTTCTTTGCTACCAGAACAGGCGATGCCCACGGGCTCGTCGACGGCTGTATCACGTCGTCCTGGAGCATTTCTTGGACTTGACGGCGAATGGCATCACGCTCCTTTGAAGAGATCCGGTAAGGCGGCTGACATAACGGCCGCTGGTTGGCGTGGACTATAATTCGGGGCTTTGTGAGCGGTGTCTGCCTAAGCTTAGAGGTCGGGGCGAAGCAGTCACAGAAATACTGGATAACGCTTTCGAGGCAGCGTTTCCGATTAGACGGGAGGTTCGGGTTCACGTCAGTTTTCATGGGAGTGGTCGGTGCCTCCACTGATGCCGAGGCTTCGGACAAAGCGTGCTGTCCCGCGAAGTCGCCGAGTTCTTCGAAATACGCAATAACTGTTCATCCGGGCAAACACTGAGGTTCAAAGCCAAAATTGGTTACCAAGAGCTCGGTTCGGCCATTGTTCAGCTCAACAATTCCGCGAGCTACACAGACTTGCCGACCAAGAAGCAGCGACTAGTTGGCTTCAGCGATGCCACGAGTTCCAGTGATGCCGCAATCTACGGTAACAAACATGCTAGCCCTCGAAGGGATTAATACGTGGTCGTCAAAGACGCGTAACATAGTCCCGCGTGGCTCGGGATCGCCGTCAACAGGGAGTTGAGTGGAAAATGACACGACAAGCTCCTGAAGATTGATGACAGCACCGTACTCCCGAAGGAAATCCAAACCAAGTATCAGGTCTTTGGAGCACTCGGGCAGCACAGCAAAGCAACCAGGGAAAGTAGCACCGCGGGTCTGGATTCGTGACATGCAGACGCCAATTGGCGTAACCACATGGCCGCCGGCGGTGCGGATCTGTGGTCCAGACCAAGGGGTCAAAACCTTTCTGAGGGCCGTGGCTAACCGACTGCTTATTACAGAAAAATCAGCGCCGGTATCCACAAGTGCGGTCACATCGCGATTATCAGCGATTACTGGGATTTCGACAGACACCAGTCGGTCGCAGCACGTCATTGTCGTTGAGGTCGTCGCGTGAGGTCGTCGTCCGTCGGATCGTAGACACGAAATGTCGGGTGGAGGCTCTTGACTTGATCCAATAGCGGCGGCCCTACCCCCGGGGGACGCCGTCTCAGTTCTCCCGATGTGGGCACGCGCCTCTGAACTGGCTAGAAAAAGACGGGCGGCTTGGCGAAGAAAACCGCCTTGGGGATGGCGACCGGGACTGACGTCGCCGCGAGGTCGTTGGCTGCACGGTATCGGACAGATACTGCTCGATGTCCCGCGGCCGTTCTTCGTAGCGTGGTCGAGGTGCGTCAGGTGAAAACCTCCTTAAGCCCATTCTGCTGTAGGGGCAGTGGCGGAGGATGTGGCTGGGCTCCCCGCAGTGGTAGCAGAGCTGCCTATTGTTTGGCGTACGCCAAACGCGCGCTTTGCTCATGGTGGACAGGGGCTCCTGCGGTACGACGCGTACTCTTGCAGTTGGGTACCGCGGTGAAGGCACAGGAGTGACGGGGAAAAAGGCTTGTCTCACTGGCCCAGGACGGCTTTGTAGTGCTTGACTGTACGTCATCACGTAGGGCGCTGGCTGCGGAGCTGGTGGCGACTGAACAGCTCGCCGGACTTCATCTCGGACCACGTCCGGTAAGGCAGCGACGCTGGCCTTTGGAGCTTTGAAGCGAAGTTTATCGAGTTCTTCGCGCACCAGGCTCCTCACAAGCTCTCGAAGCTCCTCAGTGGGTAGCGACGAGGGCGTATAGTGGTGAGCGGCTGCTACACTAGCTTGACGGCCGTAGTGCGCGCCCCGTTATTTCAGAGAACGCTCCATGCTTATTGCCTCCTTGGCAAAGTCGGCTACCGTTCTTGGCGGGTCACGTACCAGTCCGGCAAACAATTGCTCTTTGACGCCGCGCATCAAGTGGCGTACCTTCTTGTCCTCGGGCATTGCAGGGTCGGCGCGATTGAAGAGCCGCGTCATGTCCTCAATGAACATGGCGACGCTCTCGTTCGGCTGCTGCGACCTCCATTGCAAGGTGATTTCAGCCTTCTCCTTTCGTTCGCTGGTGCTGAACGTGGCTAAGAGCTCTCGGCGAAAGATCTCCCAGTTAGTGAAGGAAGCTTTGTGGTTCTCATACCACGTCTTGGCCGAGTCCTGTAGTGCGAAGTACACGTTTCGCAATTTGCACTCGCCGTCCCACTCATTGAAGCCCGCCACATGGTCAAAGCTGGCCAACCAGTCTTCGACGTCCTCAAACCTCTCACCGTGGAATGATGGGGTGACCGAGGTGTGTGAAGGACGAACGGCGGGGCATTCCCGGAAAGCTGACTTGTCTGGCTAGCCGTAGCGGACGTCATGGCCCTTGCTGATCTTGCGAGTTGGCCGAACTCTGGTTGTAGGCCTCGCAGGCGGCGGCTCGCCATGTGGATTGGTGTTGTAGCCACGCGTTGGGAACTGACGTCAAGAGTGTCCTCGAGGTCAGCGTACATGGACCGTTACCCAGCACCTCCAGCAAATATGTCGCCGATAAACGGTCGAAGTACTCAAACCAGGTTTTAATTAAACGTGCTGGGCGTGCAAGACAGCGGGGAGCTCGACGAGGAAGAATATAAAAACCTCTAGCCCCTAGAGTGCGAAAGGCACGGCAAGTCCTATCTAAAACAGTTGGGCCGCAGTATGGCGCCACTGGATTCACTGGTACTGTGGCAATATTCTGTAACTGACCTCTATCCCCCACCTGCTTCATGCACATCTGTCATGGACGCCCATTCACACTTAGAGAGCTCCATACAGTGCTCAACGGCCTGTGGCGCAGGTGTACGCCAGTTCCCGACAGCATCACCAACCAAATGCTGCGGAACCTGCCTCTGGAACACAGGAAGGCGCTCCTAAACTACTTCAATTGAGTGTGGGCGACTAGACACGTTCTTCCGTTATGGTGGGTAGCTTGTGTTGTCCCAGTGCTAGAGCCTGCCAAAGAGATGACTGACCTGGCTTCCTATCGCCCTGTGTCACTGACATCCTGTATGGCTAAGATGATGGAGAAGCTGGCAAGTGAACGGTTATTTGGTGGCTCGAGTACAGCGAAGCACTACAGATATGCATGACTGGTTTGCACCGAAATTTAAGTGCGCGAGACAGCGTCTTGGATTTGGTAAGCCAGAATTGAACATCTATGTGTTTGCGGCCTTTCCACATTAGCCATCTTCTTTGACATCGCAAAGACTTATAATAGTGTCCTTCAGAGCTCAATACTCAGTGGTTTTCAAGACAGGCGTACAGGGTCGTGTACTAAGATTCATTCACTCCTTTGTACAAATCGAGTGCGGTTAGGGAGCATCCTAAGCACCGAAATAGCTGTATCGCGAGGTGTGCCTAAGGGGAGTGTTCTTTCCCCCAGTCTTTTAACGTTGTAGTGGCTGGTCTCCCCTATTCAGTGGAGAAACATTGCAGGCATGGGCGTATGTCTATATATAGAGACGACATTTTTCTTTGGTTTACGACAACCCGCACAAGCGATTAGCTTTCGTAGTTCGACAGGCCCTACTTTCGGTAAAATATTACCTTCAAGGTGTGGGATTTTCGCTATGAGTGGAAAAATCCGGCTTCGTCTTGTTTCAAGTATAGGAAGACGTTATGCTGGTTGAATATAGACTTTAGTCACTCTAGCATTTGTCAGTTATGTCACAGCCTCTTTTTGGGCGTCATTACTGACTCCCGCCCGCCGTGGCGACGAGCTGCGGACTCGATTGTCTTGTGTCTCTCTTCGCGTCGGATGTGATCCGTACAATCTTAAGGGAGCAATCGGGAAACCACGCTTCTTCAATGGTCAGACTTCACGAAACACTAGTGATTAGTCGTATCATCATCAGCAGCCTGACTAGGTCCACAACAGGGAGAGGCCCTCCCAGGTCTCCTCAATTAATCCAGCCCTTACCCTGCTTCGGCATTCATATCCCTACAAACTCCTTAATCTTATTCGTCCACCTGACGTTCTGCGCTCCCTATTACACTTGCCTTCTCTTGAAATCTGTTCCGCTACCCTTAATTGCCAGCGGTCATTTTGCCTTCGGATTACAGTATTTGCCCCGCCTAATTCTTGATTTTGATTAGGATGTCATTAATCCGCGTTTGTTCTCTCACCCACTCTGCCCCCTTCTGGTCTTTTATTTCTTTTAATTTCACCTTCAGTATCGCGAAATTTTGCACAGAAAGGACTAAGAAGAGCACTTTGAGTTCTGTAGGTGGCAGCGAACAATGCAGTTTTCCTTGAATCACTATTGAATCCTCTTAGCCTTATCGCTTCACAATGGTTAATAATGCAACATGGCCCCCTCGGAGAGACGGTAGCTGAGCGAGCTCCGAAAAAGATCCGAGTCCCAAGCCTGCTTTACACTTAATACTCTTATTTCCCTAGACCTTGATGTTCGATGACAAAGCAAGCGGTTGAAACCACCCTGGTCATTTGCGAGCCTCGACTCTACGGTCTGTACTCCTAACCAGCGCGCCTTTGGCGGCCACGCGTTCGCTCGTACTCGAACATTAAGAAACAGAGCATGCCCGCCATCATGATATTTTCACTGATGGTTCTATGGATAAAGCAAAAGGAGTTAGAGCAGCAGGTTTTCCCATTCCTTCTTTGAATACAGCCTGGTCTGTACGCTTTACTTAAGTCATGCCGTCCACAACCGCTGAAAGCGTTGAAATTGCGGCGGATTTACCGAACCTAGTGTAAATCTGTTGTGATCCTGACGGAATCAAAATCTGCCCTTCAAATGTTAGAGCACGGGTTCCGTACTGATGCATTATATCTTAGCTCTCTACGCATGGTGCATAATATGGACAGCAGAGGCTTCTCTATGCGATTCTATTGGGTGCCTTCATATATAGGTGTCATAGGCAACGAGGTAGCGGATAGCCTCGCCCATAAAGGTCTGTCAGTTAATCAAAGAAAAGGCCCTAAATATGTCAAAAGACTGTTCAGAGAAACTGGGCTAAGCTTTATCAGTACCCTTTGCAGTTCACCCAACAAGCCATGTGTGACCAAGGGACTAAAAAGATCCCAGGGAACATCACTATACCGTATTCGCAGGGCTCTGCTCGTACCTCTGCGTGGATGTATAAGGCGAGTATAGCCTCCTCTTCACTGTGTTATACGCGTGGTGTGTGCGGTGATAAAGAACATTATCTTTTGTGCTGTCCAGTGTACAACGCGGAAAACTGTGTTGTTTGCTCCCATCAAGAATGTAAGAGCCCCTCACAGTTCCCTTCAAGACACCGTCTACTCGCGCGGAACGCAATCGTGCAGAAAGGAGGCTTCTAGCCTTCCTCTAGAGACCCTCCATGATTGGGATTTGCACTCCAGACGGTGACAGCTGGAGTTCACTATTCACCCTAACCGATGATTGCGTTTAGAGCTATGCGGATCAGTCAGGTCTCAGTTATGTGTCTGACTTATGGATCTTTAATAGAGCAATTAAGTGTCTCTACAGTAGAGCAATTGCCGGCATAATCTGTAACGCTCGACTCCGGCTCCCGCGCTCCTGGCTGGACACGAAGGCGACAGTTTTGCAAGTGTCAAAACCTCCAGATTTGTTCCACATAGAACGCTGCGCGGTCAGTCCCACAGGACGAAGCGCTCACGCTAATAATAATAATAATAATAATTGGTTTTTTTGGGGAAAGGAAATGGCGCAGTATCTGTCTCATATATCTTTGGACACCTGAACCGCGCCGTAAGGGAAGGGATATAGGAGGGAGTGAAAGAAGAAAGGAAGAATAGGTGCCGTAGTGGAGGGCTCCGGAATAATTTCGACCACCTGGGGATCTTTAACGTGCACTGACATCGCACAGCACACGGGCGCCTTAGCGTTTTTCCTCCAGAAAAACGCAGCCGCCGCGGTCGGGTTCGCTCACGCTAGGCCAGGCTAGGTTCTAGGATCGCGCTCTCGGCGGGACAAGAAGGCGACGGTTCTGCTGGCGCCAGAACCACCGGATTTCTGCCAGGTAGAAGACGGCAATGCTCGGGCAGGGCCGCGGGACGGAGCGCTCGCGCTAGGCTCGCACTCTCGGTGGGACAAGAAGGCGACTGCTTTGCTCGCGCCACAACAACCGGATTTGTGCCAGGTAGAAGATGACTATGCGCGGCCAGTGCGACGGGACGAAGCGCTCGCACTTGGCCACGCAAGACGCTCGGTTCGCGCTCTCGGCGGGACAAGAAGGCGACGCTTCTTCTCGGGCCAGAACCACCGGATTTGTGCCAGGTAGAACACGGCAATGCGTTGGCAGTGCCGCGGGTCGAAGCATTCGCCCTGGGCTCGCACTCTCGGCACGACAAGAAGGCGACTGCTTTGCTCGCGCCACAACAACCGCATTTGTGCCAGGTAAAGATGACTATGCGCGGCCAGTGCCACGGGACGAAGCGCTCGCACTGGGCCAGGCTAGGCGCTAGGCTCGCGATCTCAGCGGGACAAGAAGGCGACTGCTTTGCTCGCGCCACAACAACCGGATTTGTGCCAGGTAGAAGATGACTTTGCGCGGCCAGTGCCACGGAAAGAAGCGCTCTCACGGAGCCAGGCTAGGCGCTAGGCTCGCGCTCTCGGCGGGGCAAGAACACGATAGTTTGCTCGCGCCACAACAAAAGGATTTGTGCCAGGTAGAAGATGAATATGAGCGGCCAGTACCAACGCGACGAAGCGCTCGCACTGGGCAAGGCTAGGCGCTAGGCTCGCGCTATCGACGGGACAAGGCGACTGTTCTGCTCGGGCCATAACCACAGCATTTGGCAAGGTAGAACATGGCAATCCGCGGGCAGTGCCGCGGGACGGAGCGCTCGCGCTAGGCTCGCACTCTCGGCGGGACAAGAAGGTGACTGCTTTGCAAGCGCTACAACAACCGGATATGTTCCAGGTAGAAGATGACTACGCGCGACCAGTGCCACGCGACAAAGCGCTCGCACTGGGCCAGGCTAGGCGCTAGGCTCGCGCTCTCGGCGGGACAAGAACACGATAGTTTGCTCGCGCTACAACAGCCGTATTTGTGCCAGGTAGAAGATGACTATGCGCGGCCAGTGCCACGGGACGAAGCGCACTCACGGGGCCAGGCTAGGCGCTAGGCTCGTGCCCTCGGCGGGACAAGAAGGCGACTGCTTTGCTCGGGCCACAACGACCGGATTTGTGTCAGGTAGAAGAATACTATGCGCGGCCAGTGCCACGGGACGAAGCGCTCTCACTGGGCCAGGCCAAGCGCTAGGCTCGCGCTCTCGGCAGGGCAAGAAGGCCACTGCTTTGCTCGCGCCACAACAGCCGGATTTGCGCCAGGTAGAAGATGACTGCGCGGCCAGTGCCACGGGACGAAGCGCTCTCACTGGGCCAGGTGAAGCGCTAGGCTCGCGCTCTCGATGGGACAAGAAGGCCACTGCTTTGCTCGCGCCACAACAGCCGGATTTGTGCCAGGTAGAAGATGACTATGCGCGGCCAGTGCCACGGGACGAAGCGCTCGCACTGGGCCAGGCTAGGCGCTAGGCTCGAGCTCTCGGCGGGACAAGAAAGCGACTGCTTTGCTCGCGCCACAACAACCAGATTTGTGCCAGGTAGAAGATGACTATGCGCGGCCAGTGCCACGGGACGAAGAGCTCTCACTGGGCCAGGCTGGGCGCTAGGCTCGCGCTCTCGGCGGGACAAGGAGGCGACTGCTTACCTCGCGCCACAACAACCGGATTTGTGCCAGGTAGAAGATGACTATGAGCGATAAGTGCCACGGGAAGAAGCGCTCGCACTGGGCCAGGCTATGCGCTAGCCTCGCGCTCTCGACGGGACAAGAAGGCCACTGCTTTGCTCGCGCCACAACAGCCGGAGTTGTGCCAGGTAGAAGACGACTATGCGCGGCCAGTGCCACGGAATGAATCGCTCTCACTGGGCCAGGCCAAGCGCTAGGCTCGCGCTCTCAACGGGACAAGGAGCCACTGCTTTGCTCGCGCCACAACAGCCGGATTTGTGCCCGGTAGAAGATGACTATGCGCGGCCAGTGCCACGGGGCGAAGAGCTCTCCCTGATCCAGGCTAGGCGCTAGGCTCGCGATCTCAGCGGGACAAGAAGGCGACTGCTTTGCTCGCGCCACAACAACCGGATTTGTGCCAGGTAGAAGATGACTTTGCGCGGCCAGTGCCACGGAAAGAAGCGCTCTCACGGAGCCAGGCTAGGCGCTAGGCTCGCGCTCTCGGCGGGGCAAGAACACGATAGTTTGCTCGCGCCACAACAACCGGATTTGTGCCAGGTAGAAGATTAATATGAGCAGCCAGTACCACGCGACGAAGCGCTCGCACGGGGCCAGGCTAGGCGCTAGGCTCGCGCTATCGACGGGACAAGGCGACAGTTCTGCTCGGGCCATAACCACAGCATTTGTGCTAGGTAGAACATGGCAATCCGCGGACAGTGCCGCGGGACGGTGGTGGTGGTGGTGAAAAACATTTATAAGCAATTAATTTTTTACAGAAAGGTGATGGGGGTAGGACCCTTTTGGCCCTTTCCCCTCACAGTACTAGGTGGAGCCCCTATTCCGGGGCCCCATTGGCAAGCAACGCCGCCCGCGTCCGTTGAACCAAGGCCTTTTGGCTCTTCAGGACTTGACAGCCGAGCAGGGCCGCCTCCCAGTCCTCTCTGGTGTGGTTAGGGTTGGGGGGGATAGATGGGTTAGATTGACACGCCCAAACCATGTGGAAGGTGTCAGACACCTCCCCACAGAACTGGCACGTGCCATCAAAGGATGTATTGAAGTGTTTAAGCACCGCCGGGCACAGTACAGTGTTAGTGAGAATTTTGATGAGGAGGCGCTCGTCAGCGCGATCCAGACCCTTACAAGGGGCCGGGTAGCGCCGGTGCTCCTCCTTGTAGTAATCGGTGATTTGTTTGAATGTAATGGCGAGATTGTCTGATTGGGAGTACCCTTCCAAGGACAGGGAGATAGCCCGGGGAGAGAGTGCGCGGGCGGCCTGATCGGCCTGTTCGTTTCCCTGGAGGCCCTGGTGACCGGGGGCCCAAATCAGGTTGCGTGGAGTTGGATCTTCAGATCGACAGCGATATTCCAGTATGCGCCAGGCAAGCGGGGGAGCCCAGCCCAACTCGTAGTTCCGACAGGCCCCTCGCGAGTCGGTGATGATGTGTTTTGACTTGGGATTCGTGAGAGCCAGAGCAATGGCAATCTCCTCCGCGTGTGTTGCGCTGTAGGCTTTGAAAGTGAGCCCGTTAACTGTGTTTGTGTTGTGTACGACTGCGGCCGTGTACCACCCCGCGTGGTGTGGGCCGGCAACGTCTACGTAATACACATGTTCTTGGTTACCATAGTATCGCGCCAACGCTTCCGCGCGCGCCTGGCGACGACCGCTATGGTCTTCACTGGACATGTTGCGGGGAAGGGGTCGGACCCGGAGGGCGCGTCTCCAGGGTTCTGGCACTCTCTCCCTTTCCTCAATGTGGTAGTGGTGTTTGATGTGTAGCCGGTCCAAGAGGCGGCGACCGGACGTGGTCTGTGCAAGACGCGTGTATTGGTTGCATAAGTGGGCCTCTCGAAGCTCCCGAAATGTGTTCACCACGTCCAAGGCCAGAAGCCTCTGGTTGGACGTGGTGATCGGAAGATCGAGAGCCCGCTTAATGACTTTCCGCAGGATGACCTCCAGTTGGTCATCATCATGTTTGCGCAGGCGCAAGTAGGGAGTTGAGTAGAGGATTCTACTCGTTACGAAAGCATGGGCAAGCCGCAGTGCATTCTTGCTTCGTAATCCGCCCCGCTTGTTTGAGACCCGGCGGACCATTCGGCCCACCTGGTCTCCCACCGTGCGAAGTTTGGCTATGGTGGTGTCGACTCTGCGTTGGTGGTGTATGAAGAGGCCAAGGACGCGGATCTCCTTGGCCTCCCGGATCGGTCCCGAGGGGAGACTGATGCGAAGCGGAGTTGTGTCCCGGGGGGAGGGACGTAAGTGCACAAATTCTGATTTAGCTGGGGCGCACTGGAGTCCGCAGTAGGCCGCGTAGTCGTCGACTAGGGTCGCTGCTGCTTGCAGGCAGGACTCCATGTGGCCCAGGTTGCCTTGCGTGGCCCAGATTGTAATGTCATCCGCATAAAGAGCGTGATGTATCCCGGGCAGAGAAGACAATTTGGAGGGAAGGCGAAGCATTGCCAAATTGAAGAGCAGGGGAGACAGGACCGCGCTTTGAGGTGTTCCCCTCGAGCCGATGGTGTATGGCCCGTGTTCCGCATCTTGTATGCGTATATAGGCTTGACGGTCTGTAAGAAATTGACTTATGTAATGGAATGTTTTGTGGCCACAGTTGGTGTTACTGAGGTGGTCCAGGATTACTGCATGTTTGACGTTGTCGAATGCGCCTTTAAGATCCAAGGCCAGGACCACCTTGTCGTTGTGGGGACATTCGACAGGATCTAAGATGTCGTGGTGGAGCTGCAGAAGTATATCCTGTGCTGACTTGTGAGGACGAAAACCGAACATGGTGTCCGCGAAAATGTGCTGTGTTTCGAGATAATCGGAGAGTCTGTCGCGCACCATCGTCTCCATCAGCTTGCCGACACAAGACGTCAGAGAGATGGGGCGAAGGTTCTCCACATCGATAGGTTTGCCGGCCTTCGGAATGAAGGTCACGAGAGCCGATTTCTAATCGAGAGGGAGAGGAGTCTCTCCGCCCCAAATGCTATTGATGTATTTGAGGAGCGCGGCGTAGGCTGCGTCGGGAAGGTTGGCCAAAAGCTTGACCGTAACCTTGTCGCGCCCAGGTGCAGTGCCCGCTTCATCTTGCTTAAGGCCGCCCGGAGGTCGTGGAGCTGGAACGGCTTGTCCAGCTCCTTGTTCTCTTGGCCTGCATACGAGTACGCCGCCTGCCGGGGGTCCTTAGTGGTACAAAGGTATCGATCCCTGAGCGTGTGCGCTAGCTGTGTTGTCGTTCCTGTAAAGTTGTGCAGTGCCCTATGTAAGTGGCGTTGGGTTTCCGTGCGTGTTTGTATTGGAAGTGCCACGGGACGAAGCGCTCTCACTGGGCCAGGCCAAGCGCTAGGCTCGCGCTCTTGGCGGGACAAGACGGCGACTGCTTTACTCGCGCCACAACAGCCGGATTTGTGCCAGGTAGAAGATGACTATGCGCGGCCTGTGCCACGGGACGAAGCGCTCTCACTGGGCCAGGCCAAGCGCTAGGCTCGAAATCTCGATGGGACAAGAAGGCAACTGCTTTACTCGCGCCACAACAGCCGGATTTGTGCCAGGTAGAACATGACTATGCGCGGCCAGTGCCACGGGACGAAGCGCTCTCACTGGGCCAGGCCAAGCGCTAGGCTCGCGCTCTCGGCGGGTCAAGACGGCGACTGCTTTACTCGCGCCACAACAGCCGGATTTGTGCCAGGTAGAAGATGACTATGCGCGGCCTGTGCCACGGGACGAAGCGCTCTCACTGGGCCAGGCCAAGCGCTAGGCTCGAAATCTCGATGGGACAAGAAGGCAACTGCTTTGCTCACGCCGCAACAACCGGATTTGTGCAGGGTAGAAGATGACTATGGGCGATCAGTGCCATTGGACGAAGCGCTCGCACTGGGCCAGGCTAGGCGCCAGGCTCGCGCTCTCGGCGGGACAAGAAGGCGGCGCTTCTGCTCGGGCCAGAACCACCAGATATGTGCCAGGTAGAACGCGGCAATGCGCGGGCCCTGCTGCGGGACGGAGCGCTCGCGCTATGCTCGCAATCTCGGCGGGACAAGAAGGCGACTGCTTTGCTTGCGAGCCTAGCGCGAGCGCTCCGTCCCTCCACGTGCGGCCTCTTCCAGCAAACATGTCACACGAAGACCATAATGGTCGGCGCCTAGCACGAGCGGAAGCGCTAGCCCGATATTATGGCAACAAAACAGGTGTCTACTACGTGGACGCCTCCGGCCCTCACAACGGGGGATGGTACACGGCCGCGGTAGTTCACAACAGCAACACAGTTAACGGCCTAACTTTCAGAGCCCGCAGTGTAACACAAGCAGAAGAGGTCGCGATTGCTCTCGCGGCTTCACATTCCAATTCAAAATACATAATCACCGACTCGCGAGGGGCCTGTCGGAACGTCGAACAAGGCTGCACTCCCTTCCTAGCCTATCGAATATACCAAAATTGCATACGGGATACGGACCCCGCACACCGTTACCTCATATGGGCCCCTGCTCATCAGGGGTTGGCAGGAAACGAGGCAGCAGACGCAGCCTCCCGCGCGCCTTCTGACCGGGCTGTTTTCTCCTCCCCATCCGATCAGGAACCCGATTTTAATCCGGTCTATACATTCAAAGATATTACAACATATTATCAAAATTGCCATCGCCTTTACCCTAGTCCATGTAAAGGCCTGAAGAAGGCGGATGAGTGGCTCCTTCTCCGCCTTCTCACCAATACATTGCTGTGCCCGGCAGCGCTAAAACATTTTGACCCCTCCTTTAGTGGCAGCTGCCCACACTGTAGTGCAGTGTCCTCTGACACCTATCACATGGTTTGGACCTGACCCTCCAACCCCGCTATTCCCTCCATCCCCAACCCAACCCGGGAGGACTGGGAGGCGACCCTGCTCGGCTGCCACGACTTACAGGCCCAACAAGCCTTAGTCGGGCGCGCCCGGGCGGCGGCAACCGCCACTGGGGTCCAATACTAGGGACCTCCACCTAGTGCTTCTACGGATCGGTCCCTTACGGGCTGATCCAAACATACCTCCTATTCATCCGTAATAAATGTTTTCACCACCACCACCACTGCTTTGCTCGCGTCACAACAACCGGATTTGCGCCAGCTAGAAGGTCACTATGCGCGACCAGTGCACGGGATGAAGCGCTCGCATTGGGCCAGGCTAGGTGCTAGGCTCGCGCTCTCGGCGGGGCAAGAAAGCGACAGCTTAGCTCGCGCCACAACAACCGGATTTGTGCAGGGTAGAAGATGACTATGGGCGATCAGTGCCATGGGACGAAGCTCTCGCACGGGGCCAGACTAGGTGCTAAGCTCGCGCTCTCGGCGGGACAAGAAGGCGACTGCTTTGCTCGGGCCACAAAAACCGGATTTGTGCCAGGTAGAAGATGACTATGCGAGGCCAGTGCCATGGGACGAAGCGCTCGCACTGGGCCAGGCTAGGCGCCAGGCTCGCGCTCTCGGCGGGACAAGAAGGCGGCGCTTCTGCTCGGGCCAGAACCACCAGATATGTGCCAGGTAGAACGCGGCAATGCGCGGGCGCTGCTGCGGGACGGAGCGCTCGCGCTAGGCTCGCAATCTCGGCGGGACAAGAAGGCGACTGCTTTGCTCGTTCCACAACAACCGGATTTGTGCCAGGTAGAAGATGAATATGCGCGGCCAGTGCCACTGGACGAGGCGCTCGCATGGGGCCAGGCTAGGCGCTAGGCTCGCGCTCTCGGCAAGACAAGAAGGCGACTGCTTTGCTCGCGCCACAACAACCCGATTTGTGCCAGGTAGAAGATGACTATGCGCAGTCAGTGCCACGGGACGAAGCGCTCTCACTGGGCCAGGCTAGGCGCTAGGCTCGCGCTTTCGGCGGGACAAGAAGGCGACTGCTTTGCTCGCGCCACAACAACCGGATTTGCGCCAGGTAGAAGATGATTTTGCGCAGTCAGTGCCACAGGACGAAGCGCTCTCACTAGGCCAGGCTAGGCGCTAGGCTCGCGCTCTCGGCGGGACAAGAAGGAGACTGCTTTGCTCGCGACACAGCAACCCGATTTGTGCCAGGTAGAAGATGACTATGCGCAGTCAGTACCACAGGACGAAGCACTCTCACTAGGCCAGGCTAGGCGCTAGGCTCGCGCTCTCGGCGGGACAAGAAGGCGACTGCTTTGCTCGCGCCACAACAACCGGATTTGCGCCAGGTAGAAGATGACTTTGCGCAGTCAGTGCCACAGGACGAAGCGCTCTCACTAGGCCAGGCTAGGCGCTAGGCTCGCGCTCTCGGCGGGACAAGAAGGAGACTGCTTTGCTCGCGCCACAACAACCGGATTTGTGCCAGGTAGAAGATGACTATGCGCAGTCAGTACCACAGGACGAAGCACTCTCACTAGGCCAGGCTAGGCGCTAGGCTCGCGCTCTCGGCGGGACAAGAAGGCGACTGCTTTGCTCGCGCCACAGCAACCCGATTTGTGCCAGGTAGAAGATGACTTTGCGAGGCCAGTGCCACTGGACGAAGCGCTCTCACTGGGCCAGACTAGGCGCAAGGCTCGCACTCTCGGCCAACAAGAAGGCGACTGCTTTGCTCGCGCCACAACAACCGGATTTGTGCCAGGTAGAAGATGACTATGCGCAGTCAGTGCCACAGGACGAAGCGCTCTCACTAGGCCAGGCTAGGCGCTAGGCTCGCGCTCTCGGCGGGACAAGAAGGAGACTGCTTTGCTCGCGCCACAACAACCGGATTTGTGCCAGGTAGACGGTGACTATGCGCGACCAATGCCACGGGGCGAAGCGCTCTCACTGGGCCATGTTAGGCGCCAGGCTCGCGCTCTCGGCGGGACAAGAAGGCGACTGCTTTGCTCGCGCCACAACAACCGGATTTGTCCCAGGTAGAAGATACCTATGCGCGGTCAGTGCCACGGGACGAAGCGCTCGCATTGGGCCAGGCTAGGCGCCAGGCTCGCGCTCTCGGCGGGAAAAGAAAGCGACTGCTTTCCTCGCGCCACAACAACCGGATTTGTGCCAGGTAGAAGATGACTATGCGCGGCCAGTGCCACTGGACGAAGCGCTCGCTCTGGGCCAGGCTAGGCGCTAGGCTCGCGCTCTCGGCAGGACAATAAGGCGACTGCTTTGCTCGCGCCACAACAACTAGATTTGTGCCAGGTAGAAGATACCTATGCGCGGTCAGTGCCACGGGACGAAGCGCTCTCACTGGACCAGGCTAGGCGCTAGGCTCGCGCTCTCGGCGGGACAAGAAGGCGACTGCTTTGCTCGCGCCACAACAACCCGATTTGTGCCAGGTAGAAGATGACTATGCGCAGTCAGTGCCACATGACGAAGCGCTCGCACTTGGCCAGGCTAGGCGCTAGGCTCGCGCTCTCGGCGGGACAAGAAGGAGACTGCTTTGCTCGCGCCACAATAACCCGATTTGTGCCAGGTAGAAGATGACTATGCGCAGTCAGTACCACAGGACGAAGCGCTCGCACTATGCCAGGCTAGGCGCCAGGCTCGCGCACTCGGCGGGACAAGAAGGCGACTGGTTTGCTCGCGCCACTACAACCGGATTTGTGCCAGGTAGAAGATGACTATGCGCGGCCAGTGCCACATGACGAAGCGCTCGCACTTGGCCAGGCTAGGCGCTAGGCTCGCGCTCTCGGCTGAGCAAGAAGGCGACGGTTTTGCTTGGGCTACAACATTCGGATTTGTGCCAGGTAGAAGACGACTATTCCCGTTCAGTGCCGCGGGACGCAGCGCTCACGCTAGGCCAGACTGGGCGCTAGGCTCGCGCTCCTAGCTGTACAAGAGGGTGGCAGTTTTGCTAGGAGCAGGACCACCGGATTGGTCCCAGCTAGAAGGTGATGATGCGCGGGCAGTGCCCCGGGATGGAGCGCTCGCGCTTGGCCAGGCTAGGCGCTAGGCTTGTGATAGGCTGGACATGGACGGTTTTGCTATGGCCTGAACCACCGGATTTGTGATTACCGACCGATGTGCGAGAATTGCTCACTATTAAACAGTTCCAAAATATGCACCCTGCTTTTCACAAAGGCAGGACAAGAACAATAACCAAGGCCCTTTAAGCCAAGCTAGAAGGCTCGAGGTTATGTAAGCCGAGCAGTTTTCTGTGTTGATCTCAAATTTCACGAGAGGTGTATTCATGTGTTTTCACGACTGCACTAATCAGTTTAAACTGGAAAGAACGGTATATCCGCCGCCAGACGAAAAGCTCTATAAAAACCAGGAGGTAACGTGGCGTCGGCTCCAGACGCGAGCCTTCTTTAGCCCGTTTAGACTAGCAGTGATGTATGCAACGCAATACAATCCGGCTTGCGAAGAATGCCGCGAGACAGCCGGACTCGATGACATTTTATGGAGCTATAAAAATGTGCCCCCACTGGCGGCCCTTCCACCAGTCCCGTTCTCAAGAGTGGTGGCAGGCTATACTGGCCAGCTGACACCCGTTGATGCAGGTCGGCGCCACTGAGTGGTCTCACAAGATCGCCGAGGGCCATGGGCTCGAAGCCATCTCGTATAGTGCCCGCCAGGGTTCAGATCTGACATAAACGTTTTCTAATCTATTGTGCTATGTAGAAGTCAAAGATGCGCGGGCAGTGCCGCGAGACGGAGCGGTCGCGATGGGCCACGCTATTCGCTAGGCTCGCGCTCCTACGCCGGACAAAGAGAGAGAAACAAAAGGATGAAAAGGTAGGAAGGTTAACTAGGTGATGCCCAGTAGGCTACCCTATAACTGATAGGAGAACGAAGATAAAGAAAAGAAAGAGTTGCAACAAAATTAGAACGCGCCAGATTTGATAGGGTCAGAACCACCGGATTTGTGCCAGGTAGGAGGTGATGATGCGCGAGCAGCGCCGTAGGACGGGGCGCTCGTGATGGGCCACGCTATTCGCTAGGCTCGCGCTCCTACGCCGGACAAACAGAGAGAAACAAAAGGATGAAAAGGCAGGAAGGTTAACCAGGTGATGCCCAGTAGGCTACCCTATACGTGAGAGGAGAACGAAGAGAAAGAAAAGAAAGAAAGAGTTGCAACAAAATGAGAACGCGACGGTTTTGATAGGGTCAGAACCATCGGATTTGTGCCAGGTAGAAGGTGATGATGTGCGAGCAGCGCCGTAGGACGGGGCGCTCGCGATGGGCCACGCTATTTGCTAGGCTCGCGCTCCTACGCCGGGCAAAGAGAGAGAAACAAAAGGATGAAAGGGCAGGAAGGTTAACCAGGTGATGCCCAGTAGGCTACCCTATACGTGAGAGGAGAACGAAGAGAAAGAAAAGAAAGAAAGAGTTGCAACATAATGAGAACGCGACGGTTTTGATAGGGTCAGAACCATCGGATTTGTGCCAGGTAGAAGGTGATGATGCGCGAGCAGCGCCGTAGGACGGGGCGCTCGCGATGGGCCACGCTATTTGCTAGGCTCGCGCTCCTACGCCGGGCAAAGAGAGAGAAACAAAAGGATGAAAAGGCAGGAAGGTTAACCAGGTGATGCCCAGTAGGCTACCCTATACGTGACAGGAGAACGAAGAGAAAGAAGAGAAAAGAAAGAGTTGCAACAAAATTAGAACGCGGCAGATTTGATAGAGTCAGAACCACCGGATTTGTGCCAGGTAGAAGGTGATGATGCGCGAGCAGCGCCGTAGGACGGGGCGCTCGCGATGGGCCACGCTATTCGCTAGGCTCGCGCTCCTACGCCGGACAAAGAGAGAGAAACAAAAGGATGAAAAGGTAGGAGGGTTAACTAGGCGATGCCCAGGAGGCTACCCTATAACTGATAGGAGAACGAAGATAAAGAAAAAAAAGAAAGAGTTGCAACAAAATGAGAAGCGACGGTTTTGATAGGGTCAGAACCATCGGATTTGTGCCAGGTAGAAGGTGATGATGCGCGAGCAGCGCCGTAGGACGGGGTGCTCGCGATGGGCCATGCTATTCGCTAGGCTCGCGCTCCTACGCCGGACAAAGAGAGAGAAACAAAAGGATGAAAAGGTAGGAAGGTTAACTATGCGATGGTCAGGAGGCTACCCTATAACTGATAGGAGAACGAAGATAAAGAAAAGAAAAGAAAGAGTTGCAACAAAATTAGAACGCGGCAGATTTGATAGAGTCAGAACCACCGGATTTGTGCCAGGTAGAAGGTGATGATGAGCGAGCAGCGCCGTAGGACGGGGCGCTCGCGATGGGCCACGCTATTCGCTAGGCTCGCGCTCCTACGCCGGACAAAGAGAGAGAAACAAAAGGATGAAAAGGTAGGAAGGTTAACTATGCGATGGTCAGGAGGCTACCCTATAACTGATAGGAGAACGAAGATAAAGAAAAGAAAAGAAAGAGTTGCAACAAAATTAGAACGCGGCAGATTTGATAGAGTCAGAACCACCGGATTTGTGCCAGGTAGAAGGTGATGATGCGCGAGCAGCGCCGTAGGACGGGGCGCTCGCGATGGGCCACGCTATTCGCTAGGCTCGCGCTCCTACGCCGGACAAAGAGAGAGAAACAAAAGGATGAAAAGGCAGGAAGGTTAACCAGGTGATGCCCAATAGGCTACCCTATACGTGAGAGGAGAACGAAGAGAAAGAAAAGAAAGAAAGAGTTGCAACAAAATGAGAACGCGACGGTTTTGATAGGGTCAGAACCATCGGATTTGTGCCAGGTAGAAGGTGATGATGCGCGAGCAGCGCCGTAGGACGGGGCGCTCGCGATGGGCCACGCTATTCGCTAGACTCGCGCTCCTACGCCGGGCAAAGAGAGAGAAACAAAAGGATGAAAAGGCAGGAAGGTTAACCAGGTGATGCCCAGTAGGCTACCCTATACGTGACAGGAGAACGAAGAGAAAGAAAAGAAAGAAAGAGTTTCAACAAAATGAGAAGCGACGGTTTTGATAGGGTCAGAACCATCGGATTTGTGCCAGGTAGAAGGTGATGATGCGCGAGCAGCGCCGTAGGATGGGGCGCTCGCGATGGGCCACGCTATTCGCTAGGCTCGCGCTCCTACGCCGGACAAAGTGAGAGAAACAAAAGGATGAAAAGGCAGGAAGGTTAACCAAGTGATGCCCAGTAGGCTACCCTATACGTGAGAGGAGAACGAAGAGAAAGAAAAGAAAGAAAGAGTTGCAACAAAATGAGAACGCGACGGTTTTGATAGGGTCAGAACCATCGGATTTGTGCCAGGTAGAAGGTGATGATGCGCGAGCAGCGCCGTAGGATGGGGCGCTCGCGATGGGCCACGCTATTCGCTAGGCTCGCGCTCCTACGCCGGACAAAGTGAGAGAAACAAAAGGATGAAAAGGCAGGAAGGTTAACCAAGTGATGCCCAGTAGGCTACCCTATACGTGAGAGGAGAACGAAGAGAAAGAAAAGAAAGAAAGAGTTGCAACAAAATGAGAACGCGACGGTTTTGATAGGGTCAGAACCATCGGATTTGTGCCAGGTAGAAGGTGATGATGCGCGAGCAGCGCCGTAGGATGGGGCGCTCGCGATGGGCCACGCTATTCGCTAGGCTCGCGCTCCTACGCCGGACAAAGTGAGAGAAACAAAAGGATGAAAAGGCAGGAAGGTTAACCAAGTGATGCCCAGTAGGCTACCCTATACGTGAGAGGAGAACGAAGAGAAAGAAAAGAAAGAAAGAGTTTCAACAAAATGAGAAGCGACGGTTTTGATAGGGTCAGAACCATCGGATTTGTGCCAGGTAGAAGGTGATGATGCGCGAGCAGCGCCGTAGGATGGGGCGCTCGCGATGGGCCACGCTATTCGCTAGGCTCGCGCTCCTACGCCGGACAAAGTGAGAGAAACAAAAGGATGAAAAGGCAGGAAGGTTAACCAAGTGATGCCCAGTAGGCTACCCTATACGTGAGAGGAGAACGAAGAGAAAGAAAAGAAAGAAAGAGTTGCAACAAAATGAGAACGCGACGGTTTTGATAGGGTCAGAACCATCGGATTTGTGCCAGGTAGAAGGTGATGATGCGCGAGCAGCGCCGTAGGATGGGGCGCTCGCGATGGGCCACGCTATTCGCTAGGCTCGCGCTCCTACGCCGGACAAAGTGAGAGAAACAAAAGGATGAAAAGGCAGGAAGGTTAACCAAGTGATGCCCAGTAGGCTACCCTATACGTGAGAGGAGAACGAAGAGAAAGAAAAGAAAGAAAGAGTTGCAACAAAATGAGAACGCGACGGTTTTGATAGGGTCAGAACCATCGGATTTGTGCCAGGTAGAAGGTGATGATGCGCGAGCAGCGCCGTAGGACGGGGCGCTCGCGATGGGCCACGCTATTCGCTAGGCTCGCGCTCCTACGCCGGACAAAGTGAGAGAAACAAAAGGATGAAAAGGCAGGAAGGTTAACCAAGTGATGCCCAGTAGGCTACCCTAAACGTGAGAGGAGAACGAAGAGAAAGAAAAGAAAGAAAGAGTTGCAACAAAATGAGAACGCGACGGTTTTGATAGGGTCAGAACCATCGGATTTGTGCCAGGTAGAAGGTGATGATGCGCGAGCAGCGCCGTAGGACGGGGCGCTCGCGATGGGCCACGCTATTCGCTAGGCTCGCGCTCCTACGCCGGACAAAGTGAGAGAAACAAAAGGATGAAAGGGCAGGAAGGTTAACCAAGTGATGCCCAGTAGGCTACCCTAAACGTGAGAGGAGAACGAAGAGAAAGAAAAGAAAGAAAGAGTTGCAACAAAATGAGAACGCGACGGTTTTGATAGGGTCAGAACCATCGGATTTGTGCCAGGTAGAAGGTGATGATGCGCGAGCAGCGCCGTAGGACGGGGCGCTCGCGATGGGCCACGCTATTCGCTAGGCTCGCGCTCCTACGCCGGACAAAGTGAGAGAAACAAAAGGATGAAAAGGCAGGAAGGTTAACCAAGTGATGCCCAGTAGGCTACCCTAAACGTGAGAGGAGAACGAAGAGAAAGAAAAGAAAGAAAGAGTTGCAACAAAATGAGAACGCGACGGTTTTGATAGGGTCAGAACCATCGGATTTGTGCCAGGTAGAAGGTGATGATGCGCGAGCAGCGCCGTAGGACGGGGTGCTCGCGATGGGCCACGCTATTCGCTAGGCTCGCGCTCCTACGCCGGACAAAGTGAGAGAAACAAAAGGATGAAAGGGCAGGAAGGTTAACCAAGTGATGCCCAGTAGGCTACCCTAAACGTGAGAGGAGAACGAAGAGAAAGAAAAGAAAAAAAGAGTTGCAACAAAATGAGAACGCGACGGTTTTTATAGGGTCAGAACCATCGGATTTGTGCCAGGTAGAAGGTGATGATGCGCGGGCAGTGCCGCGGGACGGGGCGCTCGCGATGGGCCAGGCTATTCACTAAGCTCCCACTCCCGGCCGGAAAAGAAAGCCGCAACTTGGGTACGCTTTGAACGTCCAGATTATTGATATCGCTCTAAAATCAATAAAGCGGCAGTTTGGGCGAATTCGTAACACATGATTTCAGTAATAGCGTAACGGAACACCAGTACGAGAGAGAACAAGCGCTCGCGAGTGTTCTCCTCCCGTTCTGTCATAATGCAGAACTATTGTTTAAGTCTCACAAAGCAATAAATAAGTAACGCTGGAAATTTGATGTCACTGCGATTTACTATCTTGAGTTGAGGAAGCCGCCTCGCCAAGCTGATGGTAGCCGAACATTTTGGCGGCTGCTCCATGTTTTTACCTTGTACAAAGAAAAATAAAATTTGACTTGATTTGATTCAATCGCATGCCTTTTTGTGTGGAACTGGCAGTGTACATACAAGGTGCCCGAAACATTCGACTGTTTAGTTTATTCTTACGTGCAAAGTTTATTTAATGCGTTTACGAGCCGCAGTTTACTCGGTTTATAGAGGCCGTTTACAAAGCGGCCCTCTGCTAGCTTCTACGCTCTGCAGCATTGCGGAAAATAGAGCACACAAAAATCACATCACATCCCTTTGTTACCTTTGAGACCCTTCATCATTTTGGAGAAACTGTTACGTAGGGGGCATAGCACATTATATTTTAGGTCATTAAATGTTTTTTTTGGGAGGAGGGGGGACTGGGGGAGTATTACATTTCATTGCTCAAACGGCGCAGCTGACTCCCGAAAACGAATAATCAACTCGTGAGGAGAGTTAGTTCATGACTTCTTGAAACAAAGGGCATGGAACGATGTTCGAGAGTCAGCTGCTCGAATGCTCCACCAAGGTGCGACAATGCACCGTCAGAGACCATCCTGCTGCGCATTGTCACTACAGAGAAAACGCTGCACACCGGAGTTTCAGACCCATGTGTCGTTGTTATGCAGAAGTAAAATATGACTAGAAGGGCTGCTATTAAAAAATATTAGGTACAAATTGCGTGAGCACCCCCTTTGCGTTACTGGCGAAAAAATAGCTCACATACCTGGCTTAGTGTGCGTGATAACTACGACTACATGTCCAATAACTATCCTTGCATTTTCGGTTAACTTTCACCTTTTTTTTCCTTCTCATATTGAACCTTAATTTGTGTATCAGTCGAGGCAGGTGCAATAGAACTTTTTTCTTAATGACACGGACTTGAAAGGAGATGTCGGTGCCTGATTATGGCGCCGTCTACTCCTTTGTACGTAATTGAAGGAAAACACAAACTGGCGACATAACGCGCAACAACGCAAAGTTACCACATACACAATCCCCAAGAAAAATAATGCAATGGACATGCCGGAAATGCTAGCATAAAATAGAGAATTAAACTATTAGTAATTTTATTAACTACTGACATAAAATGAGGGTACATA
Organism: Amblyomma americanum; assembly: GCF_052857255.1. Classification (NCBI taxonomy): domain Eukaryota; kingdom Metazoa; phylum Arthropoda; class Arachnida; order Ixodida; family Ixodidae; genus Amblyomma; species Amblyomma americanum. The sequence goes on from NC_135503.1 coordinate 159,911,843, forward strand.
TCATTGCACTGGTCATAGGCAACAGCACTGTGCCCTGTCCATACCCACTTCTGTTGCCCTGTGTACCGTTTCGTAGGTGGTTTGTTTCAAAAAACCCGAAAGTGACGCTTTACTGCTGTGCAGCTGTGAATGCAAAGGCTATCTAGACAACAATAACGGTAACCAGTTTGGTGGAGAGTCACTTTACTGGCGGACACTCTTAAGCTGGAGCATGGTGTGGATGAATCGCAAGTGCAGTTTTTCCACAGGTCGCACAGTCCAAGGATGGAAGTTTCATATCATACTGTTGCGTGAAAGCGGAAGCTGTCATTCACTATGCAAGGAGAAATCGCATTTCAAAAACTTCATAGGAGGTCCTCAATCCCAGCAGCATTTCGGCAGTTATTTATTCACCGACACCTGCAGCGCTCCAAGGCATTGTTGCCGGGGGGACGTACAACGAAATCAAGCATTACAAGTGCTATAATAAGGTGATGAGACATTCAAACAACATACGTAACAGCCATAAAATACTGCAAAATCAGGCGCGCACACGCGTACAATAAATGCTATGAAGCTAAGGTTAAGGGATTCTATGAATGAAATCACGAAACGCTTCCTCCGATGTGCCGTCAACGACATTTTTGGGGAGTGAGTTCCAAACAGATATGACATGCGGAAAGAGAGAGTGCTGATAAACTTTAGGTCGACTTTTGATTTCTCGCACCTTAAAAGCATGACCACAACGTGCAGATACAAAATGTGGCAGCTGAACATACAGAGTTTCAATCCCGGATTTGCTGAAATAGATGTGTAAGAAGATTTCTAGTTTACTGCGCATGCGCCTATTACTGAGAAGTTACCAGCCAAGAGATTCCTTTATTGCTGAAACGCTGTGTCGAAAGTCCTAATCATTGGCGACAAAACGGGCTGCACGGTTCTGTACGCGTTCTATACCTAAAGGTAATGTAATCAATCATAAATTCCACACTACTAGCAAACTCAATGATAGGTCTAATGTGTGTGATGTACAATTCTTTTTTATTTCTTTGGGCTTTACGGAAATTACGCCAGAAGAAATTCAACATTCTGCATGCTTTGCTTATCAATTATTCAGTGTGGGTTCTCCAAGTAAGGTCCTCTCTGAAATACACACCGAGGTACCAAAATTCGGAAACTTATTTCCAAAGGAGTAGGGTTTAAATAGTACACAGAGTTTGTTGGGTTACGTTTTCGTGTAAAAGAAACGTATTAACATTTATTTGAATTCAGCATCATTTTGCACTTCATGCGCCATTGATGGATGCTCTCAAGATTTTGCTGCATGGTGCGAACATCATGTTCGGTGACTATTGGGCTGTACACGACGTAGTCGTCTGCTTACAAGCGAATTTTGCAGGAAGTTTTCTGTACAGTATTATTAATATAAATCAAAAACAACAAAAGCCCCAAGACTCGCCCATGAGGTACACCGGAAGTAATAACTGCTGATTGGGATGTAACACCATTAGTTACAACATACTGTGATCTATCGGAAAGGTAGTCGCGAATCCTGTAATTACAGCGTGGTGGATCCCGAGGCAAGCAAGTTTATGCAATAAAGGGGCATGCGTTACGCAGTCAAATGCTATTTAAAATCCAAAAATATGGCTTCAACTTCATTTCCACAGTCGGAACCCGAAATATCATGACTGAACTCCAACAGCTGTGTACAACTTGAAAGCCCAGGCCTGAAACCATGGTGTACATTCGCAAAGAAATTGCTATTTTTTGTTTTATACCGGCACTGTAAATATTATGTTCTGGAATCTTGTAGTTTAAGCTTGTGAGGGAAATTGGTCGGTTGTTTGAAACCTCTGTTTGGAGCCACTTTTATGAATTAGAACCATGTTAGCTACTTTCTATTCTGTGGAAAGACAACCAGAATCTAACGACTTTTTATACCGTGCAACCACCTGAGCGCATGCTTTCAGAACATAAGGTGGGACTCGAACAGGCACGATAGCGGTTTGAACATTGAGCGATTGCAGTTGCTTCAAAATTTCATTATACTATCTGTAATAGGTGGCATGGGTACAGAAATAACTGGACTGGTTTCAGGAAGCTCTCCGCAAATGGCAGCGCTAAAGACAGACCGAAAATAGCGATTAAAACAATAACCTTTGTCATAATCATCAGTGACGCCAGCTGCGTCAACTAGTATGTGTGGAACGCTGTGAGGTGCACAACAAATCTTGGAGGATTTTTGAACGCGCTGCGTCTGAAGTGGTGCGTCGGACAGCGGAGCGCTGCGCGTGCCAGCCCCGCGTTGCGTGTGTGCGAGGCGACAGCGACAAAGAGCGTGGCGAGCACGAGCAGCGGAGAGCTGACGTGTCAGAAAACCGAGGTATAAAGGAAGACAGCACAGCGGAGCTCGGGTGATTCAAGCGTGGAGATGGCAGCCGTCGGGCGTTGGGTCCGTGCTGCCGCGGCCTTGGATCACCGACTCAAGGCTACTGCGTTCCTTGCAAGCGTGGAGGTGGCATTCGATGGACTAAATGTCCGTGCTGCCGAAAGGCACTCTTGGGTAGCCTGCTTGAAGCTTCCGGCGTTTCATGACGCTGTCGACGAGACCTGGCTACGGTTTTCCTGCCGCTGCCAAGTTCTTCGGGCGGTTGACTGCCGACCACCGGCGTCTTCCTGCAGTTTTCTCCGCTCCTAATACCATCTGGTTCTCCTTCGCCGCTTCCGTCGACGCAACGCCAGCGACAGATCGCAGTTCATCAACCCGCGTTCCGTCCTGTCTACAAGGCATCCCCGCTTCACCTGGGACGCTCAGTACCTGGCGAACTATTTCCTTTTATTCTGTTTAATCTGTAGTGTTGTACGCGTATTGAGAGTGTTTTTCTTGGTGTTTTCCTTTCTTTTTGGCTCTTTTCCTTTAAATTATAAATACGGCTTCGTTTCGTTTTGGTTTATCTCTTCGTTCTCTCCTCTCGTTCGAACCTGCACGCAATAGCATTCCCCTTCGGAAAGTCAGGGACGCGCTGCCAATTCGCGACACTTGGTGTCCACGACAGGGGGAAGCCGAGGTTGTTTTTTCTCTTTTGAGAGTCCGTAAAAAAAACTATGAGCACGCTAAAGGAGTTAACTGAATTAAGCAAAGAGTTCGGGTTGAAAGACGCCGAGCTGCGTTCGTGAGTTGCCCCGCCGCGGTGGCTCAGTGGTTAGGGCGCTCGACTACTGATCCGGAGTTCCCGGGCTCGAACCCGACCGCGGCGGCTGTGTTTTTATAGAGGAGAAACGCTAAGGCGCCGGTGTGCTGTGCGATGTCAGTGCACGTTAAAGATCCCCAGGTGGTCGAAATTATTACGAAGCCCTCCACTACGGCACCTCTTCTTCTTCTTTCACTCCCTCCTTTATCCATTCCCTTACGGCGCGGTTCAGGTGTCCAACGATACATGAGACATATACTGCGCCATTTCCTTTCCCCCCAAACCAATTATTATTATTATTATTAGTTGCCGCCGAACAAGAAAAGAAAAGCTCAGCACGTGCAGCCGAACGTGAGACTCAACGCGATCACGAAAATGCGCTGGCCGAGGCTGAGGAGCGCAGAACACAACCCGAACGCGAGCACGCAGTCACCAGCAAAGCCTGAACAGCGTAGATTGCAGCTCCAATTAAGGCTCGACGAAGCTGGTGGGGGTAATCGAGAACCCGCACCGGTGCCCTGAGTATCGGTTAGCCCACACAAGTTCATCCTGCCTTTCGACGATCGCAGAGATGACTTAGATGCATATTAAACGTTTTGAGCGTATCGCAGAAGGACACAGCTTGCCCAAGTAGAAATGTGCTACAGCATTCAGTATGTCTTTGACTGGGGAAGCTCTCCGTGTTTCGGTCGACTGTCTCCAGCAGATTCAATGGATTATGATAAGGCAAAGCTAACCCTGCTCCAACATTTTCGTCTCACAGCATAGGGTTATCGCGAAAGGTTTCGTGAAAGTAAGCCGCTAGATAAAGAAACAGGCAAACAATACGCAGCACGCCTACTCAGCCTTTTCGACTGATGGATTAAGATGTCGGGAACGGCAACAACGTACAATGATTTACGTGACTTGGTGGTGGCCGAACAGTTCATGAGTTACTGTCGTAGGCGTCTGGTTTTTTCCTTCGAGAAAGATAGTGCAAGACGCTGGACAAAACGACTGACGCAGCAGACAACTTTCTAGAGGCCCGGCGGCAAAGAAATTTGTCTTCGTTCAAAGTCTCGTCCGAGGTGGGCATTCCGAGAGAGAAGGATGTACTATCAAGTAGGCATTCAGGAAGGTGTCTCATTCATAACCTACCTAGACATAAGGCTGCCGACTGTCGCTCTAAGCCAAAACAGCTTTATTGCGTTTCTTGTCGAAAAACAGGGCATGATGTAAGCTCCTGCACAAGAAAGCACGAAAACCCGAAGCAGTCGTCCTGTTGTGTTCAGCCAGACAGTGTTGCGCATGAAACTGTGTCAACAACAGCAGACAGTCTTGAACCAGCTGAAGATAAGGTAGTGGTCGGACTTGTCCGGAAAAGGCCTGCAGACGCCCAACACGTGCCTGTACTAGAGGGACAGCTCCTAGGCCTGCCCGTGCATGTTTTACGGGACACGGGGAGCAATACAGTGGTTGTGCGGAGAGCCCCAGTTCCTGACACAGCTCTCACCGGCTCGAGATCTACGGTGTTCCTTGTTGACGGCAGTAGTCTGGAAGTTTCCGAGGCTGAAGTCTATATCGCTTCCCCTTATTTCACTGGCACGGCCCTGGTAAAGTGCATGTAGGCACCATTGTACGGTGTCATATTTGGAAATATACGAGATGCCCGTGAGTCGTCATATCCAGATATTAATTGGAAGAAATCCGGGGGCATTGCTAAATTATCTCCTTGCATAGTCAATGACGAGGTTGGCAGTGAAAATGGTGAGGGCGAGGGCCCAAAAGTGGTGTTGGCTGGAAAGGACTTTTCCGGACGAAAGAGGGAAACTGCTGCTTTAAGGGTTGGTTCCACGAGGTGCACCAATGAGATGCTAGAAGCAGAGCAAAGAGACGATGAGTCATTCACAGCGTGATGGGTGAAATTAGGAAACGTGTTCCATGGCAAGCACGGCACTTCGCACTCGTATTCTGTAGAAAAGGGTTTGCTGTACCGCCTCAATCATCTAGCTTCCGGCAGAGAGTTTCGACAGGTAGTACTTCCAACGTCTTGTAGATCGCAGGTGTTATGCCTTGCCCACTATATCCTATTGGCGGGAAATCAGGGCATTAAGAAGACTACAGATCGAGTTCTGGAATAATTCTACTGGCCGGGAGTGCAGGAGGAGATTAAGAGTTATGTCTGGTCGTGAGACTCCTGTCAAAGGACGCGCCCCAAAGGCCAAGTAGGGAAAGCTCTGTTGGCACGCATGCCTCTTATCGACACTCCATTTGATCGGGTCGCTGCCGATATTGTCGGTCTGTTGTCGCCCACATCGGTGAAAGGGAATAGATGTATTCTCACTTTCATCGATTTTGCCACGCGGAATCCCGATACCATGGCTCTGCCAAAGATAGATTCAGCAACCGTGGCAGGTTTGGTGGAGATGTTTTCACGAATAGGTTTTCCGAGAGAGATCCTTTGTGGCCAAGGCTCCTGTTTCACTTCCGAAATGATGAGAGAGCTCAATGATTTCTTGGCGGTGAAACATCTCAGCACGACCCCTTACCATCCATTGTGCAATGGGATGGTGGAGAAATTTAACGGCACATTCAAGCAAATCCTGCGGAGACTCACTCAGGAGCAGCTCAAAACATGGGATCATTATATCGCTGCGCTTCTGTCCGCATACAGAGAGGTGCTGCAGGCGAGTCTGGGGTTTTCTCCGCTTGATTTGATATTTGGACGACATGTGCAACGACCGCTCGCAGTACTCAGAAAGCTCTGGACCATGGGAAGGGCTGGGAGAAGACACGAAAACGACATATAGTTACGTTCTTGATCTAAGAGAGCGTCTCGAGCAAACTGTGAGAGCGGCACATCAAAATCTGTTGCGTGCCCAACAGTCCCAGAAGAGATACTATGAGAGGAAGAGCAAGAATCGGCAGTTAAGGGTTGGAGATCGTGCCCTCATTCTTTTGCCGAGCAGCCGCAATAAACTGCTAATGAAGTGGAAAGGTACATTTGTGGTTTGTGGAAAAAAAGAACGACGTGGATTATTTGGATCGCCTTAGGCCACACCAAGAAGCTTTTCCCCGTCAATATACTGAAAACATACGGAGAGCGTGCGTGTATCCCAAGAGACCGTGCAGGCACCATCTGTCTTCGTAATCGAAGAAGGTGGCTCAGGCTCGGAGAACGTAGGCGCTAGCTGCATGTGTTGTTTATAAATTGCCGGAAGGTTATGCCCAACGTACAATGATACTATCCGGTGAGTTTGCAATGGTTACCTGTGCAGACGCATGGCGTAGTTTTTGTACGTTGCTTGTCTTCTTTCGTTCTCTAGTTATGGGTTGTTCAGTGTATACATATTCACCTTTACGGCGGAGACGTGTTTAAAATTTGTGGCTCATGTTTTTTATGGTTTTTATTTTTCGTTTTGCCAGATCTATAAAGTTTGACCCCATGTTCTCTCTGTAAGCGTTTCCATGTCCCTCTATTTGTCAGTGTGTAAAGTGGCTTCGGTGTCTTCAACGGTGTCTAACTTGTCCGTTTACCACGTTAACTTTAGTGTTGTGTGTACCAACGGCAGTTTTTTCTATGCGGAAAAAACTTTTTGGGAGGAGGGGGTGGGCATATGTGAGGTGAAAAACAAATTTTCTGATGATTTTTTAACGTGCTGCGTCGACAGTGGTGATTCGGACAACGCAGCTCTACGCGTGCCAGCCCAGTGTTGCGCGTGTGCGCGTGAGAATGGTGTGTGCAAAGCGACGGCGAAAAAGAGCGTGGCGAGCGCGAGGAGCGGAGAGCTGACGTGTCAGAAAACCGAGGTGTAAAGGAAGACAGCACAGCCGAGCTCGGGTGATCCAGGCGTGGAGGTGGCAGCCGTCGGACGTTGGGTCTGTGCTGCCGTGACCTGCCTTGGATCGCCGACGCAAGCTTACTGCGTTCCTTACAAGGGTGGAGGTGGCAGCCGATGGACTGATGGTCCGTGCTGCCGAAAGGCACTCTTGGATAGCCTGCTTGAAGCCTCCGGCGTTTCGTGACGCTGTCGACGAGAACTGGCTACGGTTTTCCTACCGCTCCCAAGTTCTTCAGGCGGCTGACTGGAGACCATCGGCGTCTTCCTGCCGCTTTCTCCGCTCCTAATACCATCTGGCTCTCTTTCGCCGCTCCCGTCGACGCAACGCCAGTGACACGTCCCAGTTTATCACCCCGCGTTCCGTCCGGTCTACAAGGTATCCCCGCTTCACCTGGAACGTTCAGTACCTGGTGAACTCTTTTCTTTTATTCTTTTTTTTTCTGTGGTGATGTACGCGTGTTGTGTTTTTCCTGGTGTTTTCCTTTTTTATTGACTCTTTTCCTTTAAAATATAAATACGGCTTCGTATTGTTATGTTTGATCTTTGTTTTTTCTTCTCTCGTTCGGACCTGCACGCGATAGCGTTCCCCTTCGTAAAGTCGGGGACGCGCTACAAATTCACGACAAACGCCAACCTGTTCCTTTGCGTGAGATTTTAAAAACATCCAAAGCTCCTTAGGGTTACACTGAATTTTTTCAGCCAAAGAAGCGAAGAAATTATCTTTAATTTAGCGTTGATATCAGGCGAAAGGACCTTCATTGCTTGAAACGTGCGTGAGCGACGGCGTTTTGAGTACGAGGCGAGAAGGCGTGCCACTTGTTGACCACAGTGCACGGATATCCCTATCGAACCATGGCTAATCATTTCGCTGTTTCCAAGACACTACTTCTGACGGTACATGTTTGTCAGGAAGAGCTTTAAATTCGTTTTTAAAGAATTCCCAAGTGTTCTTCCCGTCTAATGAATGACTGCTGTTTAAAAATTCAGGCAAGAAGGAAACAAAACCACGCGATAAGGGTGCATAGTCACCTTTGTTGTAAAAGTGAACTTTTCTCGGTTGCTTAGGCACGGTCCGCGCAAATAACACTGTAAAACGCGCAACGACACAGTTATGATCACTTAGACCAGGGATCATTAATACTTTATCTGCTGACGATGTGTTTCTGTCTAATAGGCTCATTTACGTGCTGTGTTAGGTCATTAACTGCGATGAGCTCTGAAAAGACTATAGCCAGTGCAAACTTGTCAGTGAGTATGGGTTTTTTATCCTTCCATTCGACGTTGGGCATGTTAAAACTACTACCGAAGATAACATCTTTATTCAATGTGGAAAGGAACCGCGAGCGGACGTTGTAGCACTCGACACAATTTTGACCAGGTGAGCAATAAAAGGACACTGCTGTAAGGACACCACCACTGCGCTTCGAAATATTGCACCACACCGATTCACCGCACGCTGGAGACACTTCTATCGGCTTCGAACGGAAGCATGTCCTTGCAAAGTACAAAAACACCGCCCTCGTGAGAGTCCCTGTCACTCTGTCACGGATCTCCCCGGAGAACACTCGGACCGAAAGAATGGACTAGGCGACGGGTGTACCCACACAAACGCACATTTAATACACCCTACGTGACACACACACTAGAACCCAAAGCTAACAAAACTAACACAAAACACAGAGACTATAAATACACACGACCCGGGCACACTGCTACTAGCGTCTACTACTATCATTCTACTAGTAGCAGACGGTGTTCGTGCTCACGGTTGGTTCGGTGTGGCTGCGGCGTTGTATGGATTCAGTAGGCGGCGTCGAGGCGGCGTTCGACGTGCTTGGGATGGCGTCACTGGCGGCGTTGCTGGCTGCGTCGTACAAGCTCCCGGTACAAGCGCCCTTGGAGGTGATGCCGGTGTTGTTGGCGTTGGGGGCACCACATGGATGGGTGGCAACAGCGCTGGAGGCACCCCTGGCCGAAGCAGGTGGTAGCGTCCTCCGTTGACTCACCGGAACGGGCTCAGACACGACAGGAAGTCCACGATGCGATGCCGTAGAACTCGAGCTCACCGGAGCAGTATCCGACGTCGCTCTCTTCCAGCCAAAGTGTCCCTGACCCGCCGGAGCCTCCGCTTCTCTGCTGTTCCCCCAGTGCCTCGCTCTCACTCGCCCTTTTATAGCCTCGGTGTTAGTCCACGTAAGCCATGTCGTCGTCGTCTTCTCTTCTGCACCAATCATCTCTCTCCACCTCACCGAATGCTTCTTCCTCCTCTTCTTTATTCTTCGGTTAATCCACGTCGTCTTCTTCACACCTTTCCTTTAAAATTTAATTTAGGCTCCTTAATATATGTGACACAGTCCGGTGCTTGTAAAACCTCAGCGTCATCTGTAGAATCATGCGACTAGGATTCGGTTCCTAGTACGACGTCAGGCTTTACTTAAGATATCAAAGTCGCAAAATTGTGAATTTTATATTTGTAGCGATAGCTACACTACGCGAGCCACTTCGCGAGGTCAGCGTGGCTACGATCTGAGCGGTGGCACCACCGCTCCACCAGCTACGCGCATGCGCGGAGTGACGTCACGGCCAACAGCTGGTGTGCGCGCCACGAGCCTCGCCGCTGCGCCGACGGCGGAGCAGACGTCGCCCGCCTCGCCAGGTGTGCGCCGCGCTCCTACGTTACGCTAGCATTTCGAGCCTTCAGGCTTCAGCGTGGCGGCGCCGTGGCCACCGTGGCAGCTGCCGGCGAAACCGAGTGGGGGAGAAGTGGAGAGGGGGAGAGAGTGAATCAACTTCCAGGGACGAAGATGAAGGAACGCCCAGAGAAACGGAGTGGCGAAAGACTGGCTTTCCCACACGACTGAGCGAGTTCCACTCGGCTAGCTGTAGCTATCGCGTCGCTCCAGATTTAACTTCTGCCAGGTCTCAGTTGCAGAATCCTCTACACCAAAAATTTGTAGATTATTTTTTCGGGATATATTGTTGGTTTCATCAATGAGAGTTTTTAGAGAGACAACATCACGGAATAATTCAATCAGGTGCAATTCATCACGGCTCACCTAAATCATATTTTCTTTAAGAGTATGTACATGATTTAGTAGAGAGTCGTAGCACAACGCTGCACTTTGACGGATTGGTTGAGCTTCCTCTGGCTTTTTAACGGTCACCAAGATATCGTGAAAGGTGGCCGCATCCTCACACACTAAACAAAAATCAACCCAGATGGGTGTTTTTGGCTTGTCCTCTAGCGTCCTCCCAAATCGAGGTTCGATATACACCGTTAGACTTGGGGTAGATTTCAACACCAAAAAAATACGAAGCACTTTTGGTTGACAACGGGAGTATATTTGGTGTAGATTTTTACATTAAAAAATACGATGCACTTCCGGTTAGCAATGGAAGCTTTCTTTTTTTTTATTCGAGAAGTGTGCCATGAGGCATAAGTTGAAAAAGGAAAGGGGGGAAGGAATGCACGGGATTGAAAGTTAAAAGAAGGAGTGAAGAACCGTTGCGCTGAGGTAGTCGCAGAGGTTGTGAATGAAACGGTTGTCCATTGTCCACTTCACGAAGTCACTTTCAATCGCGGCGATACGCTGAGCGGTGTCGTGTTTAGGCAGGCGCCAAGATTTCGCAACACCGGCATCTAGGAGGAGGAGGTGATGACAGCGCTCCGTTTTTCTATATTGAATTTTTGCTCTTTCTTACAAGGCTATTAGAACTGCTATTTATATAGGCGGAACGGTGCTAGTTCGTTAATCACGATAATCAGGTTCGAATGCGCTTTGTAATCATGAACAAAGCCCAATCGAACTTCAATGTTGAGATATAACAACCAGCCCCGTTCCGTCCATGCCGTTACGAAGTAGTACTGTAAGGAACAGGGCAAGAACGCTGGATACAAAGTGCACCGGACCGCTGTCTTCACCTCCTCCTGGATGCCTGCGTTGCACGATCGTGGCGCCATGCATAGACACGACGTCCCAGTCACGTCGCAGCGTACTGCCGTACATCGCGGGAACAAAACGAGACCAGCGGTGGTGGCAAGGAAACGTCTTTAATCTGACTCCGCTGTGTATACGGCACTTCTGTAAAAAATGCACAAACCATGGCTCCAGCGCTAGCCGAAAGTATCATGACGGGGTGGTTCGCAATGGGGGCAAGAAAAGCAGAGTTGGGGAGACGACAGGCAATGAAACTGAAAACAAGAGCATGGTAACGGATCTACGTGCCAACTTCCTGCAACACATTTTTCTTCTCGTAAAAGTATACCATCTCTTCACTGTGGTCCAAAAACCGAATCCCTGAAGTTAAAGAACCTGAATGGTGCACAAGCCACTTGTGGGCAGCTCCACATTGGAAAAATAATGTTTGCCATCTCTCTGCCTTTACAAGTTTTTAAAAATAATGCATTTCTATATTGCATCCTTAAAATTCGTTCATTACTGTCACTTACTTTTGCAGTCCATAATGGACCTTTTTAAAGAAAATTTTGTTTTCCGTGCACCACTCGCGCATTGAAAATATTTTTCGAGCACTATTTTCATCCAGTCTATAAGTCCTCAAAGTCGATAAAAGCAGGATTCGCCGTAAGGATTACACAAAAATATTGCATATAGCTTGTGCTCCGTGGTTTTATTTTCGAACAAAAGAATAGTTCTTGGATTTTACCTTCATAGTGCAAGGTAGCTGTATAACTTTGTTAGACATTTTTTTTCCGAGACTCCAGTTTTAAGCACGTTAGAGAACATTGTTACTAGCACGTCCTCAAAACACTGTTCGCAATTTAGCTTGTGCATGCAACTTATTCATTGCATTAGATGTTCGAAAATATTGAATTACACAGACCACCGCTACAAATAGCACTGGATTATCACAAATGTCACTTACTAACCTACACACATATCTGAAGTATTAACACCAGCAGCATTAAAAGGCTGCTTAACATGTCAAGCTTAGTCAATTGAAAAGAAATTGAAGAGCCTGCGTAAAATAAAGAAAAGGTCACAAAGACCTGTAGATTACAATTTTATTTTTTTAAATGGAGGACAATAAACAACATTTTAAACCACAATTCTTGGACAGGTATTAGAGATAGAGACTGACTTGAAATCAGCAACTAAAAGTAATCATAACGATACAATAGCAAATGTTGAAAAACAATGCAGAGTTGACTTGAAAACTTCTTCGCTACACTTCAGGCTAACTGGTGCTGTCAGATAAGATTAGCTAAAAAAAAATATTATGCACCAGACAATTCCCAGTGGCTAATTCCAAGTGGCTAACTTCAAGATGAAGATTACAAACTACAGTAAAAGAAATACTAAACAGACATCCTAAAGCAGCCCCTAAATCTACAGTAAAATATAACAGGTATCCGACCTCTAATGTTTGTGTTTGTTCTTGAGAAACACTTAGGATGAACATAACTTTAGGAAACATATACAATACATTCAATTTAACACACAATCACATAAAAAGAACACACAACAAAACTTTACACTCAATATATGGAGGCCTATGCTCTAGAGAAAGTTTATGTGCCCCGAAGGATATGTTAGCCACCCATTTCAAGCAGCCTGTCGCAAATAAAAACAGCACTCATAACTTATATGGAAAAAATTAGAATACAGAAACACATGCACACATGCTTTTCAATCTAGCTAACAAGTAATGACTAATGCTGAAACACAAGGAATTAGTAAACCTGGTATTACGTGACTGTGCACACTACAAGCAAAGCAAAAACACAGGGGCTAAGGTCAAAGTGCTAAGGACACATGCATTCTGTTTGATCGGGAGAAAGGCATTCATCACCTTAATTCACTTTAGGACGAAGTGAAGAAAAATTCCAGAAAAGTTCCCATGGCAACTGATCAGACTAAGGACTAGTAACTTTGTGATTAAATAAGTAATTGAATTTCTGAAGACCTGTGTCTAAGCACATATTTGCTTGAAAACTGAATTGTTCACCAAATCCATTATCACCATTATTTTTTTCTAATTAATGGATATGTATAAATGCTAGCAAATGTGTAATGTGGCAGAACGGGAAGTCTATTAAAAAACAAAAATATTACAAAATGCTGACAGTGCTTTCACGAAGCTGTCTGAGCTAGATGAAAAAAGATAAAAACCATGACTAGCCCATGCAGGGAGAAGAAACCAGTGGGGTGATGATTCTTAGGGTCAAAGAAATGTTGCTGTTCCTGTTTGTCATGTCTTTCCATGCTGTCACATAATGTGAGTACAGCATTTGTGGAAGTTTAGAGCCCAAGGAATTCGCTTCTGAGCCTTGTTGTGCATCGCTAGCATTCCAGATCTCTTGAAGGTACAGAAACTCTTGCCCTGACCACCGTGAATGCTGGACATACATGGATGCTCAGAGGCCTTAATACACGGCTTAGAAGCCAAACCCTTTGGCTCTGTACTTTTTGACAAAGGCTATACATCAGTTTTCTCACAGATTCATGCTGATATTGTTTTCCTTTTTCTTCGCTCTGGCCAACTGTATCATGTTAACATTGATAAGTTATAGCAGCACAGTTTGTGTTCCACTACCAATATTCCAAACAGTACTAAAAAACTAGACACGTAAAACATGTACAGACAGATAGAAGAGGCAGCTGTGAAGGAAAGACAAAGTGGTTTTTAAAAACTGATGAGCTCAAAACCATCAAAGCGTGGTTTATTTTAAGCCAAGTATCTAAAAGCACTCTCAAGAAAGGTCAGCAGACAAAGTGCCTTCTTTAGATTTTCCAAACGGAACACCCAGGAGGATGCAAATCGCAGAATCCCCACAGAAGCGATGAGGTTTTCACTACAGGGTGATGGCCAGTGAACAGGAAAACTGCGCCTTGATAGGTGAGGAGGCAAGCTGTAAGTGCTTGGTCCTGCAAAATTAAAAACGAAATATCACTGACATTTCTAACACTTGTAGAAGTGCAAAAACTACTGTCGCATTTCAGTATCATGCATATGATGACTACACTATCCTAGGGATGAATTCAAGAGGGGGTGGTCTCCCCTCCTCAAAGTGAGAAATTTTACATAGAAAAACCATGCTCAACCCAATTTTTTTCAAGAATAAAGTCAAAGAAATGCGAGGTTCAAACATGTCACTGACCGATTTTTAAAGATAATGGTAACCAGGCTAATGTACTTGGAGCTATCAACACTGTCTAGCTTCAACTTCATCGCCCACCACTATGTGCAGGAGACCTTGGTGACAAGTTTTGTACCAAAACTTTTTCATTCATGATTCGTTAGTATGGATGAATCACTTTGCGAGAATTTTGCTCAGAAACCAAAGTGTCCATATTACAGAGGTGCGACTGTATATATGATTTGTCCATTAGAGCCATGATCACATTTAGTGGCGGCCACCACAACTATGCAAAAGTTAAACAAAATGCTGCAATGGCCTCCCTGCCAAAGATTTCAAAACCATATTCTAGCTATAAGACAACTGAGCTGGTCAATCTCATTTAATTGCAACCAGAGCAGCAACAGCCTAACTGTAATCGAATTATAGGCTAAAGAAACAATGGTGAGCCACTGCTCATAAGGGAGCGTGATACAAAGTGCGTATTCGAAAGGTACAGCCGCACACGAAAGCTACCACTCTTGCTTTATCCGTGACATTTGATACATATGGCGACTACAGGAATTTTTGCTGAGCATCGAAAAAGCAAATGTTCTCTAGGGAATCACATTTTGAGCACCTATAACAGCCCAGGAAGCAATGATCAGTACTCCCCATGAATCATATTTGCGTGTGTATAATGAAGACCTAAAAATACAAAACTGGTATGGTGCTGTTCAGAGTGTATATCGCCATTATACGTAGCTTGTGAGGTAGCACTCCACAAGGATTGGATGCTATCGAAGACTACAACACCAAGCACTCTTTTCCAACTGAAAATAAAAAATAGCTGCACCGTATCCAGACCTCATTACCATTTGTCAATAAAATGAAAAAACCAAAGTCGCAAAAGCAAATAACGGTGATCGCCTCTCCATAGTTTCGTGTAAATCTAAAGCAACCACAACCGTCTCAACATTGGTATATTGGTTATTTGAAACGAGTGGTAGTGCATACGCGTGAAAATGAGACAGTAGCAATGCAAATCCCAAAATAGCAGCGTGTCAGTACGCTGTATCTGGTTTAGTCTTGAATTAAAGACTATTTTCAGAACTGAGCATAGTTGCAGCAGTCACACTGGCTCCTTATTCCTACTATTGTCTTTTTTTAATTGCACAATTAACTATGCCTGAATTTTAAAGAAAATCCCTTGGAGGTCAGCAGCTCCTTACTGTCACTGTTTGCATCCCGCCTCTTTGCAAGATAACGAAACACCAGGGCTTTGTACCAGCCACATTCTAAAAAAATCACAAAACCCAAGCTTTGCTAAGGCTCGTGACTTCAATGCCTAAATTTGAGTAAATTCTGTGCCTAAAAGGTAGTCATCAGATGCTCAGGTAAATACTGAGCTGCTATTTTCGTACAGAAATTTCAGTTCCTGCCTATGTCCACCAATCATTTGCACAAAAATACCTACAAGTGTTGCAGGGGGCATCTTTCTTTGCGACTTAACTCTGAACTGTTTGGTACTGCTTGTAGATTAAACTGATGCAACCTTGGAGTTCTTCATAGATTAGAACCTGTATATAACAATTTCCAGTCAGGTTTGATACCAAACAAATCATTAAGAATATAATGTATGTCGTTCGAATTACTGACTCCAATAATGATAGGTGAGCAAGGCAATGAAGTATGTGATGCTTTGAAATTAAAGCAGCTGTTATATTTTCACAAATAGTGACAGCACGTTTATACTGCACCCATCGAAGTTATGCCGCAACGAACCGCAGAACATAAGGCAAGAACTGACAGCCGTTGTTTTCTCGCTTTCACTCGTGTTCCAGTGACAGATTGCACCATTGACTGAAAGCAACAAATAATCAGATTGGAATTCTAAATGTGGCGGCCGAATCAATGACGGCAGAATACAAGTATGCAATTCAGAAGCTTTGAGCACGTTCATTTGCTGCGACGCGCACGATAAGCAAAATTATGTTTTTTTGTGGGGAATCACTGGATTTTAAAAAAAGCGACCTGATTTTTTTTATGTTAATAGCGATGCCGCACACCTCGTTCTGCGAACATGCATGAAATTAAGAGTGGCCAAAAATGCTGCACATATCCAAACTAAAATTACACAAATGCTTTGGAGGGCACTAAAATAAAAATGCTGAAAACCTGCAGCCGCTTGCAAGGTGTACTTCAGTGCAGACGCAAGCAGACTTGTACAGAGCGCTCGTGCGGTGCTTTGCGGAATGAAGGCGAACTTATAACGCAGGCAGTGGAATTGACTGACAATGCAGGTGCTCAAGTGCTGGCGCATAGTCATATAAAACAACCCATACACTGGCAACGCGTCGTTAAGAAAACTGCGCTAATGTTTTGCTCCATTCCGCAGCACAGTGCTTCAGCGCTCCACACAAGCCTGCTCACGTCTTTATCGTACAACGATATTTAAGACGCAAAATCACTTACCATGACGGCGAGACGGATGTGAGACGGCAGGAACTCAAACATAACTTCCGGGCAGCAGTGTCAAGGTAGAAATTTCTCTCCCGCTGGCAAACGGCGGGGCAAAGCCAGCGCTTGTCTCAATTCGCTCACAACGGCGTCATGCCGCCATTCGCAAGCCAGAGCGAGGGGCAAGCTCAGCCGTCGTTTACGATATCCGCTTCGGTGAACCCGGTTAAGCATCCATCTTTCCTTTCCCCGTCGCGCATCGAAAAGCAGCATTGTCAAGCGCGAAGTTGCCGCTCACGATATCCGTTCTAAGAGAGGCTGCAGACAACCCGCCGTGCTCAATTCTGCGACGCAATCCGAGACGGCCCCGCTGCGCTGCTAGGCCTAGCGCCTACGTCGCTCATAGTCTCAGCGTCCACGCTCACGACTCTCTCGCCGTCTTCTGGTCCTTTGCGCCGCCTGCTGTCGATTGCTTCTCGACCGAAACCAAAACTTCCTACTTCGTTCCGAAACTAAGCGAAACAGATAAAAGTACACAGTTCCACTGGCGCGTTCTTTTGAACAGCAGCAGGAATTCGACCTCGCTCCGTCTCAGTTGCCGTACGGTGTTTTTTTCTACACCGTTCTAAAGGTTCCGAATGGCGACAACCACTCCGTTAGACACGGCTGATGAACTATTGCGGACCTCGTTAGCACACCGTCAATTCTAGCTGGTGTTGCTTCGGTGTTTATGATATCATGCGCAACATTTTACCGGTGTTCTCGTCTGGCGATGCGGTGTTTTAAAGCGGACGAACACCGATAAACCTCCCATCTCGTGTCATTCGTGTTTAGTGTGCACGGCCAGGTTTTGTCTAAATATCTGCCGACACTAGCAACATCAAATGCGACCAAGCACTGTACGTGACAGAAAGCATATCGATACATTTTCGGATTTGGTTAAACAGAGCGTTTGGGCACGACACCGCAATAGTACATCGGCTGGAGGTGCGAAAACACTATGCATTGCGCATGGAACTGACCTGGGTAAACATTTTGGTGGCAAACAGCGCAACGACGCGGACAGAGTGGAAGAAAATACAGGACAAGCGCTGACTCACAACTGAAATTTATTTAAGGAAAGCAGTACATTTTATAGACAAAGTGGCCAACTTATCAGCTAGTACCTAGACAAAACCCAAGTTTTCTACGTGGCATCAAGGTATGCAACCTCACTGTCATATAATGAAATAGATGGCTTACTGACACATAACCTTGTTTTTTTCTTCATGTGATATGCTTCCATAATCTCACGTGTTAATCGGGACGGGTGTTGTGCTATTGCGCTGGGTAAACAACTGACCTGGGTAAACAACTGACGTCAGCACATCGAAGAGGCGATCTCGTACCCCAGGCACCGCATCCAGTAACGCCCCTTATGCAGCTGGGCCATATCGCTGGGATCGCCTATCACTCCTATTTGCCATTTCCCAGACGATTTGTTGTCCAGAAGCCAGTCCCGGGGAGATTGCCTTGACGATCGGGATAGGTACGGCTGTAGGTAAGGCGTGGCTTTCCAAGGGACTTCGAGCCGGGACAGAAGTTGGCGAGGCTGGTTTCTGTGAAGCTGGAAAACCTGTTGACGCCAACGGTGCCAGCAGTGTGAAAGCAGGACCTTGGTAAACAACTGACGTGAGCACATCGAAAAGGCGATGTCGTGCCCCCTCAATCAGATTTCGTAGTACCCAGTGCGTTACACGTGCAATAAAGAGACTATACAACGATTCCTGTCTTGTCTAGGCCGGTTTTGACGGGAAGTGCTTTGGTTGCACGGCTCAACGAAAAGCAGACGAAATGGTCAAGAGTATGTAACGCGAGTTTTCGAACATTAGCTGGGGTGTGGAAGCAAATACACTTTTCAAATTAGGCGAGAAGACCACTCAAACACAGACGAGGGACAAGAGGAGGAATTCACAACACAACGACTGGACTAGCGACTGGGATTTATTGAACGAGACACTTTGCCAGTACGGCTCACGGGACATGCGCATCAATGCCAAAACCATCAGTGGACAGTGAAATCAAATAGATAAGCAACACCACTATCGCCCGCGCGCCAAAAAAAAAGTTATTTTTCTAGAAGGCGTACCGAAGTTGTGCTAACGCAGTCTTCACCATGCAATCTCCTTCGACACTGTCCGGTGAGAGTCTTGGTATTGATGCGCATGTCCTGTGAGTCGTAGTGGGAAAGTGTATCGTTCAATAAATCACAGTTGATAGTACAGTCGTTGTGTTGTGAACTCCATCTCTTGTCCCTCGTCTGTGTTTGAAGGGTTTTTTCGCCTATGTACCATCTGGCCCAGATTTCAACTCTTTTTCACACTTTTCAGAAAAACTTTGTGCTGCAAATGGCCGCGCAGCTTCTTCGCGTGTTGAAAAGTTTACCGATAGAGCCGTTGCAGCCGGTGCTACCCCGGAAACAACCCCGCCGTGACGCTACTCGCGCGGCAGCGCTTGGCACGCAGGTAAAGTCGTCCGCTTTAGCGGGGGTCTATGCTGAGCACGGCGCAAAACTGGGGAAAGAGCCAAGATCTAAGGCTGTAAAGACATTCTGGTACAGCGAGGTAATGGCATTTTAATTTTTATTTTTTTATGCACAGTACAGCGGACCTTTTCCTTAGGTCCAATGAGGGATCTAGCTCGCGCTTAAGCATTGTCCCCCTTGACGCAAGGGGAGGCAGATAGAGCACTGGTATTAATTGCTTTTCCTTCAGAACCCGGTTAGTCTGTGTGCCTGCCCGGCACACGTGGCCTGGGCATGCCTCCTGGGAGGGTTATCATCGAACGTTATGGCGACAGAAAGACAAATACATGGACTCAACTGGCAACCTTTTCAGGCTGCTGTTCGAAACAGAATGGGTGCTCTGAGGAGCGCAGCGGAATATACGGATCCTCCCCCAGGACTGCACCCCACGAACAAACCGGTCGCCAGGTCGGGGTGCGCCTGTACCCATTCGGTGGGTACCCGTCGGTGGGTTTCGAACCTACCACCTCCCGCAGCCGAGGCGGACAACCAAAATACTAGGCGACGGCTGCGGCAATATCACTGCAGTGAAGGACACAACGAAAAATATAGGCCAAGAAAAAAGAAGGATGACCCATAGCCTTCTCTTATCTTCCTTGAGCATAGCACCAAAAGGTCATTTCTTTCTTCGATAGGCCCAAAGATGCAGTTCTGACACACTGACAAACTCTCTCACGGATAGCCCAAGCTTCCAAGATGTCCTGCGTCATCTTGCCGTCATTCATTCTCCGTGCTCTCACATTATGAAAGCCGGAGCACATTATTGTCGAATTTTTTGGAGTACACCATTAAGTTTATGATCGGAGTAGCTGTTAGCGGTGAAGCGGGCACCCTTCCCGGTGTACTGACGGTTCTTCCTGTCAAGCTTACAGTAGGGAGAAAGCTGTTATTGGGAGGCTCCCTAAGACGTCATGGAAAAGAAGCCGTTTCCACTTTTTGGCACCGAACTAAATCTATGCAAGCCAATCCATTCAAAGCAGATCTAAGCAGCCAAGATCGATAGTAGAAAGAAGGAGCTACACAAATAAGATGAACCCTGCTTTGGCTCTGGTGTATAGTTCAGGTTGCTGGGTGGCTGCTTAATTATTTCGGTTCTGTCTAACCATGTCCATTTGGTCTTGATCGAGTAAAACAAATTGCTAGGCTAGTTGCTGCATATGGAATAAAGGAAAAGTTACAGAGCGCTAAAAAAGACGAGCACACAGAAGACAAGTACAGGACGTCTTCATCACTCAAAAACTATGCAGCCAAAGGAGCGGCTCCCGAATGTTTTAACTAAGCCGTAGCCAATACCTTAGCCACTAATTCTATTACTTCTACAGCACAGTTTAATGTGAAAGAGGCTACCTCTTAGCGTGATGCTCCGAATGGATGCACGGAGGATGTAAATGCAGCCATGATGACCAGACTGCTGAGAGCTTCTATGAAGACGTGGAATCGGCAATGAATAAACTAAAATCACAGTACACTGTACTGATGGGCGACTTTAATGCAAAGGTGAACAAGAAGCAGGCTGGCGACCAGGTGGTAGGCGGCTATAGGATAGGTTCTAGGAATAGCAGGGGAGAGTGATTAGCAGAATTCGCATATAGAAATAATTTACGAATCATGAATACCTTCCTCCGCAAACGATAGAACAGGAAAAAGACGTGGAAGACCCCAATGGTGAGACTAGAAATGAAACCGAATTCATAGTATGCACTCAATTTGGCATCGTTCAGGATGTGGACGTCTTCGGAAAGGTGCACTGTAGCGACCACAAAATGGTAAGGTCTCGAATTAGCTTAGACTTGAAGAGGGAACGAAAAAAGCTAGTGAAGACGAAGTCCAATAAAGAGTTAGCGGTAAGAGAGGAAATCGATGAATTCAGGATATCGCTGCAGAACAGATATTCAGCCTTAACTGAGGAATACGATCTTAATGTTCACACAATGAACGATTATCTCACAGCTATTATTACGGAGTGCGCAGTAGAAGTAGGTGGAAGGACGCCTCGGCAGGATACCGGCAAGCTACCTCAGGGGACGAAAGGTCTGATTAAGAAACGCCAAAGCATGAGGGCGTCTAACCCTACAGACAGAATATAACTGGAAGAGCTATCGAAGCTGATAAATAAGCCGGGGGGGGGGGGGGCGACATAAGGAAGTTTAATATGGAGAGAATCGAGCATGCTCTAAAGAACGGGGGTAGCCTAAAATCGGTGAAGAGGAAACTAGGCACAGGTAAAAACGAGATGTATGCGTTAAGAGTCAAGGAGCGCAATGTCATTAGCAATATGGATAAGACAGTCAAAGTAACCGAAGAGTTCTACACAAATATACAGAGAAGCTAATGTACTCAGACCGTTAATGAGAGAGGAGAGGGGGAACTTTATTGGAACAGGAGAGGTCTGCCGGTTAATAGTAGAGACTGTAGCGCACAGCAATGCGTCATCCCGCCAATAACAAAAGAGGAAAGTAAAGAAAGCCTTAGGAGCAATGCAAAGTGGAAAAGCAGCTGGTGAGGATCAGGTAACAGCAGATCTGTTGAAGGAAGGCGGGTTTATTGTGCTAGATAAACTATCCACCCTGTATACGCAATGCCTTATGACGTCGACCGTACCAGAAGCTTCGAAGAACGCAAACATTATCTTAATTCATAAGAAAGGAATCGCCAAGGACTTGAAAAATGACCGACCGATCAGCTTACTGTCCGTTGTCTACAAGGTATTTACACAGATAATTGCTAATAGAGTCAGGGCAACCTTAGACTTTAATCAACCAAATGGTCAGGCAGATTTCGTAAAGAGTATTCCACAATAGACGACATTCACATTATCAATAAGATTATATAGAAATGCGCAGAATATAACCAACCCCTATATATAGCCTTTATTGATTACGAGAAATCATTCAACTCAGTGGAAACTTCAGCAGTCATACAGGCATTGCGGAATAAGGGTGTAGAAAAGCCTTATGTCAAAATACTGCGAGATATATATAGCAACACCACAGTTACCATAGGCCTCCATAATGTCAGCAATAAAATTCCAATAAGGAAGGGCGTCTGGCAAGGAGACACGATCTCGCCAATGCTATTCACCGCCTGTTCACACGAGTTATTTGTATGCTTAAATTGGGAACAGTTGGTGATATGAGTTAATGGAGAATACCTAAATAGCCTGCGATTCGCTGATGAAATTGCCGTGCTGAGTCACTGAGCAGATGAACTTCAAATGATGATCCGTGAGTTAGAGAGACAGAGCAGTATGGTGGGTCTAAAAATTAACATGCAGAAAAACAAAGTAATGTTCAACAGTTTCACAAGGAAACAGCAGTTCACAATTGGCAGCGAGGTGCTGTAAGTGCTAATAGAAAAACTTAAGGCAGGTAGTGACAGCTGATCCGGATAATGAGAGAAATAATTAGAAGGATAACAATGGAGTGGAGTGCATATGGCCGGTTCTCTCAGATCATGAACACTAGTTTACCAATATCCCTCAAGAGAAAAGTGTACAACAGCTTTATCTTACCGGTACTGACCTGCGCAGCAGAAACGTGGAGGCTAAAGAAAAGGGTTCAGCTTAAGTTAAGGACAACGCAGCAAGCCATGGAAAGAAAGCTGATAGGTGTAACGTTAAAGGACAGGAAGCGGGCAGAGTGGGTGAGGGAAAAACGCATGCTAATGAGATCCTAGTCGAAATCAAGAGAAGAAATGGGCTTGGGCATGGGATGTAATGCGAAGGCAAGATAACCGCTCGTCCTTAAGGATAACAGAGTGGATTACAAGAGAAGGCAAGCGTAGCAGGGGGCGGCAGAAGGTTAGGTGGGCGGATGCGATTAAAAAGTTTGCAGGCATAAGGAGGGGGCGCAGCTGGCAAAGGACATGGTTAATTGGAGAGACATGGGAGAAGCCTTTGCCCTGCTGTGGGTACAATCAGGCTCATGACGATGATGATGATGATGATGATGCAAATTGGTTGAATTATTTGCTATAAAACCGCGGGAGTTTCGAACCAAATATCAGTGGTCAGCGAACTGCCTTCCCCGTCCTTTCTCCCTTCTTCCCCATTGTCTTCCCTGTTGCAGCGGTCTGGAGAACCGTCAATAATTTCGTCTCCCACCCTCGTCTGCACAGTTATCTTGCCAGAAACAGTATCGCTAGTCATTAGAAAATATGTGTCAAGAACGCACCCTACAGCCTAACAAACGAGGTCTTGTTGATCTACCAGTGTATGTAATAAGTTCACGAGGTTAACGCAGAGGAACGCTCGGACGATGGTGTCAGAACTTTCCTTTTCGCTCTGCTATTCTTTTCCCTCCCTCACATATTTTCTTAACACTTTGCTAAACGTCCAAGTAGTATACGCGCTCACCTAAACTGCTGACGGTTCAACATACGGTCTACAGACGGCCAGCACAGCGTTTGGCGTATATATATATATATATATATATATATATATATATATATATATATATATATATATATATATATATATATATATATACCTTCTCAGTTCCTAATGCATAGCGTCATTCTTAGATCTTTTTTGCCACTCTACTCTGCACGGTGCTCCCTGCTCGACCTGCCATCTCACCACAGCGCCACCTCCATTTGCCACTTTTGTTTACGTGGGAAAAGCCCAAGCGTTTCTAGCGCACCTGTACGTCAGCGCCAACACGGTGAGACCTACCGTAAAGCGTGGCCTGCAACATACGGTCTACAGACGGCCAGCACAGCGTTTGGCGTATATATATATATATATATATATATATATATATATATATATATATATATATATATATATATATATATATATATATATATATATATATATACCTTCTCAGTTCCTAATGCATAGCGTCATTCTTAGATCTTCTTGCCACTCTACTCTGCACGGTGCTCCCTGCTCGACCTGCCATCTCACCACAGCGCCACCTCCATTTGCCACTTTTGTTTACGTGGGAAAAGCCCAAGCGTTTCTAGCGCACCTGTACGTCAGCGCCAACACGGTGAGACCTACCGTAAAGCGTGGCCTGCAAGGAGCGTGTTTTGCCCGCGAAATAGCGTCGCGCGCCCGGCGCCCACGCCGACGTTGACGAATTCACTCCCGCCTGGTGAGCAGCCGAGCGGCGTTTTTTTGCCGCCCAGTTGTGCGATGCGCGCGCCCCCATCCATACTGAAAGCAGGCGGATGCGCAGGAAGCGAAGTGAAGCCGCTGGCTCTCTGGCGCGAAATGCTCGCGAGCGCGCATCCACCATGCGAGAGAGTCTCCCTCGGCCGGGTATTTGTAGCCGGGTGCACCGGCGCGGCCCCGTCCAGAATCACGCGACGCCCGCTCCGGCTCTCATTGGCCCTCTGTCGCTGCCCTCTCCAGGCATCGGCGGGGCGTCGGCGATTTTATCTGTTCCGCCAGAACCCGACGATTTGGCAAAAACGTCCTCTCTCGCGGCAAAAAAAAACGCTCCGCTGCCGTCGACGCCGACGAATCGCCAGGAAAAACGCTCCATGCGGGCCACGCTTGACAGTAGCCACTGAATGTATCGTCCTCGAGTGGTACGACAAGAATGAACAGCCAGGTTGTCAAGGAACAGTGACCATCCTGATTTATTGTTTGGTGTTATTTATTCCCGAAGGCGGAAAGGGGTTTGCGCACACAGAGGTTCAAGGGAAAAGCACGTGGCACAGCACCGTGCCCAGATAACTTGCAGGCCACAAGTTCTTTAGAGCCAGGTGCAGCTTCTTTTAGTGCATTGTGCTAGCAGTTCTCAGGTTCCCGAGTAAGAACTGTGGACAAAATAACAAAAAGAGCGGTTGTCGTGAGCAGACGGAACATTTTTCCTGCCGAAATTTCTTCCACGCCTAACAATGGTACATTTTTGCACACTTCAACTCACTTATGGCGTGGCGATTTATTAGCTGTATTCCACGCTTTAAATGACTTATACCGTAGTTACCCATTATCTGTCTTGTCTAAGTGCTTTCTGTTATTTCGTCTTGTTAATCTCTGTTTATGACTGGTCTTGGAAGCTATTAAATTATATACCCTTTCCGTCACAGAAAGCCGTTATTGGGTAAGTACGCCTCTACCTAACTAACGTTCGCAGATGCTGGGACATAGTCTTCCCTCCCTTCTCAGTGATATCACAGATGCTGGTCGGACCATTTCCTCTTTTAGTTCATTGTCATGATATTGTGGGCGGTGATGGCTGGTTGGCGCCGAAATTGTAACTAATCGGGCCAACCTGCCCACCACTGCACTCTCCGTAAGTTCGAGGCGGAGGAGCGATAAACATATCCTTCCCACGTGCGACACGTTCAAATTCAACTGCTGACCGGCGACAGGGGCCACGCCTGATTAGCCGTTGACCGGAGGTATGAGGTGGATACTAGTTTCGTAACAGGTCAATTTACTTGGGCAAGAACAACCACAGTATATTACAAAAATAAGCCCAACAAAGTAGTGGCGTACACTGTCACGACACAAGTAAGAAGCGCAAACTGAGGACGCTCACACTACAATTAACACAACGAAGAAAACAACAGGACGATTACTATACAACAATTCTATGAGAAGGAAATACAATACAAAAATTAGAACGAGAAACACAGCAAGCAACAAGACAGAAAGAAAAATAGTTCAAGAGAGTGGGGAGAAACGGCGGCTTAGCTGCGAAGTGGCAAGGTCCGGTCGCAGGGAGCGTCGGGCTGAGGTTGCTCGTCGCTGGGCTGATGGGGGCCTGCGGACACGGGCGGACTTGGGCCTCGCGTCTCCGGGGCCACCGCCTAGGCTCGCTTGCCGTCCACTTCCCTGGCTGACCTCACTCACGACCACTCGCACCGAAATCTCCAGACCAACTGCCCAGCGCGCGGCGTTCCCGCCACCGCGTTCTCGTAAGAAAGAACCCCCCTCCCCCCCGAAAAAAAAAAGACTCTTCAGGCGCCGCGTTCAGAGGAGATGCCGATCTTGAAAGGGAAAAAGACACACGAAGGAATGTCGAATGAATTCGGCATAAAGCCCTAATCTGTGGGGGCCGAAGGGGCGCCGGGGAATTCAACCCGTTTCTGTTGTTTCCCCAACTCGCAAGCGCTCTCCACCTGCGCGGCGAGGAGGGGGCGGAGTGGCCTTGAGTGACCCCTCCAGCCTCGCGATGAGTCAGCCGTTCCCACGCGCCGTGGGTAACGCTGCCGCAAAAGTAGCGCCAGGCAGGCACGGATTTTATGGAAACCATCCAGTTTGTTCGATTCGATTCTCTTTGTTCGTAAGTGTGTGGTCACCAGTTTATGTGATAAATTTAAAGTGTCCAGCGTGTTTTTTTTTCTGTCTGAAACTCACATTTCTTTTCCTTTTATATGTATATAGTACTCCTATATACATTAACATTTTTGAGGTATGTAGTACCTTGTCATTATATCATTCGTGTAGTTATTTTCACATTCTGATTTTGCACAATAAATTAAGTGCCGGCGTTCCTTAAGCCCTCATTCAACTTAGTTTTTCTGCTCAATCTTGACAGGAAACCTTCTGTTCCCCTGCTTTATGTACCACTTGTCCCTTCAGCTGTGCCCGTGATTAACTTTTTATGTATATATAGTTGGAGTTCTGCCGTCCTTTTCAGGGCTCGAGAAACTGTCAAGCTCCCGGGAGCTTTTTCCTCTAGATGTCCTCGCTCTATGAAAAGTAAATACATTTCAACCAGACGAATAGCGCCACATGGAGGTCGTCCAGTGGCGAGTACGTATAGGCAAACGACATGCGTAGGATTAACTCAAGTGGCAGTGCTCGGCTTTCTGTGTGCGTCATACGGCCGCTTGATGACGTCTGCCTATTTTTCTTTTCATGACTGGGATATTCTCTACCTTCGGCGACTACGCAGACGTGCGCCGCCAGCTTTGCTAGTGATGAGCCTAGTAATGCTTTTTGCAATAAAAGACAATTAAGTGTCGGTGAAATCTGAACCACTAGGCATGTAGTGCCGCTTATCCCAGCTAGTCACCGTTCCACCACTGGACCTCTCGCCTCAATAGGATTTGGACGAGAGACATCATATTGAAGAGCTCCAGATTAATTAGGACCAACTGAAATTTTTATCATGCGCTACCATCGCCCACCAGGCGGGTGTTTTGCACACTCCATAGTACTGGGCTTTCGGGGCAAGCAATCGATCTCGAGACCTTTGGCTCAGCATTCGAAAGCCAAAGCCAGTCGAGCACTGGTCGCCCTCCCTATCATTCCAGCTGTGTATGATCGGTTAGTTCTAGCCGCATTTTCAATTGATGACTTCACTCATGGTGTCCGTCTATTCTGGTCCCATCCTTCGCGCCGATTCATGAATGATCGTAAAGCAACCAGCCTAACATACTGTACTGGGTAATATTTGGTTACGTCGAGGTTGTGGCAAACATCTTCGTCGATTAAAGTGCCTTCTGAACGATGTTAGGTGCAAAAAAACGAATAGCTCTCAAATATGTGAGCGTGGTAATATTTTCCGTGTCCCCATGTTCACCTCGCGTCTCCAACCTGGTGTGTTGCTGGACAAGTTCGCTAAAAAACATTCTAAGAAACACAGCCCTTGTTCTGTTTCGTTGTCTGCCAGCGCTGTGTTTCTCAGGAAGTCTCCAGCACAATGCCCCCACGCTGCGCGTTCAACAGAGCTGGAAAATTTTTAGGCATGTTAAAATTTTTTAGCATTCAGTCTCTGACAGCATAGTATGCAAATTTTCGAGCCTGCCAAATTTCTCGCACCTAAATCTGACTGGCGCAGGCACACTTTGTTCTGCAACGTAGTCGTGCAACGCTCCAGTCGCCGAAAGTGACGCTAGAACCAAGCTAGGAAGCGCCTCGCTGGTGACTTCGTGTGCATACGCTGTGCTCGAGGAATTCTCAATTGCTGGCCAGAACGACCGCTTGGGTTTCGCAGCTGGAGGTGACCAGAGCGTTCGTTGCCGTTTCCTAACTGACTTGGCACATGCCCACGAAGTAACTGGCCAAACTTCAGCGAGGAGCGACAAGATAAGAGGATAAACTAGTTTCAAAGTAATGAGTGTGCTTATTGTAGCAAATCAAATATTAATTAAAAAGAGAAAATATAGGAGACAAGAATAAAAATACTGAGACATGTTCGAGGGAATGAGTAGAAGAATAAGAATGGGGTGGAGCGCATATGGCAGGTTTTATCAGATCATGAATGGCCATTTACCAATATCCGTCAAGAGAAAAGTGTACAACCGCTGTATCTTACCAGTACTCCCCTACGGGGCAGAAACGTGGAGGCTGACGGAAAGGGTTCAGCTCAAGTTAGGACAACAAAACGAGCCATGGAAAGAAAAATGACAGGTTCAACGTTAAGAGACCGAAAGCGGGCAGAGTGGGAGAGGGAACAAATGCGGGTTAATGACATCCGAGTCGAAATGAAGAGGAAGAAATGGGCTTGGGCAGGGCATGTACTGCGAAGGCAAGATAACCGCTGGTTCTTAAGGGTAACCGAGTGGATAACAAGAGAAGGCAAGCGTAACAGGGGGCGGCAAGCTTAGGTAGGCGGATGAGATTAGGAAATTTGCAGACATAGGGTGGGCGCCGCTGGCAAAGGACAGGGTTAATTGTAGAGGCATGGGAGAGGCCTTTGCCCTGCAGTGGGCGTAGTCAGGCTGATGACGACGATGTTCGCATGCCGCCACATGTCCCATCCTCGCCTTTGCTTTGGGCGCTGCTCTCCTCGAGACACACTTTGCCAGCGTACGAATGGCAAGCAATCCGTGTTTCGCGAACGAGCGCTGAGCGCCAGCCGAAAATGTATGAATTTGGCGTTTCCCTACGGCGCAGGGACCAGGCGATGGTGACGAACCAAGGCCTGCTGCAGATTCGGGGTCGCATCAAGGACCTGGTCATCAAGGGTGGCGTCAACATCAGCCCCCAGGAAATCGAGATCGCCTTGGCCGGTATTTATTGTTTTACATAGGGTTTCTATTGCAAGGGAATTGAGCGTCCTCGAGCGTCTTCCAACAGGAAACCAGCATGTTTTTCATGCTCTTTTTGGGCTGAGAGCATTGGCTGTCGACTGAATTTCATGTAGCTCGGACCGCGGAAGACACTGTTTGCGCTGATAGGATGGTGGTAAACGCTGTAATCTGCTTTGCCACGCTAGTTCTACCAGTGCTATATCCCTCATGGCACTCGAACCAGCTTTGTACGCGTTAACACTGTTGTGGTCTCTGTATCATTTTGGAAATAACCTAATATCCGGAAACCGATAAATGAAAAATATTGTGCAAGCAAGCGCTATTTTGATGCGTCTCATTTTGCTACTGAATAGAAAATCAGGACACACTCTTGTTTTGAGCGTTTTAATGGGCGAGTCGAGCATTTTTAAGCCAGTGCTGTCGACGTCGCGGTGACCCTCATATTAACCATTGGCGAACAACTTGCAACGGAAAAGTGAAACGTAAAATGTAGGCTATCGTCACTAACTTTAAACATGTGTGTTTGTAGACATGGAATACAGTGGTTAGCGCCAAAATATTCACACCTATTTCTTCGTCGCAGGCTTCAAACGACTCCTGAAAAATAGCGAACATACGCCCAATATTTTTACGCGCCGACCAAGCGGAATCAGCAGTTCAAAAAAAATTAAACAAGAAAAAGATTACCCTGTCAAGCGATAAACCAGTGTGCGAAAATAATAGGAGCACGGAGGCCCTGTGCGTACGATTTCGCGTAAGTGTCTTCACTTTGGCACTCTTTCTTGCGATAAGTATCAACAGCTGAGCTGTCAACCATGCAGCTCTTCTTGATGTGTTGACATCTACACAACGCTTAGTTGCAAGCGAAACGAGGCCCGCGCTGCTCAGTGGGCCGGTTCTGAATCTCGGCCAAGTAGTAAGCCAGCAAGTTTTGCGCTGGAGCTGGGTGTGTAGCGACTTTTCCGTGCGCTGTACAGGAGCACGACCAGACAGCGTGAACATTTGCACGGTAAAATGTTTTCATGCATAGTGCTGGGCTGGTTGCAGTAGTATGTGCACTGTGCGCAGCAAGCGTAGCAGGGGACGGCAGGTGGGCGGATGAAATAAAGAATTCAGCGGGGATACGGTGACCGCAGCTGGCAAAGGACAGGGTTAATGGGGAGAGACAAAGAAGAGGCCTTTGCCCTGCTGACGGCGATGGCCAAGGCCGGCAGAGGCCAGGCTGATGGCGATGAGCGCACAGAAGCGGGAAAAGAGAAAGAACTTGATTGTCTCTGTCGAAGTTACGACGAATTAAGTGGTTAGTTGGCTCTGTAAGCGCACGACAACAAGGAATGGAATAAGTGGAGACGGACACGCAACTAGGCGCGGTCACCACGTGTTCCACTCCAAGAAGTCCAACGCGTATTGTTGGCAGGAGCAGACAAAATATAGGATCGATGACACAGGTCGTCCGTCGACTCCAGTAGCAAGTCGCTCCCGTGCCTGCGTAAGCTACACAGCAGTGCTCCTGCTCGTACTGCTTCCCCGGCGACCGATGCTATGAGAATGTACCTTGAGAGCTGAAAGGGGAAATAATAAAGGGGGAAAGGACGGGGGCATACATGACAGAAAAGAAAGAGCACGATAGCGAACCAAAAAAAAGATGGTGTAAAATCTTCTACGCTGGTTATGAATTGCGAGAGCATTTTTCATGATACTCAGGACGCAACTGACAATAAACACAAGGACGCAATTTGTTTATTTTAAGTAAATTTTATTCTTCTATACTCTAGGCGGTATTCTTGTGGCTGTTTGGCGGGAGCGCCATTCGCGTGCGGCTTCCCGCACCGGTCGTCAGCGTCGACGTTTAGTTTGAGGAGCTCTGTACGTCTGGGTGGTGGTCGCTTGCAAAACCCTATCTCGTAAGACACGACGAGTGCGTCAGGATCTGTATGGCAGTGGCGAACCTACTGGTCGCCCGCTCGGCAAGCGGCGCAGGCGCGTTGATGATCCGACCGGTCTCACAGCAGGTGTGGTCAGGATTTAGGCGGAGGGAGCGTTTAGCTGTAAACAAAGGAGGTTACACTTACACTTGGAGAACATTGAGATAAAGGACCAAGGAGGCCTGCTTTCTCAAGAGCCTCGGCTTACTGCGTCATTCGTACACGCCGCTGGTATCCGCTTCGGTCTCTGCTGGAGGAGAATCCGCAACCCTGGAGGCATCAGAAAAGCGAACTTTTTAATTTCCAGCGCAGTGGGTGATTGGCACGGACAAGATGGCCGTCTTGACGAGAAATGGTGGCGTTCTGTGGTCTGCATTTAACTCACCCATAGATCGGATGGGTTTCGCCCTTTCGGAATTTATGAAATAATCTGGCTCCTTGTTTCGTGATATTCATCATCATTACTGGTATACTCACAGTTTCGTTTCAACACGTTGACTGCGCGTTTGCCTCCATGCAAAGTTGACAATGTCATTACACAGAGATACCACAATGGTGGTTAGTTCATATAGATGGCTGATTATAAAGTCTGTGATGTGCTTAAGGGTCTATAAAGAGGAGGTGTTCAAACTTTAATGATTAAAATCAAGGGAATGTTTCTTCAGGCTTGTGGGTGACTTTGCGTAGCAAAGCCGCACAATAGACACTGACGAACTTGCCAGGAATGAATTTCTGCAGTAACGCCACGTCAAACAATTTGAGTAATTCGTATGCAATTGATTTCAGTACTAACACCACATCTGTCTTTTTAAGGAATTTTATGCAGTGAATTCGGGCAGTAACATTGCGTCAAGATATTTGAGCAATTTATGTGCACTCAGTTTCTTGGCGGAAGTTGCATTGAAAACGCTTGATGACTTTGTATGGAATTTATTTCTTTGGTGAATCTACATCAACATTTTTGAGGAGCATGAGCTGACCAAATTTCTGTAGCATAGCCACGTCAAAATAGCTCGCGAAATGGGAACTGAAGTATTGCTTTTATTAAGTTGTGCAGATATACGAAATTTTCGAGTATCGAATCAAATGCCCTCCTATTCGATTCAATGAACGTATCAAATGCCACAAGTTGAGTTTCCCCTTCCGTTGGCGATGAGAGGAAACTACTTGATGATGAAATCGCGGTTTCTTGATGACCCGGTGGTTCTACTCGCAAACATTCACATTACTCAAGGAAAGGAGAAGGTTAACTATTTTTTTACAACATAGGTAAAAAAACGAGAAGAAACAAAGCAAGGAGAAAACTATTTACATGACTAAATCGTGGATCAGACGAATTCAGCCCCCGCTCAACCCAGAGCGCTTGGTTTTAAACCCTCTGTCTCCGCCCTTAGCGGGGACAGCAACCAATAAGATAACAAACGACCCATCTCGCCAATCAGTGGTTAGGGAAAGGAAAATAAGGTCCGCCCACTGATCAGAGATTGGGGAAAAAGTTCTGATTAAAACATTTGGGAAGGAGGTTTCAAATAACCACACAAACAACACAAATGCGACTTCCGTTCCCCACGCCACCCACGGCACCACAGATGCTAGAAACATGTGCCGACGAGGCGATGACTCAGGTTGTTGACAGCAACAAAGAGAACACAGTCATTAAGGGAATAATCCGTTTCCTGGTCACCCAGCACTCGGTCCCCACCCAGCTGTATCTCTCCCACATCGCCGAAGTCTCGTCCCCCCTTGACGACGCACACATGTCGACAGCTGTATCTGGTTAGGCTTTTTCAAGGCGGATTATGCCCGAGGCGGCGCGGGTAAACAAGGACGTCCGCTGCAAGACGGAGGAAGTAGGGACCAGACGGCTCCCTTTGATGCGGCACGCGGCGCCAACACTGGCGCGGCCTTTCTCAGTCTTCGTTCGAAGAACGGTCAGCGAACTCCACACCTCCCAACCAAGAATGTCACGCGGACACTTGCTGTCAGTGTGACATAAAAGTTCAGTCACAATTTGCCGGAACACAAAAAAAAATCACACAACCGTGCACACACACACACGCATATTGTGGTTAATTCAATCCGCACACAGGGGTAGAACACCAGTCTGCACATTCCAGAACTTGCCATGTCCGTTCTCTGAAGGCTAACTGCCAAACTAGCCTTCACTTCCCCCCGTGACTACCGCAGTAAGCTAACTAGTTACCCTAAAAAAAATTACACCTACTATTTAATCACTCGTTTGCGGCTATAGCAGAGGAAACTGACGCAAACACACATCAAAGAATTATCCTAATGTCATTGTTCCTGGCATTCTAGACGAGAGAGCGCATCAGCGCACTTGTTTAGTGACCCTTTAATATGCACGACCTCTAGGTCATACTTTTGTAATGCAAGCGACCAACGCATCAACCGCGCACTAGTGGGCGCTGAACGGGTCAGGTACGTGAGCGGGTTGTGGTCTGTTGCGACCTTCACTTTAACCCCAAATAACCAAGTATCCAGTTTCCCCAGTGCCCACACGACTGCAAAAGCTTCTCTTTCGATTGCCGACCATTTGGTCTGAGCAGGGGTCAATTTCTTGCTCAGAAATGCAATCGGCTTCTGTTCCCCCTCAACAGACGGCGACAGACATGCTCCCATCGCCACCTCCGAGGCATCCGTTGTGAGAAGGAACTCCTGGTTTTGATCAGGTGCGACCAGCTCCGGCAACAACGCCAGTACCCTTTTCACCTCACCAAACGCTTCCTCTGCCTTCTCATTCCAGGGAATGACATTCGGGACCCGCCTGTTGGTGAGGTCCGTCAATGGGCGAACTACCTTTGAATACTCCGGTACATATTCTCGGTAGTAGTTAAAGAGGCCCAATACGCTACGCAGCTCCTTCTTTGTTTTGGGTGCTTTCAGTTTTGTGATCGCGCTTACTCTCTCTGGGTCGGGAGCATGATTGCCTGATCCTACTACATGGCCTAGGTATTTTACCGTTCTCTGCGCAAACTTACATTTCGCAGCGTTTGCCGTTAAGCCTACTTCTCTCAGAGTCTCAAGTACTGCCTGTAGGTGTTTGATGTGCTCCTCCCAGGTTGCCGAAAAGATGGCGATGTCGTCAATGTATGCCATTGCATAGGAGGAATGTTCTTGTAGGATTTCGTTCATAATCCTCTGAAAAGTTGCTGCCGAGTTTCGCAACCCGTACGGCATTACCTTTTATGCATAGAGTCCTTGAGGTGTGGCAAACGCGGTAAGACGCTGCGACTGTTTGTCTAAGGCGATCTGCCAGTACCCGCGAGTCATGTCCAATACCGATATGTAGCTGGCACTTGCCACTTCGTAGAGCATCTCAGTCATATTAGCCATAGGGAAGCTGTCTGATTCAGTAACTGCATTCAATTTTCGGAAATCAATACACATCCTTACTGACCCATCCTTTTTGGCTACGCATACAACTGGATGTGCGTACGAGCTGTCAACTGGATAGACGAAGTCCCATTCTAGTAGTTGTGCTACCTGACGCTCTATCTCCTTTCTGAATGCGAAAGGTACCTTATACAAGTGTGACCTTTCTTGCTTGGTGTTGGGAAGCAGCGTTATTTTGTGGCAGCCCACTTTGCATCGACCTGGGCGCTCGGAAAAAACTTCAGATGCCCCCTTTATGACTTCACAAACCTCAAGTCTTTTTGCTGCGTCAACGCTTTATCTGAAATCTCGAACTTTAGGGATTGGTTCCGCATTCCGCGATGTGGTCTCATACACCTCACCAAACTCGCTGTCCGAGTCGAAGACAACTCCCACATTCTGGGTTCGTGCTACGTAGGGTCGCAGCCTATTTGCATGCACCCATCTGTTTCCCTCGTCAGTGTAAAGAATATAGCTGTTATCTCTCTTCCTTTCCTTTATAACGGCTGGTCCGCGCCACTTCGGCTGTAGTTTACCCACCTGGCCGCTTTCTAGTATGATGACTTTATCCTCTTCTCTGAACTTTTTTGGTGTGGCCCTAAGGTTGTATTTGGCTGCATACGACCTCTGTATGGCCTCTGCCCTTTCGTCAACCCTTTTGGCGGCGTCATTCATCTGTTCCCTCAGCTCGAGCAGATATTGAGCGGCTGGTTTATTCAGTCCCGTCGGCGGAGTCTACTCACCAGTCCACGTTTTGTGGAGGATATTGAGTGGTCCATGTGGCGCCCGCCCGAACATTAGTTCAAATGGTGATTTGCCCGTTACGTCATGCGGTACCTCCCTGTATGCCCAAAGCATGCATAGAATGTGCCGGTCCCATTCTCTCTGATGATCACGTACGACATGTCGAAGCATAGCCTTAAACGTTCCGTTCCACCTTTCCACAATCCCGTTACTCTGAGGGTGTTCCGGAGTGGAAAACCGCATCTGCACCCCCAGCCTCTGCATGAATTCTTGAGTTAATTTGGACACAAAGTTGGTTCCTTGGTCACAGCAAATAAGTTCAGGTGTCCCATACCTAGTGAAAACCTCTATTAGTGCCTGGCATGTAGCCTTGGCTGTCAGATTTTTTAGTGGTATCACTTCTGCCCATCTCGTACACAAATCAACGACGCTCAGCGCATAGCGGTGTCCCCATGCTGACCCGGTCTCAAGTGGTCCTATACAATCGAGGAACACTACCTGAAAAGGTGTCTCTGGTCTAGTTAGCGGTGTTATCGGCACCCGATCTCGAACAGTCGTGCGTGAAAAAACTTGGCACGTATGACAGCTGCGGCAGTGCTCCTTCACGTCAATTACCATCGTTGGCCAAAAGAACGCACTTCTAAGCCTCTGCTTGGTTTTCTTTTCTGAAAAATGCCCTCCACTTGGTCTGTCGTGCGCCAGTTCGAGCACTTCACGTCTTCGCGGTTCTGGCAGCACTAGCTATTTGTATAACCTTCCATCAATCTTTTCTTCATGGAAAAGCATCTCCTCCTGCACTACCATCCCATGACTACCTTCTCTTGCCTGTCTCCACGCTTCTCTCAAGGATAGATCGTCTCGCTGCTCCAGTTTGAAGTCTCGAACCCTTGACGTAGTTTCTGCCACTACTTCTTCCTGACCTACTGCAAACTGCAAAAGCTGGCACAACTATTGGCTCCGCATTCTCGTTTTCCTCGAACTCGAGTGTAATCTCTGTTTTGTCCTCTTCCAATCCATGTGCCGTGTTTACCTCTCGTTCAAGAACAGCTCTCTCTTCAACCACTGCCACCTGCTGCTTTTCCATCCCTTCTAGCATTGCATGCGTTTCGGGTGTGAGCAACGCACCTACACCTTCGGCTAGTTCTGCGGTGACTGCACATATTATTGGCAACTGCTGATTGACTGTTTCTCCTTTCGGTACTAAAGACATAGGCACATATATTAAGTCTGCCTCCACGATCTGTCCAAAAGCACCCCTCAGTTTTATTTTACCGGAACAGCCATTTCGACACGATAGAGGCACCGTCTCTGCCCTTAACACTGTAATCTCCGCCCCTGAATCTACACAAGCTTCTGCCTGGTTATCTCCGATTTGTAACCTTGCCCTGGTAAAAGAGTGAGATTTACTCAATTGCTCAAGTTTAGCCGTCCCTTCCAGTTCGGATTCTAGCTAATCAGGAACCAACATTTGAGCTCGTGCTACCAGCTTGCTCGCGTCCTTCTTAGACTCTGTTGCGTCCTGTCTTTGCTGTGCACTTGGGCAGTGAATAGAGATGCGCCCATATTTCTTGCAGCGAAAGCACTTCGCCCCTGCGTGTCGATTTTTACCTCCGGAGTTAGGGCTTAGGATTGGCGTCTGTTTTTCCCGTTTCTCCCCACCTTGATGTGATGGTTTAACACCTTCGAACCGCTCCCTCGGTTTGCCTACCCGTCGACTTTCCTCGAACGTCTCCGCTAATCCGGCAATCTCATCGGCCGTAAGCCAGTTCCGGTTCTCATTTTGCATGACATATGTCCTCACTTCGTCTGTCAGCACTTGTTTGAAACGATCTGCTATCATTAAGTCTTTCAAATCCTCCAGACTTTCAACCTCTCGGCTATTCACATAGTGCATGAACATTGTCTCGAGATTGGTCGCTACCTGATGCCATGAGTCACCTTGCTCCTTACGTACCGCCATGAACAACCGTTTGTACTCATTCGGAGGCATTTTGAGCTCTTTTAGAACCCTTTCCTTAAGCTCCTCGTATGGCATTACCGTTCCGTTGGACTCGCTAGCTACAAATGCCCTCATTTTCTCAGTCAGAAATGGCAATAGGATAGCCCCGCAACTTTCTTTAGGAATCTTAAGGGTCTCTATCATTGTGTCTACACTTCTGAACCATGCGAGAACTAATGGGTCCTTTTCTGGCATAGGAGCCAGCACCGCTCTCAGTTCTTTTGCGTACTCGCCCAACTTTGGACCTGACCGCTGTCCATGCTGCGCATCCAGTTGCGGTGGAAGTTGCCTTTGCGTCAATTTTATTTCTTCCAGTTCAATTTGGAGCTTCAATTTTTCAATTTCGAACATTTGAACCTTCTGCTCTTTTTCTATTAGCAAAGCTTGCGTCATATTTCCCAGTGCCCGCTCTGTCGTTAGCACCGACTCTGATGACACGAGTTGCTCAACAGGCTCTAGACCATTCCCCCCCGCAGCATCCATCTCTGCATCAGTCATTATAGCGCTACCCTATAGCGAACGACTACTACACAGACATGGCAGTTTCGGAGAAAGCAAACAGGTGTCCTACCTCTTTCGATGCTCCGACGACCGCAGCGCTGTCAATCTCAGCGTGATGACAGCGGGCTCCCGGGAAGGTATAGACGCCCACGAGTTGATCCTGGTCCCTCAGCAGCTCACTGCCTCGGACCTCGCTTGACTTGGTCGCTTGGTTCTCAACCTTTTCGATGTGGACGCTGGGTTCTTTCCAGCTGCTCGCTGACTCGACCCCCGATGGCTTGTCGTTGCCCGGCTCCTTCAGCTCCTCGCTGACTTGAGCCTCCGACGTCCTTTCGAACTCGACCCGTGACCTGAAGCTCTCGACGTCGTCTTTCGACGCAGCTTCACGTTTTCTCCTTTAGGACAAACAGCTTGTCCACCGACGTGTTCTTCTAACCTTCCGTCCAATGCCTTGAGTAGAAAGAAGTTGCGATCCTGTGTCGACTGCGCCAGTTGAGTTTCCCCTTCCGGTGGCGATGAGAGGAAACTACTTGATGATGAAATCGGGGTTTCTTGATGACCCGGTGGTTCTACTCGCAAACATTCACATTACTCAAGGAAAGAAGGTTAACTATTTATTTACAACATAGGTAAAAAAACGAGAAGAAACAAAGCAAAGAGAAAACTATTTACATGACTAAATCGTGGATCAGACGAATTCAGCCCCCGCTCAACCCAGAGCGCTTGGTTTTAAACCCTCTGTCTCCGCCCTTAGCGGGGACAGCAACCAATAAGATAACAAACGACCCATCTCGCCAATCAGTGGTTAGGGAAAAGAAAATAAGGTCCGCCCACCGATCAGAGATTGGGGAAAAAGTTCTGATTAAAACATTTGGGAAGGAGGTTTCAAATAACCACACAAACAACACAAATGCGACTTCCGTTCCCCACGCCACCCACGGCACCACAGATGCTAGAAACATGTGCCGACGAGGCGATGACTCAGGTTGTTGACAGCAACAAAGAGAACACAGTCGTTAAGGGAGTAATCCGTTTCCTGGTCACCCTGCACTCGGTCCCCACCCAGCTGTATCTCTCCCACATCGCCGAAGTCTCGTCCCCCCTTGAC
Source organism: Amblyomma americanum (assembly GCF_052857255.1). NCBI lineage: Eukaryota > Metazoa > Arthropoda > Arachnida > Ixodida > Ixodidae > Amblyomma > Amblyomma americanum. The sequence goes on from NC_135503.1 coordinate 159,950,547, forward strand.
GACGCACACATGTCGACAGCTGTATCTGGTTAGGCTTTTTCAAGGCGGATTATGCCCGAGGCGGCGCGGGTAAACAAGGACGTCCGCTGCAAGACGGAGGAAGTAGGGACCAGACGGCTCCCTTTGATGCGGCACGCGGCGCCAACACTGGCGCGGCCTTTCTCAGTCTTCGTTCGAAGAACGGTCAGCGAACTCCACACCACATTTTCTAAATTATTATATATGAATGGAATACGATCTCAAGTTCTCAGATAAAAGACACGAAGTTCCAGTCAGGCACGCCGTATTTTCTTCTATGGCTGTTTAGAAAATTGCAGGCTAATTGGAGTAATTACATGATGTGAATGCGAATGTTTTGCTGTGTCATTGTGGGCTACTAGTTAACTATATTTGTGGACTAGCTACTACTAGCTAGTAACTAGTACTAATGCCTGAAAGGCCCTTCTGGGGAAGGCCTTTAGCTCAAAGGCCTTAGGGGTGTATCATGCAGGGAGACACGATTTCGCCAATGCTATTCGCCCCCTGTTTACAGGAGGTGTTACAAGGCCTAGATTGGGAACAGCTGGGGTAAGAGTTAATGGAGAATGCCTAAGTAATTGCGATTCACTAATGACGTTGGCTTGCTAATTCACTCAGCAGATGAGCTGAAAAGCGTGATAAATGTGTGTGAGAGGCAAAGCAGAGAGGTAGGTATTAAAATTAACACGCAGAAAACCGAAGTAATGTTCAACAATCTCGCAAGGGAACAGCAGTTGGCAATTGGTAGCGAGGTGCTGGAAGTGGTACGGGAATACGTCTACTTAGGGCAGATAGTGGCTGCTGATCCGGATCATGAGAGGGAAATAACTAGAAGAATAATGATGGGATGGAGCGCATATGACAGGTTTTCTTAGATCATGAATGGCAGTTTACCACTATCCCTCAAGAGAAAAGTATGCAATAGCTGTAACTTCCCGGTACTCACCTCAGAAACGTGGAGACTAACGAAAAGGGTTCAGCTTAAGTTGAGCTATGCAAAGAAAAATTATAGGGGCAGCGTTAATCGACCAGAAACAGACGGAGTGTGTCAGGGAACAAACGCGAGTTAATGACATCCTAGTCAAAATTAAGAGGAAGATATAGGATTGGACAGGGAATGTACTGCGAAGGCAGGATAACCGCTGGTCCTTTTGGGGTATCGGAATGGATTCCAAGAGAAGGCAAGCGTAGCAGGGCGTGGCAGAAGGTTAGGTGGGAGGATGAGATGAAGAAGTTTGCGGGGATAGTGTGGCCGCAGCTGGCAGAGGACAAGGTTAATTGGAGAGACCACTACACTGCAGTGGGCGTAGTCTAGCTGACGATGATATGAGGCTAGCACGAGTGAAATGGTTAAATATTCAACTCTTTTGCTTGCCAGCTAATACAGAAACAGTTTGCAGAGTTCGCCTTCTTAGTTGAAAACGCTGTAGCTGTGATTGCTTAAGCAGATTAGAGTGTTAACAGGGCTTTCACTGTTTTACCTTATTTAGTCCTTCTTTCTCAAGCGATGTATATGGTGGTAACCATCGTGCGTTCAGGCAGACACCTGGGACGTTTCAGCGAAGTGATTTTATGCCGTCTTCCAATCGACACGCACACCTGCCGCATACGTTCTTACTGGTAAAACACGAGAAACCTCTGGTAAAAACGTCAAAGCATGCTCACAGTCAACCATGTTTTGTTCTCACGCAGGAAACTCGAGAAACTAAGAAATAAATATTTTTGCCTATTCTATAACGATCATATTCCTTTGAAAGCAATGATATTTTTAACGAAAAATGCGCGTGGTGATTTTTCTTATATTTTTATGATTTTACAGAAAAGTGTCATGCACAAATTGTGGATTTATTAAATTATAGTCTACTTTATAGAACAAAGTTTTCCAGCCTCGTGTTAGCATTTGATGGTTAGGTGCCATAAAACCCAAAACAGGAACAGCAACAAGGACTGTGTGGCCGATAATAGGCGTTCAGTGTTCTTTTCAAGTCCAAGTTCTTTCTTCCTTTTTTCTTTATTCTTTACTCGGACACAGTTTTAGAGGAGGCCGAGGCTAAAGGCGACAGGGCGCCTGACAAGGGCCCCGGTCCCCTTGCGCAAAATACGAAAACACAAATATCATAACAAAGTTCTGTCAAGCAGTCGTCTAATATCACGTAATGGGAATCAATACAAAAAGAGACTAATTACTGTCAAAATAATATCTTATTACAAATATTTTCTCTTTGTATACAACAGGATGATAAGTACCAAATAATACAGAACGGAATGTTACCATTGCAAACATTGTCTACAACATCAAATCAATGCAACCACCGCACGCCAGCCTTGAATCAGCACTTTCTGCACTATCGGGTGCGAGCATGATTTTTATCGCCAAGCCAAGACAGTAGATGAGGTGAAGATATTGCAAGAACATTGCCCAAGAGAATATAGATACACTTTTTGGAAAAACTGCAGTAATGAAAATTTAATACTGCTGTTTACACGAAACATTTTACATTATTTCTTAAAAGTTTTCGCACCTTATTAAACTCTATCTGCACATCTTTTCTGTTCAAAGCATTCGTTATTTGAAAAGGTAATGTTTGCCTGCCGTAGTTAGTTCTGACTTCCGATATTCTCTGTTTTGGGTTAAGAAAGATGGATGAGCTTGAACTATGCACCTGAGAAATATGTAGCCTATATCTATGGATCCACTGCAATAATTTATAAAGTACACCTGGTCAGCCTTTAACATATTATAGTTTAAAATTAATGGTTGCGTTCTTAGAGTCTGCTTATTTCCTTTGTAGTCTTCCAGTATGCCCGACATTTGCTCTTGTAATACATTAAGTTTGTTGTAGTTCGGGCATGTTGTCGTTCCCCAAACAAGGTTTGGTTTGGTTTATGGGGGTTTAACGTCCCAAAGCGACTCAGGCTATGAGAGACGCCGTAGTGAAGGGCTCCGGAAACTTCAACCACCTGGGGTTCTTTAACGTGCACTGACATCGCCCAGTACACGGGCCTCTAGAATTTCGCCTCCATCGAAATTCGACCATCGCGGCCGGGATCATCCCCAAGTACAGATACAATAGCTTATTCTGGAATTAACTAGTTATTATAGCGCCTGTCGGAAGGTTTTGGGTATTATATTGTGCGCCTTATAAATGCAGCCTATCGTGCGAGACAGACTTGATTTAAGTTGATTAACGTGCGTGTTCCATGAGAGGTCACGACTGAACCAGTACGGCAACCTGTTCCAGCGGGCGACCTTCAAGAGTAATGTTAATCGAGTTGCAGCCATGATTATTAATTGACATAAAAATTAATTACTTTGATTTTTTATAATTAGACTCAACCCGTTTCTGTGAAGCCACTTACGTAACTGCATTAAATAATCATTAACAGAGTTCTCTAAACAGCGCGCAGTTTCTCCAGCAAAAAATACATTTGTATCATCTGCATACATGATGATTTGGAGGGATCCAGGTATTGTTGTATTGTCATTTATGTAAATCAAAAAAGTATGGGTCCCAAAATAGAGCCCTGGGGAACACCATGTTGGAAGCCTCTGGCAGGACCATTTTTCACTAACAATAGTTTTAAAGCGCATTTCTTGCTTGGGCGTTTTTACCGAAAAGAACACTTTCAATGCATTATTCTTGCATTTGACAATCTGTTTAGCAAGACGGACTAAACCTAGCCGCTCACACGTGGCAACAGCTTTGTTCTTAACTGTCGTAGCTTCCACTTTTACAGGCGAAAAATTCTTTTCAATTGTCCGGGCTGCTCTTTCCGAGGAATTATTTTCAGATAACACTACAAATCGACCTTCCTTATCTGCTTGTAAAAGCCTTAGGGTGTTCTTAAAGAAAGACACAATGGCTCGGGGTGAAGTTTCCTTACGACAAACAGGTACCCGGCTGCAGGATTTGAGAAGGCAGTCAACACTTTTCATGCTTCTCTGAAATGGCCTTACTGGCGATTCGACAATTGACGGCAATCAGTTCTTGCGGCGGCACTTGTTCTTCATGTCCATACAAGGGTGCCTTACGAAGAACTGATGACATTTCCTCAGGCAGATGAATTTCCCCCACAACCACTAAATCCACGGTTCTCCTTCTTCGTACTTTTTTCCTTCAGCAGCTTGTCAGCAGCTTTCGCTCCGTGAAGAGGTTAGCTTCCCAAATGACAGAACCACTCTGGGTGTGCGTGTTAGACAAGCTGCTGAAGGAAAGAAGTACGAAGAAGAAGAATTGTGGTGGAGGATTAGTGGTTGTGGGGGACACTCATCTGCCTGAGGAAATGTCATCAGTTCTTTGGAAGGGACCCCAGTATGGGCTGGAACCACAAGTGCCACCGAAACAACTGATTGCCGTCAATCGTCTAATCGCCAATAAGGCCAATTCAGAGGAGCATGAAAAGTGCCTTCGTGAGGGCGTTGACTGCCTTCCCAAATCCTGCAACCGGGTACCTGTTCGTCATAAGTAAACTTCACCCAGAGCCATTGTGTCTTTCTTTAATAATAACACCCTAAGGCTTTTACAAGCAGATAAGGAAGGTGGATTTGTAGTTTTATCTGCAGATAATCTCTCAGAAGAGCAGCCTGGGCAATTGAGAAGAATTTTTCGCCTATCAAAGTGGAAGCTACGAAAGTTAAGAACAGAGCTGTTGCGATGTTTGAGCAGCTAGGTTTAGTCCGTATTGTAAACAGATTGCCAAATGCGAGAATAATGCATTGAAAGTGTTCTTTTTGGTAAAAACGCCAAAGCAAGGAATGCCCTTTGGAACTATTGTTACTGAAAAGGGGTCGTGGCAGAGGCCGCTTAGCCGGTTCTTGTTTGAAATTTTGGGTAAGCTTCATGTAGAAGACCCCTTCCGTACGAAAAATCCGATGAAGTTTGTGAATTCTTAGAATGGCATCGTGATGTTGGACGCGCCTTTTCGGTAGATGTTGAAGATTTATTTTATCCTGTTCCCAACGAAGCCTTTTTCACTGCAGTCAGAGAGTGTATGAAACGTAAAGACCCCATTTGTTTTCAAAATACTGCGGGTGTATATATCGAGGATGTTTTAACCATTTTATAGTGTTACTTACAACCTCCCTTTATAACATTTGACGAGCACTGTTTTCTGCAGAAAGCTGGCATATGCATAGGCTCCTGTATTTCACCTGTTTTGTGTACTCATTTTCTTTCACAAATGGATAAAGTTTTGCGCCAGGTTTTACCAGCTAGCAACGTTTTTAAAGTGTTCGGATATGTGGACGACTTTTTAGTCACTTTTACTATGACGGAAGTTTGAACTTCGAAGAAAGTGTGCGCGATGCTGTATCCTTATTTAGACAACATGTAAATGGCTTAAGTTTTACTTGTGAAGTACCTGAAGGTAATGTTTTTACAGTTTTTAGACCTTAATATTGAGTTTTGTGAGTAACAGGTTTATAAGCGTATGCTCCGCGCGCAAAAAGGGGGCTTCTGCCATTTGACTCTGCTCATTCCAAGCTAATAAAATGGGGGATTGCTTCACTTTTCCTCGAATCCGCCCTCAGAAAATTATGCTCTCACAAAATGCACCTCAGTTTTCAAAACGAATTAGCCAGGCTGTCTTCAGCTGGGCTCCCTGCTTCGCTCATAACGGCGGTCGCTGAAAGTCTGCGACAGAATATGAAGAGAAAGGCTTTGAAAGCTGGGCAAGATGTCCTTCGAGAAGAGGTGGTGCGACCCGTGGTGGTGCCCTACGTGCACAAGTTAGCCCACAACTTGAAAAAGTTCGCGAGCAGGTATGGTGTGCCGCTTGTTTTCTCAGCCCTTGAAAAGCTCGGAAGCCTTTGCTCTCGTATTGAAAGAGGGCGCAAAGAAGAGAGAGGGGAAAGAGACTAAAATACTAAACGAAGAACGCCTGAGGAAACTGGATGATAACAGGTGGGCAGCTAAGGTATATAAATACCTATACAGAAAGAGCGTTTACTCACAATGGCGGAAAAGAACTAGTAAGCTAACCAGTAAGTATGCCGTATACGAGAACGGAGAAAGGGCATTAAACAACAGGTTAAAAACGCGGAAGGTAAATATTGGAGACATTCAATGAAAAAGAATCATAGTGTAGCACTATATCGATACTGGAAAAGGCAGATCAGAAAGGAAGCGTTAGATGATAACTCAAGAGGCAGTGCCCTACTATTTGAAGCTAGGTCAGGATGTCTTAGAACTCGCAGCTACAAAAAAAATTTAACGAAGACGACACATGTGCTGGGTGTGGTAAATCTGTAGAAAAAATAACACCTCATACTAAAATGTGATGGTATCCATCCCAATGTTGATGCATAATTCGTTTTTGGGGAAAGGAAATGGCGCAGTATGAGTCTCATATATCGTTGGACACCTGAACTGCGCCGTAAGGGAAGGGATAAAGGAGGCAGTGAAAGAAGAAAGAGGTGCCGTAGTGGAGGGCTGCGGAATAATTTCGACCACCTGGGGATCTTTAACGTGCACTGACATCGCACAGCACACGGGCGCCTTAGCGTTTTGCCTCCATAAAAGCGCAGCTGCAGCAGGTGGGTTCGAACCCGGGTACTACGGATCAGTAGCCGAGCGCCCTAACCACTGAGCCACCGCGGCGGGTCCTTACAGTCACAAATTCTTGAGGCTCTATGGTTTAGAGATAAAAATTGTAATATAAATAAATCAGCGGTGGCAATTAGCAAAAATCGATTGGAAGATTGTTGGCTCAAAAGCAGAGAGGTGACATAAGGTTCGAAGTGCAGGAATGCGTATTTAAAGAAAATGGTGAATCCTAATAACTTACAGCAGATTTAAACAAAAATAGTGGGGAAAAAAGTTGAGCATGGTGGCAACTGCATCATCCCATTTCGAAGGGGACACTCCAACCTTCTATCCAACAGTCCATGTGGCGCCAAACATGGGCCATCGTTCCTGAAGTGAGCCGAAGGAGTTATCCATGAAATTCCCCTCTCGTGCGGCCGCTCCTATATAGGGCTAACTGGGCGCTGCGTTACCGAGCGGATGACGAAACACGAAAAAAACGTTGAGCAAGACAGAGCGGCCCAAATATTCCTAAGCATATAACGTCCTGCCCGTCACGCTCCTGTGAACCATGTTTCTCCGGTGTGCGAATTTTCTTAGAAAGCAGATACAAAAGCTCGGGAATTAATCGAAGCTTTTTTTTTTATTTTAAAGAAAGGAAGCATGTGTGTTAGCGACACGTCCATATCTTTCTATAAGGCTGAGAAATATTTTTTTCACCCGTGCGCTAGCATATAAACTTTGAAGATGATAGTATTCCTTTCATGTAAGGAGGTATATATGTGCGTGTTGCCTTCGAATAATTCAGTTGTGAGTAATGCTCCGTCCCGTCTTTCTGCCTTGTGTTGTGTCTTTTTGCGCGCCTGTAACCAAAAATGAACAGTTACCAACTTGCTCCACTAGACGTTCTTTTCCTCTTCGCTTGGCGTGCACGTAGCGCCATCAGGCGGCGACCACTAAAACCACTCCCTCCTCCTCCTCGCAATGCATGCAACTGCCCCAACAGATAGATGGAAATGTACAGCGCAAATAAAGACGGGGACACAAGGAAGACACATGGAACAAACGAGCGCTGACTTGCAAGTTTATTTCGAAACTCGGACCAGTATATATAGCTTAGAAACGAGGCAATTATCACACATATGGAGTACGTGGCCCATTAATATGTTGGCGCAAATATAACAGCCACTTACTAGTAACAGCAATAGCTGGCTTGGCCACACAGGACCCACCCAACCGGTCTATCATTTCAGCCTCTATTATCTCTCTAGTGAGTTGGCAACGATTTTTGGCGATAACAGAGCAATCTTGGTAAGCAGGCTGACGCACAAACTCTTCTTATGAATCGCTATCATTTTCATCTTTACCGTTTTTCTTACATGTCCTGCGGTGTGCGTCCAGAAACCGTCCTGGCCGTTCAGACACATTATTGCAATGTTCTCGGAGGTGTTCGTTCAAACATCTACCGCTGTGTCCTACATAGCTCTTCCCACACTTCAAAGGGTTGCTGTAGGCAATCGAATGCGTACATTCTAAGAACTTTGTTCGGTGCTTCTTTTTGCAGTTCCGATTCTTTGAATCACTGGGCCTGGACAGTCTGCACAATTCTTGCAGCTTATCGGGGGCAGAGAAAAGAACTTTTACGTTCCCCCATTCGCCGATCTTTTTTAGGCGATGAGACAGGCCATGAATGTACGGGATCATAGCAATCCGTTTTGTTGAAGGCAGTAGTGACGCACGAGTCTCTTTTGAGCACAGGCGCATAAGGCTTTCCGCGACACTGATCAAAACATGAGTAGGATAACCCGTGGCTCTGAGACTAAGGATCTGTTCACTGAAGCTAGCAGCCATTAGCTCCGGACTAAATTTACAAAGCGCATTTTTCAAGCATAACCCTACAATTCCCTTCTTTACCAGTTTGGAATGCGCGGAGCCGAATAGAAGCAGTGGCTTGTTAGCGCGTGGCTCGTACTTCCAGTAGATCTGTGCCTTACGAAATAAAAGCCTGATATCCAGAAATCGAATGCTGTCGTCAGACGGCATCTCAGGCGTTTATTCTAGAGGCGACAAGCCTGCACGTAAGAAGGTCAGTGTGTTAGTAGCTAGTACTTCAAAAGAGTCTGAACTGCAGTCAAGGAATATTAGAAAATCATCAACATAACTAAAAATGTTGGTTACTTTAAAATCTGGTAGGCAGCTACAAAGGGCTCTGTCAAGATGTGCTAAAAATAGATCACTAAGAACCGGGGAAATACTGAAGCCAATACAAATTATCTCCTTCTGCAGATATGGGTAGACTTCCAGTTGGATAAAAGTGGACCGAAGATAAAATCTAAGAAGTTCTAAGAAGCCACTAGTTGACATTCCAGTTTCGTTCATAAAAGCTCCGTTTCCGAATATATCAATACAGTCCTGGACACAAGAGCAAGCCTGACTGTGGCAACGAATAGAAAAGATCCTTTATGTCTACGGAGAACGCCCTGAGGTTCCTATGCGGTGAATAGCCGAGGTAATTCAAGACGGCCTCAGAGTTCTTGACTTGTAAAGGGTCTTCAATGAGTAACAGGTCGAGCTTTTTTGAAGAAACATGGCAATGGACTTTTACCAAGTGCCATCTTCTGAGACAATTGTCCTGAAAGTGGTGTCAACCTTATGTGTTATGACGCTAAAAAAGGCCTCAAGAAAATCACGACGACTTGCTTCTATACTCTTACTAACTTTTTCTAACTTCAGCTTAGTACAGAGCTGTTTTGCTTGAGTTTCAGCCTTTGACATAGCTAAGTTCTTGCAGGGATTAAAGGCATTCGAAACTGCTTCTAAGCCTTTCACCTTGAAAAACCAACACGTGAGACAGCATAGCAAAGCCCCTCCTTGTCAGCGGGTAGAACACACAGGGCGCGTTCTTTCAAAAAAGGACAAAACGAGCTTGACAGGTACCTTCGGGACAGGCTATTTGCAGTAATGCAACGCGTCCATGCCGTCCGACACACAGCGCAGGTACTCCTCTGCGGAGGCACACCGGGCCACCCGTCTGACCAAGGACGCAAGCTCAGGGGCTGAACTCTTCTCTTGGACCGCAAACTTTGGTCCCAGCGCGAGTACCTTCTGTACATCCTGAGGCAAGCCGATTTGTTCAAGGTCATGGACAGCACCAAGAGACGCTGAGCGCTTCTCAGGGAGGGCTCGCCGGAGCTGCCGAAGTTGATGTTGCCAGAAGTGTTCGGTGGTTTGGTCGACAAGGACGGTGAACTCTGGGAGCCGCCTTGCAGTTGTGGACGGGTCCCCAGCGGCACTGAGCTGCGTGGCAAGAAGCCTTCGGTGGAGACGAGCAAGGCGAAGTCATTCAGATCACTGAATTCTGCAGATCCGATCTCTGTGGTTGACAGAGGGCAGGAATCCTCCAAACAAGGCGCGAACGTCATCTGGCAGAATTTTGTTCCGAATGCAGAATGAAAGTGACCGGGCTTTGCAGACTGCGCTTGCGATGAAAGCCACAGTTGATCAAGGCACACGAGAAACACATAGAAAGAAGTCCAATGTAGAAGAAACATAGTTCACTAAGGTGGCAGTCTGGGCATGTTGGGGATTCATGATGCAAATGTACAGCGCAAGTAAAGACGAGAAAACTAGGAAGACACATGGAACACACGAGCGCTGACTTGCAACAGTTTATTTCGGAACTCGGACCAGTATTTACAGCTGAAAAACCAGGCAACTATCACGCATGCGCAGTACGTGACCCATTCATATGTTGGTGCAAATATAACAGCTCCTTACTAGTAAGAGGCATAGATAGCTTGGCCACGCCGGACCCACGCAATCGGTCTATCATTTAAGCCTCTATTATCTCTCGAGTGAGTTGGCAACGGTTTTTCGCGATAACGGAGCAATCCTGGTAAGCAGGCTGACACACAAACTCTTCAGCTCAATCCCTACCATTTTCATCTTTACCGTTTTTCATACATTTCCAGCAGAGTGCGTCCAGAAACCCTTCTCGCCATTCAGACACATTATTGCAATGTTCTCGGAGGTGGTCGTTCAAACGCTTTGTCCGACATAGCTCTTCCCACATTTCAAAGGGATGCTGTAGGTAATCGAATACGTACATTCTACGAACTTTGTTCGGTGCTTCTTATGATCGCCTAAAAAATGATCGGCGAACGGGGGGAACGTAAAAGTTATATTCTCTGCCCCCGATAAGCTGCAAAGATTATGCAGACTGTCCAGGCCCAGTGATTCAAAGAATCATAACTTCAAAAAGAAGCACCGAACAAAGTTCGTAGAATGTACGCATTCGATTGTCTACAGCATACCTTTTGAAATGTAGGTAGAGCTATGTTGGACAAAGCGGTATATGTTTGAAAGACCGCCTCCGAGAACATTGCAATAATGTGTCTGAACGGCGAGGAGGGTTTCTGGACGCACACTGCAGAAAATGTAAGAAAAACGGTAAAGATAAAAATGATAGCGATTCATAAGAAGAGTTTGTGTGTCAGCCTGCTTACTAAGATTGCTCTGTTATAGCCAAAAATCGTTACCAACTCACTAGAGAGATAATAGAGGCTGAAATGATAGACGGGTTGGGTGGGTCCTGCGTGGCCAAGCCATCTATTGCTCTTACTAGTAAGGAGCTGTTATATATGCGCCAACATAATGGGTCACCTACTGCGCATGTGTGATAATTGCCTGGTTTTTCAGCTATAAATACTGCTCCTGGTTTCGAAACACACTGTTGCAAGTCAACGCTCGTGTGTTCCATGCGTCTTCCTTCCTCGTCTTTATTTGCGCTGTACATTTCCATCATGATTCACCAATATGCCCAGACTGCCACCTTAGCCAACAGATAGCGCGCGACGGCAGCGCCTCCCGCTCATCTCGTTCGGACGCGGTGGGGCCGTGCAAAGCCACCTAGACTATTGCAGGCCTGTTCGCTGCTCCTTTCCACATTGGCCTAGGTCACACGAGTTGTCCGACCGCCAACGAGGGGCGAATTCTGTGCAACGCGGCGGAATGCACCGCAGGTGCGTCGTACCTGCAAGGGAGGAAACGCAGGTGGATCTTTCCACTCCCAGTGGTTAGGCCAGGCAGGGAACTTGCTGGCATTTCTCTTTTGTGGATTTTCTGTCTTCGAGGTGCAGGACATCAGACTGTTTTCGCTTGGCTTGTGCGCGTTGAAACTATGATGTAGTGCTCAAGAAACACACACTCATTTTACAACCGCCGCAACATAAGCCGATACTGTGTGTCTGGGCGCCAAGGCAATTGCGATGGTTACCACAAAGTTAGGGTGTTTGGTTTTCCCAAAAATGAAGCTGATGGAAAAGCCTGGATGAGAGCAGTTTTTGCAAACATTTTATGTCAATCATACATTCCAGGGTCAGTAACTGAAGTTACTGGACACCAAATAATCGAACATCAGCTACCGTATAGACTGAACAAAACGCTCTCCTTAAACATCCATCCCTATTTCCTTAGTGCTAAAAAATGGAAACTGCACTGCCTCGCATAAATTTCACTTTCTGATGCCAAATTTCTGTCATACATTTGCTTGTGTTTTTCCTTAACTCTTGTATTTTTGTGGCCATCGTTTTTCTTGCAGTTTGTGCTTCTGCATGTCACTTAACATCAATTTTTTTCTCGTTAGAAAACTACTGTTTAAAGGTGATTGTCTACATGATCTGTATAGCAACATGACAAAATTCCTTGTTCATTCTGTATGTCTTTAAAAGTTTTTTTTTCTCTTGAATAGGTTTCTTTTCAGTCTAACAAAACGCGGAACCGCTGCTGCCGCCATTGTCTGCAACGGGGGCGCGGTTCCCGTCAAGCCGACGATTTTTGTTGGCTTTTTCCGCGCTCCTAGCACTATGATGTGGTGCTGAATAAATTGAATTGAGGTTTAACCCTTTCTGATAGCACCAGCTTATGTACGGCAAAACGTGACACAAAACGTGACACCTTCTGTAAATTCTAAATTTGTAAAGTAGTGCTTTCGAAAGAACTGATTAGTATTATAATTAAGCTTCCTCATGCATGTATGCGCGCTCCATTTCCATGAGCAAGACTTCATCACCAAGCTCTCACACCATGATAAACACAAGGGAAGAACCATAGAGCCCAAGCGCGATCGTGCTCAACTTCAAAAGGACGCAGTGCCCCCGGTGTTCGGCCACTGCCCATCGTACCTTTCTTCACCTTCTTGTCGCGAGTCCCCAGCAAGAAAGAGAGCACGTCCGAAAAATGGCATCCAGGAAGCCATCGAAATTTAAGCACCGAGAGCAATAAAATGTTCATAAAGTCTTCGTGTTACTGTTCTGCACGATTTCGTTCATTTTGTTTATTTCTATGTGTAAAACGCCATCCGCTTTCGGAAATGACAAAAAAAAGCGTACGTCTTTTAAAAAGCAGTCAAATGCATGAGATGCAGCTAGATACTGCATCTCATGCATTCTACTGCCTGTCAAGAAGATAATGTCTTGGTTTTAATATCAGTTAATTGCGATGAAGAGCGGTAACTATTGCAGTGCTGTGCTTAGTCACAAATATTAACAAGAAACTACAAAAACGAAGCTCTCTTAGGTGCAGTACGAAGCGTATCGCTAGGGCCACGAAAGTAATTATAAATTATTATTATTATTATTATTAAATATATATTGCGAAATTATGCACGTGGTTAAAAAGCTGTTCTTTAATCGCAAACTCATGTTCAATTACTTATTACTTAAGCCGCTGTACCTCAGATAATAAATTAATGAGCTGAAAACTGCCGGCGAACTCTCACAGCCGCGAGCGGAGGACGGGCAACTAGCGTGACGTCATGGAGCAAGCGGAGAGGCCTTGAGTAATCTAGGTGGCTTTGGGCTGTTCGGGGACGCAGGAATCTCACGGTGAGCGGCCAACAACGCGGCGCACACCCAAGGCGCGCTCACTGCGACGGTTGCTGCTTGCTGCCCGTTCGTTCAGCGCGGAAGCTATGCCGGCGTTCGTGGAATCGGGTTTGTCCAGAATGATATGCCAACGAACTACTGTAGTTGAGTCCCGCGCGTTTCGGCGAGGCGCCTGGCAGCGCTTCTACGTGGTTTGCCGCTCCGCGCGTCCGTTTCACCGTACGTAGCATCAGCAGCATCAGGTTCACGCGGAGTCGAAGGCGCTGGCCGTGGCGAAAAATCCCGGAAGGATTAATAAATAAAAATGGTAGCAAGTTGGCCTAGGTAGGGAATCGAATGTAGGGATCTACGAATGTAGACAATGGCCTTCTGCATATATGGGAATTAATCCATTACCCTATCGCGTCCTACCCTCAAGGCGGAGCTGGAGTGCCTCTTCAAATTTTTTGGTTGAATTATTCACAATCGTGATACTGGCAAACAGTCTTACCCGCAATCATGCTTCTGAGGTGCATCCCGCAGATGTCTTACCATTCCTATTTTATTTTCTCAAGGTCAGACACTTTAGCAATCCTGATAACATCGGAACTCTCATTTTTTCTAGCAAGGATTTTCCCTCCAGAGCACCACACGAGCTTCCACCCTGCATATTTCTTCTTACCAATTTTCGCTCCCAGAATCCTTTTGTTCAAAATGTAGTGCCTTCTTTTTCAAGCTTGCGCTGAGTGTTTGTAATAGGCCATCTTCGAAATGTTTTTCATCAATCGCCCTTTTCATCGCAAAGCGGCATATACTGTCTACCGCATAATTGTGCGGGGTACAACAACAAAAGTTACTAGTTCCGCAGAAACGTGTAGTCAGATTGATTGAAAGCATACCACGGCATACCCATGTGTTTATGCGTTTACGTACTTCAAGCAATATGGTATTTTATGCGTTAATTTTCACCCGTTCAAATTATTATGCACGTAAAAACGCAGTTAAAAAATAATGAACACATGGTGCAAGCGTTTAATCTTGATCAGTACACACCAGTGCATAATACACGATGTCACTTGCCCTGGCTGCAGCCTTTTTGCCGCACCTCATATGGTAAATTGTATTTATCCAGTAACACAGCGCATTACCTTTGCATGCAGGCAGGAAATAGCATATGTTTAGAAAAAATCTCCCGCAGTCAGTTACTGTCCGTGTGGTGCATTGTAATTTATGTTGTTTTTATTTTTATGCATGCCCACTTTCTTTTGTTGTGTGCGCGGTTTTCTTTGAGAAGGACATTATGTTGTACTGAGGTCTGCTGCACGCGAACAGACTGCTGCCGATGTGCACCTGGGGCACTGCATGCTACTGCGAGCTGTCTTAGAGAGCTTTTTGGCCAGGGTCCCCTCTTCTCACTGTAACGTGTGTTAGAGAAATAAACTTTCAATATCATATTATATTGTTATGCCCTGTCGTCCTTGGGTAATGCCTGAAAGGGCTGTTGGAGCAAATAAGTGAGAAAACAGAGAGCGATTATAAGGAGCCCCCTTTCTCCTCGCACTTCCCCAAGCTGCTACGCGAAGTGCCTTAGGTGCTCCGTGGTTTTTCGCAAACAGGTGTAACTGAGCCCACTCTTCGGAGGAGAAACTCGCTTGCGCTTCTTCCCCCGTTGGCGCCCTTAACAAACCACGTGGCGGGGCTAGTTGGCGGCGCATGTTTTCTCGCAATGCAATCCACCAGCGCTGCATTTCGAGGCAGCAGGACATGAAGGACGACGCGGTGAACGCGCCCTTCTCCGCTGCAGAGCACGAGTCGGTGCGCGAGGCCTGCGTGGTGGGTGTCCCGGACGCGCGCCTGGGCGAGGAGTTGTGCGCCTGGGTACGCCTGACGCCCGGCGCCGCCGCTGTCAGCGTCGAGCAGCTGCGCGAGCACTGCCGCCGAAAGGTGAGATACGTCTCTGCCTCCGCGTGGCTTGTGCAAGCACAGTCTTCGGCACCACTGAAGGCTTTGAAAGGCTGGCTTCTCCCCTCACAGCTTGACGCCGGGTGCCTTGAATGGCAGGCCCGAAAACTAAACGCCGACATTTTTGTGTGTTTCACGCTAGGATCGAGTAAACACAGGGCGGCGTGCTCTTCGAAACACCAGTGAGTCCAATGCGGTCGCTCTGGTAGGCAACGTGGCAGACCACGCGAAGCACCTTTTCCAGATCCCTAGGCACCCAGGTCATTTCGCTTCGATGCGCGATTGTACCAGACACACTGGCCCTGCAAAGAGCGCACCCGCGCCTTCCCGTGTCGCCTCTGACTGTGAAGAAATTTGTGCGTATGTATATACTACATTTCGCACATAGATCACGGCGTCAAGGACTGTCTCTATGGAGTTTTCAGCACTACAGAGGACTTCCTCGGGGCACAGCCTAGGAGAATCGTGCCTGTTTCAGTTTCGCCTTTGCTCGTCGGTAGTGGCGACCTGGTGTCAGTCAGCCTTTCCTTGCTGGCGGTGTAGAGTATTAAACGAGAGACAACGAACGAATGGCTGTTTGGCGTGTGAAAACAGCTGGCGCATAAAAGTGAATCGCTGGACGCGCACTTTGGAGAGAACTGTCATCAATGATGTCGACGCTAGAAACTTGCACAATCGGTGAAAACAGAACTTTAGGCGCAGATTTCTATATGTAGCACTGCATGTAAGCAAGACTCGACGACTGCCATGCTGCTTGCTCAGAAAACAAGCTAGAGACATTCGTGCTGTCCGATGAGTTTTAACTGAAAGAGCTGCCCTCGTTTTGAGCGATTTTGTGCTCATAAATTTTCTGACCACGTGCTACGTTACACGCGAATAACGAATACAGGTTACTAATAGTATTCAAACGTTCACTTCATCGCAAAAATTAAAAACCAAGATTTGTGCTTTTCAAAATAAACATGACTGTGCTACAGCTCTGCTTAAAAGCAGTTGCTGGGCGAGTTGGTACTTCATGCTTACATTCACAGCGCAAAGACGAACACGGACACTGCTCTCGTGTCCGTGTTCGTCTTTGCGCTGTGAATGTAAGCTTCAGCTCTGATTAACCCTAGTTGAATTGCGGAAAGTTCGTTTCCTCGACACGTCGTGTACGCAGCGTCTCATTCCCACGCTCTCGAGAACTCAAACCGGTCTCTTCCGCAGTTGAAGAGTCACTCCGGGACGTGGCACGACTTCTTCTAGCCGCATCTTCGTTACAACGCTTCTCGAGTCGTGCGGCGCGTTCTTCTGGCGTCTCTTGAGCGCGTTGTCTCTTCCTCGCTTCGTTCTGCCGTTGTTACGTCTCTTTCGCGCTCTCCATAAGGACTACAATACACTGAGGCGAAGTGCATATATATATATATATATATATATATATATATATATATATATATATATATATATATATATATATATATATATATATATATATATACCAAAAATTGAAGAAACATAACAGGATTTAATTCACGACGTTTCGGCTGGAGGACCAGCCTTTTTCGAGTGTAGTACAGCGTTTGAAACACGCAGTTTTTATAGAGAATGCGCGAGGTACAAAGTTTTCAAGTCTAGAGCAAAGCACGAGTTCAGAACACTAGGGGGGGGGGGGGAGGGAAGAGACCAGGAAGAACATTTTTTTTTAAAACAAAGGAAGAGAGAGAATCGGTGACAATCTAAGAAGGTGTCTCCTAACCTGAAAGCAGGTGTTCCCGAGGGGCCGAATTTTTTTTAGTAACAAAAGAATAATAAGATTCTTTCCCACCACCTCAGGGCTGCCTTGAAAAGGCCCTCGAGGTGTCGCTCCTCTCAGCATTTTGGTGAAAAGCGTGAAGGGCTCGACCCCTGTACAAACAGGAAGCTACATTCCAGAGAAACTGGCAGGGGGGGAGGAGGGGGAGTAAAGAGGAATGCAAACGAGGCCTCTAATAAAGAAAAAAAGACGAAAAAAAGAAAAAAGAAAGTAGTCGAAAAAGGAAAGAAGAGCCATTGTACAAGGCTTGGTAATATGCATTCAGAGAAGGGTGGTGGCAACACGAGAGAATAGAAAATAGGACATTTAAAAAAAAAGAAGAAAAGGGGGGGGGGATTCTTTTCCACCACCTCAGGGCTGCTTTGGAAATGGGTGAATGGCGCATTTTAGTGACAAGCGTGAAGGGCTTGACCCCTCTACATGCAGAAGGCAACATTCCAGAGGAACTGGTAGGGGGGGGAAGGGAGGGGGGGTAAAGAGGAATGCCAACGAGGCCTCTAAAAAAAGAAGAGAAAAAACAAAAACACAAAGACAAAAACAATAAGAAAAAGAAAGGAAATTAGGGGGAAAAGCAAAGAAGAGCCATTGTACAAGACTTGGAAGTATTCATTCAGACAAGGGTTGTGGCAACACGAGTGAAATCAAATAATACAAGTTCCTCATCAATCCTTAGAAGGGCACTCCGTACACACGCATACAGATACAGACAAAAGACAGGGCTAAGAATAAATCCAACCCCAGAAACGAACTACAATGAGTCGGAAGTACAATCTACCGCAAGACAAATGACCATTCAGAGTAAACAATTCATCAATGTATGAAGCGAAGACCGATATGACAGCAAAAAAATGAGGGGGCATAACAGCAAATGGGTGACAATATAATACAATGCGTGACAATACAGGATTAGAATAATAATAAAAAGTGAAGGAAAATAGCAGTAAATGTGGGACAATGCAGTGAAAAAACTGGGGACAATGCAAGTGAAAAAAGGAAAACACGTCGGAAGCTATGCTTGTTATGCATGCTGCCGCCCGTTCTATCAGTCTGGGATAATTATTTTTGATTGTCTGAGATCATTATTATTCTAGGAGTCTGAGATAACTATTTCTTACATCTATTGAGTGTGTAAGCATGATAGCCGGCCTACTGTTTCGTTAATGCCGCTCGAGACTGTTAAATTTGTGAATCAGGTGCGATTCACAGCTCTCGCGGTCATAATTTGTTTTGAACCCCGATTGGAGTACAATAGCTGCGAAGTTATCGAATGGGTGCCCAAGGTTGTTGATGTGTTTTGAAAGTGGGAGATTTGGCTGTGTCCGCACATGTGATCTGTGGTTGTTGATGCGAATTCTGAACGGTGTAACGGTCTGCCCTACGTACTGAGTTTTACAGGTGCCACATTCCAGTAGGTAAACAACATTAGCGCTGTCGCATGAAAAGTTACCTTTTATCTTAAATGAGAAGGATGACGCTGTGCTTTTAGCAATGGTTGTTGTTGTCATCATCGGACAGAGTTTGCACCTAGGTTTATTGCATGGCGCGGATCCTCTGAAGCTACGGTTGCCGATTGTAGACGATGTTATCATATCCCGGATGTTCCTTGCGCGCCTATACACAACACGTGGGGGATCAGGGATAACTTCTTTCATCATTTCTTTAAGAGATTTAATAATCTAAGTATTATTATCCCACCGATAAGCATAACACATTAAAAAAAATTAACGTTCCCCTATGCACCTTGGTTTCGGTGACTGTTGGCTCCCTTCATAAATTTGTCAAACGGGCCCCTCATTTCCTTTAACCTGTCTGCTAATAGCTTACTGAGGGTCTCGGTTCTGGCAGTCTTGATGCCATGGGTAGCATAAGAGGGCACTCGCACAGTTTCCGCCTTCGCCGTTAGATGACGTTCTACGTCACGCTCGCGGTATTACAGGACGTGCTACGTCCACCGCTATGGTCGAGGGTGGCGCTGGTGAACACTCTCAAGGCTCGCTTACACCCAGTAAACATAAATACCCACGTGAGCAGCAGATTGGACGGCCGTCGCCGTAGCTCAGTTGGTAAGAGCACCGGACGCGATATTCGGAGGTCGTGGGTTCGGATCCCACCGGCGGTATGGTTGTTTTTTCTGCTGCTTTATAAGTAATTTTCTTTAAGCGATTTATTAATCTAAGTATTATTATCCCACTGATAAGCATAACACATTAAAAAAACAACTTTCCCCTATGCACCTTGGTTTCGGTGACTGTTGGCTCCATTCATAAGTTTGCCAAACGGGCCCCTCATTTACTTTACCCTGTCTGCTAATAGCTTAACGAGGGTCTCGGTACTGGCAGTCTTGATGTCAAAGGTTGCTTAAGAAGGCTTTCGCACAGTTTCCGCCCTCGCCGTTAGATGACGTTCCACGTCACGCTCGCGGTATTACAGGACGTGCTACGTCCGCCGCTATGGTCGGGGGTGGCGCTGGTGAACACTCTCAAGGTTCGCGTACACTAAATAAACATAAATACCCACGAGAGCAGCAGATTGGACAGCCGTCGCCGTAGCTCAGTTGGTAAGAGCACCGGATGCGATATTCGCAGGTCGTGGGTTCGGATCCCGCCGGCGGCATGGCTGTTTTCTCTGCTGCTTTATAAGTAATTTTTCTTTAAGCGATTTATTAATCTAAGTAATAGTATCCCACTGATAAGCACAACACATTTAAAAAAATTACGTTCCCCTATGCACCTTGGTTTCGGTGACTGTTGGCTCCATTCATAAGTTTGCCAAACGGGCCCCTCATTTACTTTACCCTGTCTGCTAATAGCTTAACGAGGGCCTCGGTACTGGCAGTCTTGATGTCACGGGTTGCTTAAGAGGGCTCTCGCACAGTTTCCGCCCTCGCCGTTAGATGACGTTCCACGCCACGCTCGCGGTATTACAGGACGTGGTGCGTCCGCCGCTATGGTCGAGGGTGGCGCTGGTGAACACTCTCAAGGTTCGCGTACACTAAATAAACATAAATACCCACGAGAGCCGCAGATTGGACAGCCGTCGCCGTAGCTCAGTTGGTAAGAGCACCGGACGCGATATTCGGAGGTCGTGGGTTCGGATCCCACCGGCGTCATGGTTGTTTTTTCTGCTGATTTATAAGTAATTTTTCTTTAAGCGATTTATTAATCTAATAGTATCCCACTGATAAGCACAACACATTAAAAATAATAATAATAATAATAACGTTCCCCTATGCACCTTGGTTTCGGTGACTGTTGGCTCCCTTCATAAGTTTGTCAAACGGGCCCCTCATTTACTTTACCCTGTCTGCTAATAGGTTAACGAGGGTCTCGGTACTGGCAGTCTTGATGTCACAGGTAGCTTAAGAAGGCTTTCGCACAGTTTCCGCCTTCGCCGTTAGATGACGTTCCACGTCACGCTCGCGGTATTACAGGACGTGCTACGTGCGCCGCTATGGTCGAGGGTGGCGCTGGTGAACACTCTCAAGGTTCGCGTACACTAAATAAACATAAATACCCACGAGAGCAGCAGACTGGACAGCCGTCGCCGTAGCTCAGTTGGGGTCGTGGGTTAGGATCCCACCGGCGGCATGGTTGTTTTTTCTGCTGCTTTATAACTAATTTTTCTTTAAGCGATTTATTAATCTAAGTAATAGTATCCCACTGATAAACACAACACATTAAAAAAAAATAACGTTTCCCTATGCACCTTGGTTTCGGTGACTGTTGGCTTCCTTCATAAGTTTGTCAAACGGGCCCCTCATTTACTTTACCCTGTCTGCTAATAGCTTAACGAGGGTCTCGGTACTGGCACTCTTCATGTCACAGGTTGCTTAAGAGGGCTCTCGCACAGTTTCCGCCCTCGCCGTTAGATGACGTTCCACGTCACGCTCGCGGTATTACAGGACGTGCTACGTCCGCCGCTATGGTCGAGGGTGGCGCTGGTGAACACTCTCAAGGTTCGCGTACACTAAATAAACATAAATACCCACGAGAGCAGCAGACTGGACAGCCGTCGCCGTAGCTCAGTTGGTAAGAGCACCGGACGCGATATTCGGAGGTCGTGGGTTAGGCTCCCACCGGCGGCATGGTTGTTTTTTCTGCTGCTTTATAACTAATTTTTCTTTAAGCGATTTATTAATCTAAGTAATAGTATCCCACTGATAGGCACAACACATTAAAACAAATAACGTTTCCCTATGCACCTTGGTTTCGGTGACTGTTGGCTTCCTTCATAAGTTTGTCAAACGGGCCCCTCATTTACTTTACCCTGTCTGCTAATAGCTTAACGAGGGTCTCGGTACTGGCAGTATTGATGTCACAGGTTGCTTAAGAGTGCTCTCGCACAGTTTCCGCCCTCGCCGTTAGATGACGTTCCACGTCACGCTCGCGGTATTACAGGACGTGCTACGTCCGCCGCTATGCTCGAGGGTGGCGCTGGTGAACACTCTCAAGGTTCGCGTACTCTAAATAAACATAAATACCCACGAGAGGAGCAGACTGGACAGCCGTCGCCGTAGGTCAGTTGGTAAGAGCACCGGACGCGATATTCGGAGGTCGTGGGTTCGGATCCCACCGGCGGCATGGTTGTTGTTCTGCTGCTTTATAAGTAATTTTTCTTTTAGCGATTTATTAATCTAAGTAATAGTATCCCACTGATAAGCACAACACATAAAAAAAATAACGTTGCCCTATGTACCTTGGTTTCGGTGACTGTTGGCTACCTTCATATATATATATATATATATATATATATATATATATATATATATATATATATATATATATATATATATATATATATATATATATATATATATACTCCCTGCGAGGCGACACCTCCTCTCCCTCCACCCCAACGAAGCACACATGGAGGAAGGAAAAAGCAGGAGAGGCCCTTCCGTACAACATGGGAGAAGTGTGGAGGAAGTTACGTGGTGTTTCTCGATCGGGAGGCCATCTTGTCCGGGCAGCTTGTTTACAAACGGGGCGGCAACAGCGGGCCGCAACGTACCAGTTGATGTGCGGCGTGGGCGGAACTGCTCGAGTTTCTGTTTTTGGTGGTGCTCACAGGCTGACGTTCACGGCGTTCGCCCATTTCTCAAGGTGGAATTCAGCGCAAAAATCTTTTTGAGTGCCCGGATTTGAACGCGCTCCGCGACAACGATAGCACGGGCATTCCGACTACTGCGACACTTCTCGGAGCCGTCGGGCGACCGCCGCTGTTCACTGAGGAGAATTCGCGCTGTTCGTTCACCATTGGTACAATACGGCGTGCGCTGCAGAGTGTTCGTCGGCGTGTAGTGCGAACGTTTCGTGTCTTGCGCGTGCCGTGTGCTATTCGCGTTCCCGTTTCCATCGGCAGTGAAACCTCGGTGCTACTAATACGTGTTCTTGCAACGCTCCAGCGATTGCAACTGCCAATTTTGTTTTCCGGAAATTGCGCTTGCGTTAGCGGCGGGCGCCATAACATGGGCGGAAAGTGCTATTGTAAAGAAAGCAGCTGCGCTCGTTTTGTTCTTAGTATACAGAAAGTTTGCTGCATGCCCGTTTGAAGCGTATAACGTCTGAAGTATCTTGTAGCTATTTGCCTCTGTGGCATGCCGGGCTCAGGTATATTCGTTCATATCGAGGTCAAGTCCCTATTTTTGATCGCGTGCTATTTTTAGACCAGTTTCCTGTAGCAGGTATTGCAATTGCTTTTCTGGCTGAGGCCATGGTCAAGAAGTGCGAAAACGGCGAAGCTCTAACGGAATTTGGAAGCCTTTCCTCACACAAGCTTACTGAGTCCATGTTCTGTGATAGTGTTATTTGTGATAAAAAGCACTTAGTGAAATGGTGCTCTGCGATTTCAGTGCACGCAAAAGAACCCCAGGTGGTCGAAATTTCTGGCGCCCTTCACTACGGTGTCCCTCATAGCCTGAGTCACTTGGGACGTTAGACCCCCATAAACCAAACCAAACTAAGTGAAATGAGGATCCACATGTGCATTGAACTTCAATGATGCCTGTGGTTATGTTGAAGAAAAATAGTTCCATGAGTTCATTACGTACAATAAATTAACGGTCATTACCTGTATTCTTGATCACAAGTAAAGTGTGCTACTATGCAGTAGCATAAAAAGCTAGTATTTCACCAAGTAGCGAAAATTGATGCGTACTGCTGCAGCTCTGCACATTCAACATTAAATACAGCACTGAAGTAACGCACAGCACTGTGAAACATGCTGCAGCCACTGGGTACTTCTCAATTTTTAGAAGCAGTCTGAAAAGCTGTGGCCGTATATATTATGCACCAAACTAGATCTGTGGATGTGAAACATGCTGTCTTGCAGTGCTGCAATGGGTGGATTAATGGATCATTGTTAAGAAGGGCCAGTCCTATTTGAAACATGTATTTCTTGGACTGTTTTCGTTGAGAAAAAGGGGTTCAGCATGGTTTTTTTAAGTAAAATGTCTAGCTTTTGGGGGAGGGCGGCACCCCCACTGCCATATATCCTCCCCTGCCGTGCTACTATAGGCACTTCGGCTCTCTCTGTTTCTTTCACCTCTATGAGTGGCTTTTGGAGTTGTGAATCAAAAGTCATTGTTGGCACGGCCACCTTTATGAACATGTTCTGATGCTACATTTGGCATTCAGGGTCAAGAACTCTAACTTTTTAGTATATTTTCCCATCCTCAATGCTGTGAAAAAGAAGTCCTGGCATGGGCAGCCGCACAAGAACATGTTATCAAGATGAATACAGTATTCAATATCAAAAACATAATACTGCAGGATTTTTCTTGTCCTCGCTGCTGTAGCAGAAGGCCCTGTCGACACAGCTGCCCAAATACATGCAATGGAGACAGGTTGCAACATTCAAAAACTAGAGGAGCGTTAAAAGGCAGGATGATGGCAGCTGGGATGTTACCATGCATGACAGCATTGTTCACGACTCAGCCAAAAGCAGACACGTGCGCACTCATTCAGCATAAAACTAAGAGGGTTGTGCTATCCATGACAGAGCGTGATTAAGGTGTGGCCAGTATGCGGGCCACTGTTATGCGAGCATAGCAGGCAAACAACCCGACATCAAAAACCTTGCTCAGGGATGTGATGCACGAAGCGCTAAATGCATTCTAGCAAAGATTTTTTTCAACCTCATTAGCACATTTGACAGTTGTCCACTCAAAAATCAATATGCTCTCAAATTCAAAGTGTGGCAGAGGGCCATTTATATATAAGCCTCGTTCCAGCAAGCTGGACACAGAAAGCTTCCAGGGAGAGCCATGTGCTAAAAGTTCTCAGGGAGCTTTAGTTTAAAGGCAGTACTTTACACTGACAATACCTGGCGTTGCTCGAAGACGAGATCCACTGCCTCCATCGTATCATTTTCCTACAATCTGTGATTTCACTCTTACACAGTGCCGTAAAAAACAAACTCCACGGGAACATATAACGCAATAATGTTTTGCACTTGAGGGAAAATACAGTACTTTCACACCTTTTCATACAGATGGCTCAAAAACAGATATTTACTTTGGAAGCGCCGCGATAAAAGGGCATTGGAATGAAATAGGCTTCCACAGTGCGCATCAATTTTCACTGCCGAATGTCTACGCCGTCTGTGCACCCATTGAACAAATAGTATACGAGAACCTCTCAAACAGTATTATCTACACAGACTCCTTAAGTTTACTTACTGCTCTCCACTCTAGAAATGCAATCACTCCTGTGATTGGTGACATCATACAAAACATTGCAACAGCCACAGCTCTAGGGCAAAACAAAAAGCCGTGCTGGGTCTCGAGTCATATCGGAATAAAAGGCAACGATACAGAAGATTTATGCGCTGCTCAATGTCGTGGCAAGGAAATAAAAAAGTAAATACGTCCTTTGCGGATTGCATTAAATTAGTACAAAGGAAATAAGGAAAAAATGGCAGAAAGCTTAGAACAATGAAGTAAACAACAAACCGCACTTGGTAAAGCCAGTCCTAGGTAAATGGAAGTCATGTTTGCACCAGTAGCGTTTCATTGATGTTATTTTATGTCGCCTCCGTATAGGCCCCATGCACATCACACACAGTTTTCTGTCGACAAGTGAAGACAAACCGATTGTTGAAAAATGTAGAGATGACCTAACAGTTTATCATATTCCATCATTATGCACAAAACTTGAAAAACTTAGTAAAAAATATTTTACTTAGTTTTGTAATGAACACATTCATTTACACCCAGTGTTTCTTTTCAGTGAAGATGCAATTCTTGACACATGTGTTTTAGCTTTTCAACAGAAGCAGGTTTTCTCCGCACACTCTAAATATTTAACCACTGATTCGCTTCATTTTTTATACACCTCAGCCACCTTTTCATTTCTGAGAAGGCTGCGGTTTTGCTTTACTGGTTAGGAGGCTCAACATCCTTGACCAGCCAAGGTTTCCTGCTGAGTCTACCCGACCTTCTTCAAAGCTCTTATTAGGCATTCATAAAATTTCTTTCTTCCTTCATCATTAGGTAATACAAAACAATGTTGTACGCCCTCTACACCGCCGATAATTAATATTTCTAAAAAAGTCTGCAGAAAGCAATTTTCCTTACCTTGAGTTCGGCGCATGATGGCCTGAGTTGCCTATGTGCCATAAAACACAACACAGCACTGTACTTTACACTGCATGAAGGTGGGGTATTTGGTTCGGAAGCATCATGAAGCACCCAGCGCGATCCAAGACACACTGCATAAAAAAGGAATGAAAGATGATACACGGCACAAAGGAACAAGTTCTATTTCAGTGACACCATGGGTAACAGTTTATATCAGACAAAAAGAGAGAACACAAACAAGCATGCTCTTCAAAGTGTATGCTGGATTAGGTTTTCTTTTCTTCTGCTATATTTTGGCAGCAACTGCATATTTACACACAATTTCATGAACTAATATTTTGTGCCCTTCACCTCATCTGGTGAAATTAACCTTCCACCTCTACGATTAACACGAGACTAGGATGAACGGGATGTAAGTATGCCAGTATATTTTGCCAAGTGCAGCCTGCTAACAACCCAGGGACACATACCTCCGCCGTCGCAAAACGACGCAGGGAAAAGCGGAAAAAGACACTGCGTACCATAGCGGGCCACCGTAATAACTGAAAGTTCCTTCCCGCGCTTACCGCAGTTGCGATAAGTGCCTTCGCCGAATGCTACTCGATTATGGCCATGCAAGGCCGGACTGTTTCGTTCGAACGAGAGAGCAGGGATAGTGCGGATACGACGTGTCAAAGAGCAATGACTGGAAGGAGCCGAATGTCTCGCACGAACGCTTCCGATGTCTCCCGTACAGGAACAACGGCCAGAAACCAAGCGCCACTCGCACTGGAGTCTCTTTAGGTCGGCTCCTTCGCGTGGTTTGAAACGCGCGCGCGGAGAAACGTAAACAAGAGCGCGGATAAAAACAAGCAAGAGCGCGCCCGGACAAGATGACGCCGAGCTCGTTTCCGGCTTCAAAAAATGTCACGTGACGGCCTCTCTAATTTTTCCTTCCTCCATGGGAGCACATCTGGTGGAGCAAGCGGCGACGGCAGCGGCGTCGACGGCGGCGCCATCTGTTGGAGCGCGGCTGTGGCGTTGCTAGGCAACGGCGGCTCAAGGTCGTTCGTCGGCCACGGCCCCCAGCATACGGCACACGGCATACGGCTGAAGTGCGCGACGAGCCGAAATGGCTCGCTGGCTGGCGTAGTAAAGCTTTCGCTTTAAAAATTCTAAGTTCTTAACATGTGGCACGCCAGTAGAAACGCGCTGAATGTTGAACATCATTTGTGCCGTATTTTCCTTTGCAGCCATATCACGAGATTCAGAGGAAAAATATAAATTAGGTAAGAACTTTCTTAAGATTCAATTTAAATTTTGTGAGTAGACATGAAGTTATTTCTGATGTGCTCAAAAGATTTAATGTAAATGCATCAAGAAATAAAAAGAAATTCGTAGACCATTTAGCCTCGCTTATTGCAGATTATCGAGTAGTACCACAAGTTATGCTGGGCACTTAAGATTCTTACGTGCTAAAGGCATTTTGCCTAAAGGCATTCTATGGAGAGGTCTTTAGCTGGAAGCATTTACCATGAAGGCCTTCTCCATGAAGGCATTTACTATAAGGAAATTACCCAAAAAGCACTGGACCTAGAGGCCTTTACCACAAAAGACTTTGACCTAAAGGTCTTTACCCTGAAGGCATTTACCTCGAAGGCCTTTTAACTAGGTGTACCCTTCAACGTGAAGGCCTGTCAGGTGCGCGAGAGGTTGCTCGGGAAGAGCAACATAGGTGGCACAATCTTTAACGGTTATTTTGATAAAGAGAAACACTTTAGTGAAAAACAGGATTTAGCCAGTGTTTGAAAATCGCTGACATGCTATTCTGCGTTTGGTAGGGAATTCGGGAGATTAAGACGCAAGAAGAGCTGCGCAGAAAAGGTAAAGCTAAGGAAGTAAAAATGGGAGAATATAAAATGCGGCCATTAAATGCGTACTAAGATGCATCGGCAAGTACTGACGTAACATGAAATGATGAAGTGCATCGTCCGACAAATGGGCTGGCATAGTTCACTGTGTGAAGAATGCATGAGACTAACATGCAAGGTGAAATGTGAGCTTGTCGAGATGTTCAGTGTCATTTAAATATGCAAATAATAGTTCATTGTATGTCTCTGTTGCCTAAGGCAGGCTAAGGGACCAAAAACAGTATTTTTAGCGGCACTGGGTAAAGCTTCTCCATGCAGTGTTCATAGTACGCACGCTCGTCAGCATACGCAGGGCACTCAAGCAGGGTATGTTCCAGAGTCTTGATCGAGTAGCAGTTGTCTTAAAACGGAGTGTTCATTTGAGCGAAACGGTATCGCAAGGCGTTTGTAAATTCAGCGTTCAGGTGAAGTCGGTGATAATGTGTTTCCAGGTGGCGAGGAATTCTGGGTGGCTCTTGATCTCAACTGTTGGTCGACTGAGTAAAGAAATTGGTGGTGATGTGTCGGCAAGCTCCAGAGCCAATACATTTATTCGGATGCTACTCCTTAAGCCAAATGGGACGCATCAGATTTCATGAAGAAGGTTCTAATGTATCACCGATGTTAGTGGCCTTTACGGGCCGCTTCATCTGCTTTTTCATTGGCCAGGACGCAACAGTGTACCGGCAACCACTGAAATGTTGGGCAGTGGCCTGCGGCAATAGCCAAATGATGCAGATGCCCGATGTCAAGGGAAATGGGCTGATGGTTGTTTTGCTTCGGTAGGTTGGACAAGATCTGCAGAGATGCTTTGGAATCGGTAAAGATAACGCATTGGCCGGGGATTAGGCGCAGGATATACGAAACAGCTTATTTAAAGGGAAGCTGAAACGGTTTTCAAATCGCACGAAACGCTATGGTTGGGAAGAAAGGACCTTGAAAATCATGTGTGTAAGTTTTTTCCCGATTCTATCCGCAAAGAGCTGTAATCGCTTCTTAAAAACCCGCCGCTGGCACGCCCTCGTCGCTTCCGGAAGCGCCGGGTGTGGGGACGGCAGAGACGGAGAACTGGCGGAAGTGACGCCATTCACGGAGAGTCGGCCGGCCGTCCAGCTGCTCTTGCTCCGCTGCGGCCCGCGCTTTGGCGAACGACAGATCAACGCAACCTTCTGCCAGTGTCGTTTGCTTTCTCTCGTTCCAGCGTTCCGTGTAAGAAGCCTGCATATAAACCAGTTTTGGTATGGTACTCCTTTCGAACAGCGCTCAGCACACAGCTTGGTAGAATCCGTCGGTTGTTCTCCCCCAGCCTCTTCCACGTTAACCAGACATTCTCGTGGTACGCAGCATGCCGAAACTGCCTACACAAAATATGTGCATCAATATTTCCATTTTCGTTATATTACTTTCGTACCTGTTTGTAAACTCTCTGCCTTTTCCAGCTAGTTCACATCCATGCTGAGCTAAGGCCACTTCCAGCACTGTCTTTAAGGCACACAGTCTTGAACTCTTTTGAGGTCGTTACGCACTGTGTGCATTTTTGCTTTTTCCTGATTGCTTGCACCTCATGGCAGCACAAGCAGTTCTCTCAATCTTTCATCAGCGCGCAGCACATGCAGCTGCACCTAACTGAACAAAAAAACGATTATATAAGCTTAGTATACCTGAGCAAAGCAAAGATTTTCATTCATGAGCGCTAGGTCATGGCTGACGATCGACAATGGCGTCAGAATTCATACAAATTTGTCCTTGAGTCAGAACGGCAAAGTGGTCGAGCCGCGGTATGCATATATCTGCCACAAGTAATTCTACTCGTTATCTCGATACACAGCAGCAGCAACTATATCTCGCAGCATAGTAGTTTTTATGAGCAGCACTGCGAGCTCCAAATTTTCCGGCTTGCTTAGCTTCTTATCAAGTGGTGGCACCAGTTTTCTGCTTAGTCTGTAGTTCTCAACAATTTCGGAATAGGTTTGCGCGCGCTCGTCCAAATTCCGACAGTCCGGCGGTTCCACAGCTACCCGGAAACAAAGATTATGGTAATGCGCTGTCTACCTCGGAGTCGACGAAGATATTGATAGCAGAGAAAGCTGGGAACCCCTGCTGCGCAGCGAAGAACCCGCTCGGCCGAAACAAGCGAATCCGCCTGGTGGCTGATGCCGCGAAAAGACAAAATCTATTTGTTAGCCTTTAGTCACGGAGGCTCCGGCCCCCGCCCTCCAGGCCTGCGTGCCGGGTCCGGTGAGTAGTAAGGGGTCTCCATTTCCGGTGGAAATAAAAGCAGTCATCCACCCATCCATCCAGTCGAGATTTCCAACACGTGAAAATGTCGCGAATTGACTTTTGCTGCCGGCGCACTCCGCGGCGTCGATCGTTGGTTCCGCCTTTTTCTGAAGCTGCTGATGGCTCGAACATGCATGGTGAAAGTACGAACTGTTCAACACTGCTTGAATTCTCCATAATTTCTAAAACGTAGTCCTTAAAAGCCCGCTGAAGCAACGCGCTACGCAGCAACGCCGTCGGTGCCGGCCTGAGATCCCCGTGGATGACGTCACGACGGTCCCGACCAATCGCGGGCAAGAGCGGCGTTCGCTCGGCGCCCTGAGGCGATGGGGCGCGTTTTCTTCTAAAAACAGCTTTTTGCGTTTATTTCCGCTCTTTTCTAATGAGATATTCTGTTTCTGCGGACTAAAAGCTACAAAATGACGTAGAGAACTCATTTTTTTCGAAAAGTGCTTCAGCTTCCCTTTAATGCCGTGAAGCTCAGCTGTGAATATGTCGTCCGCTGCAGCTAGTAAGAAAGGATTTGGCTTGTTGAGAGCACACAAAGGCCACAGGAAGAATTTTCATTAGTGGAACTGTCGGCAAAGATTTGAATATCCTGCGTATAGGGAACACAGCCTGGACCAGGGGCGCTGCGGACGCCAGTGACCAGCGCCCTCTCCGGGCGACTCTTCCTAGTTGACCGGGCAGGACGGCGAGCTTCGCCACTGAATAGTGTGCGTCGGCCTCACCCGCACGTGGAGGAACACAGTTTCGCGCGCGCGCGCTCGTTCTTTCTGGCTCGCGCCACGGTGCCGTTGTGAGAGGAGCTTGCTTCGCGCCCGCTATGCTCTCTCCGCTCGTGCATGGACGCCGTTGTGAGAGAAGAGCACGCCCGCTCTTGGGTTGTCCTCGCGCTTTGACTCTGCTGCGAAAATTTTGCGCGCACTGTCGTGCTTTAGAGAGGGAGCAGGTCGTGTGCGCGGCGTCAAGGAAATAGTCCAAAAGGGCGCTGTTTTTGACGCGCCTTAGTTTTGTGCCCAGAGCGCAAAACCACGTGGCGTACGAAGCGAAAACTGAAATTAAAGCCTGCCTTCGAACGAAACTAAGCCACGAATGCGCTTCGTTTTTTTTTTTCATCGCGTCTTCAAATTGTGCTAGCTCAGCTCGATCTGCTTGCTTACACGAGCGTGCAGGTGACATGTTTCTGCTACTTTTTTCTTTTCCCTTTTCGCGGTGTTTCATTGGCTTTGGCGCTAGGCTGCTCACCCCAGTGTCACAGGTCGAACCGCGCCGCGTTTAGATTTGCGCGAAATGCGAAAGCGCATGTCGCGATGTCGGTGCACATTATTCAAATCTATTCTGTAGCTTCCATAGTTTTAACATGGGCGTGCGGCTGACACGACCAATAATGTAACGCATTCCCGTTCCTACCGGTGTCGCGCTTGCCTAGCCGCTTGTGCCGTATGGTCATATTTACAGCAGATGGCGTATTTACGTATGATATAGATATCTAAAAATAATATATGTTAATCCGGAGAGCTTCAAAAGCGGCTTTGCGCACAATCTACGTACAGCCTTAGGACGTTAAACTTACAAGCCACTAGCATGACTCAGTTCTGACGCGCATCGACAGGGCACGTATCATTATTGCGCGGCCACCTGAGGTCTACAGTCTGTAGTCTGTAATCTGCAGAGCCACACTGCTGCCGCGTGTGTACGACAGAGACACAGGGTTAGTTCACCTGTGGAATTGTGTCTGCCATCTCCGCCTTCGCAGTAGTATGCGCTGCCAGTTTACATGGTGTCGGTCGATTAAGTGCACATACATTAATGGCCTGCCAGCGCTCTCTCCTGTATGCCGCAGGTGATGGATCATTAGTGCTTTTCTTTAATCAATACTTCAGCGCCTGATACTGCGCCGGTACTTCGCATTGAACGATTCCTGCCACCTGGGTAATTTGTATTGACAGCACACACGGCAGTAAGCAAATGCGTTATTTCAGGGAAGAGGCTTCCCGCTTTTAGGCAATCACGGTGCCGCGTGCCACTTCGATCACCGCGTAAAAACTGCCCGCCTATGGACATAATCGGCGCACTGTGCAGTAGTCAGGCACTGTTCGCTTCAGGCCCGGGCGCGAGCAGCACGCGGAGAGGGAAAGCGCGAGTAGCACGCGAACACGGTCAGTCACAGCGCCGCGGCGCCGTCCCGCCCGATCGACGCTTCAGAATTCCCCCGCTACGGGAGGAACACGGCGTTGTGCCCCTATATATATATATATATATAGTCACCGAAACCAAGGTGCATAGGGGAACGTTAATTTTTTTAATGTGTTATGCTTATCAGTGGGGTAATAATACTTAGATTAATAAATCGCTTAAAGAAAATTACTTATAAAGCAGCAGAAAAAAAACCATGCCGCCGATGGGATCCGAACCCACGACCTCCGAATATCGCGTCCGGTGCTCTTACCAACTGAGCTACGGCGACGGCCGTCCAATCTGCTGCTCACGTGGGTATTTATGTTTACTGGGTGTAAGCGAGCCTTGAGAGTGTTCACCAGCGCCACCCTCGACCATAGCGGCGGACGTAGCACGTCCTGTAATACCGCGAGCGTGACATAGAACGTCATCTAACGGCGAAGGCGGAAACTGTGCGAGTGCCCTCTTATGCTACCCATGGCATCAAGACTGCCAGAACCGAGACCCTCGGTAAGCTACTAACAGACAGTCTAAAGGAAATGAGGGGCCCGTTTGACAAATTTATGAAGGGAGCCAACAGTCACCGAAACCAAGGTGCATAGGGGAACGTTAATTTTTTTTAATGTGTTATGCTTATCAGTGGTATAATAATACTTAGATTAATAAATCGCTTAAAAAAATTACTTATAAAGCAGCACAAAAAACAACCATACCGCCGGTGGGATCCGAACCAACGACCTCCGAATATCGCGTCCGGTGCTCTTACCAACTGAGCTACGGCGACGGCCGTCCAATCTGCTGCTCACGTGGGTATTTATGTTTACTGGGTGTAAGCGAGCCTTGAGAGTGTTCACCAGAGCCACCCTCGACCATAGCGGCGGACGTAGCACGTCCTGTAATACCGCGATCGTGACGTAGAACGTCATCTAACGGCGAAGGCGGAAACTGTGCGAGTGCCCTCTTATGCTACCCATGGCATCAAGACTGCCAGAACCGAGACCCTCGGTAAGCTATTAGCAGACAGGTTAAAGGAAATTAGGGGCCCGTTTGACAAATTTATGAAGGGAGCCAAGAGTCACCGAAACCAAGGTGCATAGGGGAACGTTAATTTTTTTAATGTGTTATGCTTATCAGTGGGATAATAATACTTAGATTAATAAATCGCATAAAGAAAATTACTTATAAAGCAGCAGAACAAACAACCATACCGCCGGTGGGATCCGAACCCACGACCTCCGAATATCGCGTCCGGTGCTCTTACCAACTGAGCTACGGCGACGGCCGTCCAATCTGCTGCTCACGTGGGTATTTATGTTTACTGGGTGTAAGCGAGCCTTGAGAGTGTTCACCAGCGCCACCCTCGACCATAGCGGCGGACGTAGCACGTCCTGTAATACCGCGAGCGTGACGTAGAACGTCATCTAACGGCGAAGGCGGAAACTGTGCGACTGCCCTCTTATGCTACCCATGGCATCAAGACTGCCAGGACCGAGACCCTCAGTAAGCTATTAGCAGACAGGTTAAAGGAAATGAGGGGCCCGTTTGACAAATTTATGAATGGAGCTAACAGTCACCGAAACCAAGGTGCATAGGGGAACGTTAATTTTTTTTAATGTGTTATGCTTATCAGTGGGATAATAATACTTAGATTAATAAATCGCTTAAAGAAAATTACTTATAAAGCAGCAGAATAAACAACCATGCCGCCAGTGGGATCCGAACCCACGACCTCCGAATATCGCGTCCGGTGCTCTTACCAACTGAGCTACGGTGACGGCCGTCCAATCTGCTGCTCTCGTGAGTATTTATGTTTACTGTGTGTAAGCGAGCCTTGAGAGTGTTCACCAGCGCCACCCTCGACCATAGCGGCGGACGTAGCGCATCCTGTAATACCGCGAGTGTGACGTAGAAAGTCATCTAACGGTGAGGGGGGAAACTGTGCGAGTGCCCTCTTATGCTACCTATGGCATCAAGACTGCCAGAAACGAGACCCTTGTTAAGCTATTAGCAGACAAGTTAAAGGAAATGAGGGGCCCGTTTGACAAATTTATGAAGGGAGCCAACAGTCACCGAAACCAAGGTGCATAGGGGAACGTTAATTTTTTTTAATGTGTTATGCTTATCAGTGCGATAATAATACTTAGTTTAATAAATCGTTTAAAGAAAAATTACCTATAAAGCAGCAGAAAAAACAACCATGCCGCCGGTGGGGTCCGAACCCACGACCTCCGAATATCGCGTCCGGTGCTCTTACCAACTGAGCTACGGCGACGGCCGTCCAATCTGCTGCTCTCGTGGGTATTTATGTTTACTGGGTGTAAGCGAACCTTGAGAGTGTTCTGGTAAACATAAATACCCACGAGAGCAGCAGATTGGACGGCCGTCGCCGTAGCTCAGTTGGTAAGAGCACCGGACGCGATATTCGCAGGTCGTGGGATCGGATCCCACCGGCGGCATGGTTGTTTTTTCTGCTGCTTTTTAAGTAATTTTCTTTAAGCGATTTATTAATCTAAGTATTATTATCCCACTGATAAGCATAACACATTTAAAAAAAATTAACGTTCCCCTATCCACCTTTGTTTCGGTGACTGTTGGCTCCCTTCATAAATTTGTCAAACGGGCCCCTCATTTCCTTTAACTTGTCTGCTAATAGCCTAACGAGGGTCTCGGTTCTGGCAGTCTTGATGCCATAGGTAGCATAAGAGGGCACTCGCACAGTTTCCGCCCTCGCCGTTAGATGACGTTCTACGTCACGCTCTCGGTATTACAGGACGTGCTACGTCCGCCGCTATGGTCGAGGGTGGCGCTGGTGAACACTCTCAAGGCTCGATTACACCCAGTAAACATAAATACCCACGAGGGCAGCAGATTGGACGGCCGTCGCCGTAGCTCAGTTGGTAAGAGCACCGGACGCGATATTCGTAGGTCGTGGGTTCGGATCCCACCGGCGGCATGGTTGTTTTCTTTGCTGCTTTATAAGTAATTTTCTTTAAGCGATTTATTAATCTAAGTAATATTATCCCACTGATAAGCATAACACATTAAAAAAAATTAACGTTCCCCTATGCACCTTGGTTTCGGTGACTGTTGGCTCCCTTCAT
Organism: Amblyomma americanum; assembly: GCF_052857255.1. Lineage (NCBI taxonomy): Eukaryota > Metazoa > Arthropoda > Arachnida > Ixodida > Ixodidae > Amblyomma > Amblyomma americanum. The sequence goes on from NC_135503.1 coordinate 159,985,735, forward strand.
AAATATATATACATATATATATATATGTGTGTGTGTGTGTGTGTGTGTGTGTGTGTGTGTGTGTGTGTGTGTGTGTGTGTGTGTGTGTGTGTGTGTGTGTGTGTGTGTGTGTGTGCGTGCGTGTGTGTGTGTGTGTGTGTGCGTGCGTGCGTGTGTGTGTGCGTGTGTGTGTGTGCGTGCGTGCGTGTGTGTGTGTGTGCGTGTGTGTGTGTGTGTGTGTGCGTGTGTGTGTGTGTGTGTGTGTGTGTGTGTGTGTGTGTGTGTGTGTGTGTGTGTGTGTGTGTGTGTGTGTGTGTGTGTGTGTGTGTGTGTGTGTGTGTGTGTGTGTGTGTGTGTGTGTGTGTGTGTGTGTAATTTAGGAAAAAAGACTTCTTGGCACGGTCAGTAGTACTGAATAAACAGAGAGCAACGTTTGAAACAATGTAATTTGACGTTTCGGCCGTGGAACGGCCTTCATCAGAATAACAGAATAGGAACGGAGGACACAGAATATGACGGAGAGTGCAAAAAAAGTACAAACATATAATGCACAGAAGATTAAAAACGTATCACACATGTGACTAGAACGCGAATGTGGGTCACAATGGCTGAACAGGAGGGCTACGTTGCGAAATTTAGTTAGTTAACACTCTTAGCTACAGAATGCGATGACAGATGATTAAACGTGTCATGCTTACAGTGCAAAGACGAGAAACCAGAATTACTGGACAGCAAAATCTTAAGAAGCCAGAAGTTGCACACTCTAAAAACACTAAAAAATACCGTCACTAAAAACACAGGTCACGATAAAGCAGGATAAACGGTAACAGTATTACCTTTTATTACACCCTGACAAAATAACTCATGACGCTATCTGCCTGTTCTGTCCGAGCGCAAGAAAAGAATAAATATGAAGCATACCCGTGCGGTGAGGTAAAAAGATGAACGTAGCGAAATTTTAGCTATATGATGGAGCAGCAAGTTAAACAGACAGGCGCGAATAAACGCAAACGCGGGGTGCGATATACATGAAGAAAGAGCACGAACAGAATAGCACTTAACATCGGTGGATATCAGGATGTTTGAACTGGCAGGGTGCTCAATTTCCCCGTGCTTCCGTTCAAACCAGAAGATACTGCATTAAACGTGTAGATCTGGAAAGACTCTCTAATTTCTCGGTCGTGATTAGATTTATAGGTAGATTCCAGAATAGTAGCTGTAATATGATCAAATGAATGACCTGGGAGCTGAACATTTCTTGATAGGGGCAGATTTGGGAGAGATTTAACATGGGCTCTGTGGTTATTGAAGTGTAACCTAAAGGGGGTTTGTGTCTGGCCTACATACTGAAGGTTACATATCGTACACTGGAGTAGGTAAATGACGTTCGCACTATCGCAGGTGAAGTCACCCTGAATTTTTAAAAAAGAACACGTACTGCTAACGCTCTGAGACGTAGTCATATGCGGACAAACTTTACAGCGGCTCTTGTTGCAAGGGTGACAGCCTGTGGGTTGCGGAGGACTAGTTTTTGAAGAAGTTAGTATGCCCCGTAGATTTCTCGATCTTCTATAAACAGCCCTTGGTGGCTTTACGAATATTTCCTTCAGGCGAACACTTTGCATGAGAATGTTATAGTGTTTTTTTTAAGATTGCCGAAACTTTTGGTGCGGATGCAGAATGAGTGAGGACAAGGTTGGTATTCGAGTGGGAAGTATCTGGTTTTTCTTTAGCGAGTAGAATCCTTCGGGATTGTGTATCTGCGCGCTCTATGGCGTCATCGATCAGCTGAGGGGGTAATTTTGTTTAATGAGCGCTACAAAGTGTGGCGGAGTTGCTTTTAAAGGAAGATTGTTTCGAGCAGATACGTTTGAACCGAAGTGTTTGACTGTAGGGGATGCTGGTTTTAACATGTTTGACATGGCTACTATCAAAGTGCAAATATTGCTGGCGGCCAGTAGGTTTTCGGTACATCGTAGTCAATCTGTCTTCGTGAAGCGAAACGGTGACGTCAAGAAAATTCACTTTACATCTTGAGTACGTATGGGAAAATGATATAGAATGATGCAGGTTGTTGAAATCGGCTACAAATGAAAGCAGCTCGTCTTCACCATAGGGCCAAATAAGAAATATGTCATCAATGTAACTCCTATAGTAAAATTGTACTAATGACCGGCATTTCAAAAATTCGGTTTCCAACAAACCCATAAATATGTTTGCATAATTAGGCCCAATGCGCGTGCCCATAGAAGTGCCACTAATTTGAACATAATGCTTTCCCTCACTCAAAGTTGTTAAGTTCTAATATCAGTTTAAGTAAGGTGGTCAGTGTACCACCGTCCACTATCTTTACATATGCGAGCTTCATTGTAGACGGCCACTAATATATATATATATATATATATATATATATATATATATATATATATATATATATATATATATATATATATATATATATATATATATATAGAAAGATAAACATATTTGGTTGCTAGAGGCAAAAATTCGAAGTTGAAAACGCTTCATTTAGCCATAGATTTATTTTGAGTCGACGTTTCGGACAGAGCCTGTCCTTTCTCAAGACTGCGGTTACAGGGGTCTTCTTCCTCTTCTTAAGGAGTTGGCACTGGCACGCATGTACGACACATGAGCAAAAGAAACAAACGGAGGCAAAGAATACTAGAAAAGTTAGAGATAGAAAGAAAAAAAAGGCAACAAATAAAAAAGAAAAACGCTCTGTCCCCCACCGCCCACCCCGCAGCCGCGGGGAGCCGACCCGGGACGAGGGGAAAAAAAAGGAAAACACGGAGCGGGAGGGGATAATGGCTACCCAGCAAGGCAACAGAGCGGCGGCGTGTAAGGTGCACAGGAAAAGACGGTGGCGGGATCGCCCTACACACAAAAGTTAGAGACCCGTGCACTCGCATGCCCCGACCATAAAGAGTAAACAAATAAACAGAATCAAATGCAGACAGGGCCGGAGCTTCCGTCATCTGGAACCACTTCGGCAGCCAGAGCCAAGACCGAATCAGCGGCGCCGTGAGCTTAACTATACACACGTGCACTGTGCATGAAAACACCCAGACACACAACAGTAAAACATCCGAGCTCATGCCAGTGTCGTGTGGCGGCTAAATGACAATGGCGGGAGCATTTAAGCGAGTAAGGTGTACGGAAACAGACGGTGGCAGAATTGTCCAGCATACAAAAATTAGAGATGCGTGCACTCGGGTGCCCTGGCCAGAAAAAGTAAACAAATAAACAGAATAAAACGCAGACAGGACAGGAGACTTCCGTCATCTGGAACCATTTCGGCAGCCCGAGTCAAGGTAGAATCAGCGGCGCCGTGAGCTTAACTACACACACGTGCACTGTGCCTGAAAACACCCACAAAAGGAAAAAAAAGTGGAAAAACATCCGAGTTCGGGCAAGTGTCGTGTGGGGGGTAAATGTGAATGGCGTTAGCACTTAGGCAAGGGTTCTTCAATTGCACCCCGTCGGCAAGGTAATCGAACTGGGAAGATAGGGGCGAGATGGGGTGGGGAATGAAGAAATTTGTGTGAGCTTGAAAAAGATGTCGCTGGCAAGAAACGACCGAGGTATGTCAAGCTGGCTCTCGTAATGTCAGCAACGGCCCTGCAAGGGGCGGATGGAGGACAATACACCTGGACTTTCATTAAAGCCGTGAGGAATTGTTTCAAATTTGTAAATGAAGTACGGACTCGGGTTGCTCTCTTTCCCGGGTGTTGTGGAACCCACCCTGTAGGACTGTTAACTAAACTGCATCAAATGGGTGGTTTCGCTCATTAATGTGTTTTGACAAGGGAAAGTTGGGTAGGGATAAGATATGCGCGCGGTGGCTATTAAAGCGAATTCGTAGAGGGTTGACGGTCTGTCCAATGTACTGCATACTGCACACACTGCATTCTAGGAGGTATATTACGTCGCAGGAATCACAATCAAAGTTGTCATTAATTTCCCATTTGAAGCCTGAAGCTGTGCTTACTGCACAGCTTGATGTTTGTATGTGTTTGCAGACCTGGCATCTACTTTTTCCACAGGGCCGGCACCCCAAAACCGGCTGGTTATTTGTTTTTGAGTGTACTAGAATATTTTTAATGTTTCTTGGTCGTCTATAGACCACGTGAGGGGGAGCAGTGAAAATTTTGGTGAGGCGCTCGCTTTGTTCGAGAATATTGAAATGTTTTCTGAGGATTTTGTTTACGTTAGGCGGGCTGCTGGTGAAGGTAAGTACGGATTTGCCCGGTGATCTGTGTCCTCGTTGTAGCGACGTCCTTCCATTATTTGCTCTCGGTTGAGTTTAGATGCTTTTTCAATAGCATCGTCGACAATGGCGGGGGATATCGTTGCTTAATGAGGACTTCTCGCATGCGTTTGGAATTCTTTACGTAGTCCTCGTTTTGGGGACATATTCTTTTAAATCGATGTGCCTGAGAGTATGGGATGCTTTTTTTAGAGTGACGAGGATGGCAGCCTTGGAAGTGTAGGTATTGTTGGCGGTCCGTCGGTTTTCTATATACACCGGTGGTAAGTGAGCCTTCGTTTACCGAAATCTCAACATCTAGAAAGTTAATTGTGGTGTTGGTGTTGGGGTGGACGAGGTTGAAGTTTTCAATAAAACGTATGAGTTCTTGCTCTGTGTCAGTCCATATTAAAAAGATGTCATTCAAGTAGCGTTTGTATAGGGTGGGCTTAATGGGGCAATCTTTCAGAAATTTGGATTCAATACTATGCATGAAGATATTGGCGTAGGTGGGTGCCATCCTTGTACCCATGGCTGTGCCATTAATTTGCAAATAGTGTTCATTGTTAAATTCGAAGTTGTTATATTCGAGTACGATTTTTGCCAATATTTCTAAAACACGTGGGGTAGGTGTTTCCTCCTTTCTGTTTTGTTCATACGCTTCGATCAGAGATTTAATGCCATCGGAATGAGGAATATTTGTGTAGAGAGAGACTACATCTAGTGTTGCCAGGAAGACTCCTTCCGGGAGCTTGAGACCTGCTATTGCGTGAAGAAAATAGTTTGTGTCGCGTATGTATGATGCGTGTGTTGTTGGAATATGTCTAATTAGTGTGTCAATGTAACTGGAAATTGGTTCTGTAATCGTGCCGATGCCGAACACTATAGGGCGACCAGGATTATTCTTTTTGTGGATTTTCGGTAACATGTAGAATCGGCCTGGCGACGGGTGTGGTGCGACATTTTTCCCCACCCCATCCTGCCCCTATCTTCCCAGTTAGATTACCTTGCCGACGGGGTGCAATTGAAGAACCCTTGCCTAAGTGCTCACGCCATTCATATTTACCTCCCACACGACACTTGCTCGAACTCGGAGGTTTTTCCACTTTTTTTTCTTTTGTGGGTTGAGGTTCAGGTTGAGGTGTTAATACTACAGGTCGGGTTAGCCTTGCTTTATCTGCCGGCAATTGCTCCACCGCAGCGTCCCTTCGATATTAACAATGCCGCATCTACCCAGCTATGCGCACAGTCTCTTATAATAGCACACATTCTCTCCCGCAGTCACCATCTATGCACACAATCAATCCACACAGTTCACATCACAGTCCACTCCAGAAGTCCCCATCTATGTGGGTGTTTTCAGGAACAGTGCACGTGTGTGTAGTTAAGCTCACGGCGCCGCTGATTCTACCTTGACTTGGGCTGCCGAAATGGTTCCAGATGACGGAAGTCTCCTGTCCTGTCTGCATTTTATTCTGTTTATTTGTTTACTTTTTCTTCCCAGGCACGCGAGTGCACGCATCTCTAATTTTTGTATGCTGGACAATTCCGCCACCGTCTGTTTCCGTACATCTTACTCGCTTAAATGCTCCCGCCATTGTCATTTAGCCGCCACACGACACTGGCATGAGCTCGGATGTTTTACTGTTGTGTGTCTGGGTGTTTTGGTGCACAGTGCACGTGTCTATAGTTAAGCTCACGGCGCCGCTGATTCGGCCTTGACTCTGGCTGCCGAAGTGGTTCCAGATGACGGAAGCTCCGGCCCTGTCTGCATTTGATTCTGTTTATTTGTTTACTCTTTATGGTCGGGGCACGCGAGTGCACGGGTCTCTAACTTTTGTGTGTAGGGCGATCCCGCCACCGTCTTTTCCTGTGCACCTTACACGCCACCGCTCTGTTGCCTTGCTGGGTAGTCATTATCCCCTCCCGCTCCGTTTTTTCCTTTTTTTCCCCTCGTCCCGGGTCGACTCCCCGCGGCTGCGGGGTGGGCGGCGGGGGAGAGCGCGTTTTTCTTTTTTATTTGTTGCCTTTTTTTCCTTTCTATCTCTAACTTTTCTAGTATTCTTTGCCTCCGTTTGTTTCTTTTGCTCATGTGTCGTACATGCGTGCCAGTGCCAACTCCTTAAGAAGAGGAAGAAGACCCCTGTAAACCGCATTCTTGAGAAAGGACAGGCTCTGTCCGAAACGTCGACTCAAAATAAATCTATGGCTAAATGAAGCGTTTTCAACATTGAACACTCTCAAGGTTCGCTTACACCCAGTAAACATAAATACCCACGAAAGCAGCAGATTGGACAGCCGTCGCCATAGCTCAGTTGGTAAGAGCACCGGATGCGATATTCGGAGGTCGTGGGTTCGGATCCCACCGGCGGGGATGGTTGTTTTTCTGCTGCTTTATAAGTAATTTTGTTTAAACCGATTGATTGGCACTAGAAATTAAAAAAAAATTGAAAACATTTCCTTATGCGCCTTGGTTTCAGTGACTGTTGGTTTCCTTAATATGTTTGTCAAACGAGCCCTTCATTTCCTTTACCTTGTCTGCTAATAGCATAACAGGGGTCTCGGCTCTGGCAGTCTTGTTGCCATAGGTAGCATAAGAGGGCTCTCGCACAGTTTCCGCCCTCGCCTTTAGATTACGTTCTACGTCACACTCGCGGTATTACAGGACGTGCTACGTCCGCCGCTATGGTCGAGGGTGGCGCTGGTGAACACTCTCAAGGCTCGCTTACACCCAATAAACATAAATACCCACGAAAGCAGCAGATTGGACGGTCGTCGCCGTAGCTCAGTTGGTAAGAGCACCGGACGCGATATTCGGAGGTCGTGGGTTCGGATCCCACCGGCGGCATGGTTGTTCTTTCTGCTGCTTTTTAAGTAATTTTCTTTATACCAATTGATTAGCACTACAAATTACAAAAAAATGAAAACAGTCCCCTATGCGCCTTGGTTTCAGTGACTTGGCTTCCTTGATATATATATATATATATATATATATATATATATATATATATATATATATATATATATATATATATATATATATATTGCGACGTTCCTTGTGTGTGCTACGAGGTTCCGCGTTCGACGGCGCGGCGTAGGCGGAGCCCCCAGTGGCGGCGAAAGCACAACCGGACCCCCTTTCATGTTTCTACTGTATATGCCTGCAAGCAACTTGAGTGAGATTGCTTTTGGACCTGCCGCCGTGGACCGCACGGAGACGGCCCAGATGACAGCGGCATCATCAATTACCGAGCCATACTCGTTGAGAGTGACGACCAGAACGAAGGGGTTTAAGCCCAACCGGACCCCCTTTCCATAGTGTCGGCACGAGTCGAACGCCGCCGCCGCCGCGGGGAAACGGGCTTTATCCTCCCCAATTGCCGCGGCCGTTCCAGGGCGGCCTCGTTTCGGCGGGCCTGGCCCCGTGGAAAGACGGTGGGCATCATCAATCAACCCTCCCGAGCACATCCCAGGACAAGGGACCACTTTCTCGGCCTTTTAGTGACCTCGCGTTCCGGCCTTGAGGGGCGAGTGTCATTTGATGGAGAACGGAGGCCGGTGACCCGCGGGAACCGACAGCGGGCCAGAGCGCGCCTTACCACAGCCGACGCTATGCGCTACCTCGAAGACAACCTTCTTTCCCTCGGACTCAACACGTGAGGGGGCGAGACCATAAGTGCGGCGGTGTGTTTGTGCGCCCAAGTGAAAGCCCTAGCCCCCCCCCTTCTGGCGTGGGCGTCCTCACCCTAGGGAGTGTGGGGATAAGAGGATATAAAAATCGACAAGCAGTACGGAAGGAGCACGCTCAGGACGACATCGTTCGCCAAGGGGGCCTTCAGCGCCGAAGCCCGACGGCGTGCAGCTTCTGCCAGCAAGTGCTTGAGCTCAACTCCGGAGCCCCTCCATCGTCCCCATGAAGTCGTCGGCACGTAAGCTCGGACGCCCCAGCCTCTGATGTATAATCTTAATCATGTGTAATTATTGAATATTGAATTACGAAATCAAGAGAAAGAAATGGGCTTGGGCAGGGCATGTAATGCGAAGGCAAGATAACCGCTGGTGTTTAAGGGTAACGGAGTGGGTTCCAAGAGAAAGTAAGCGTAGCAGGGGGCGGCAGAAGGTTAGATGGGCGGATGAGATTAAGAAGTTTGCAGGCAAAGGGTGGATGCAGCTGGCAAAGGATAGGGTTAATTGGAGAGACATGGGAGAGGCCTTTGCCCTGCAGTGGGTGTAGTAGGGCTGATGATGATGATGATGATGATGATGAATTATTGAATATATCTGTTTGTTTAAACTGAGCCATACGGTGTCTCTTTGCCTCTCCGTCCCGTGTGGACCTGCGCATTATGGGCGGTCATCACACTGGTGTCAGAAGTGGGGTCTCAAAAGCAAATATCCTCTGAATGCTGCGACATTGATGACTTCAAAATTGTAATCAAAAGGGAATCACGGGACTGATTGTGGGACTTTTACCCCAGCCTCGCCCTTTCCGTAGCTCCGTACTTTTGCTCTGTGGGGCTCAGCTGTCGGCTAGCAAAAGCAACGGGATGTTCTTTGCCCTCGATAACCTGAGATAGCGCGGCACCAACTGCGAACTTTGACGCATCTGTGGCCATAACGAAGGGCAAATTAAAATCCGGGTGGCGCAACAGCGGTGCACTCATTAGCTTCCTTTTCAGGGCACCAAAAGCATTCTCCGCGTTTTCATCCCAGCGAAAGGCGACATTTTGGCTGTTAAGGCGGTGAGCGGCTTAGCGAGCTTGGCGAACTCCTCTATGTGCCTTCGGTAGTAACCGATCAGGCCGAGAAACTGGCGGACCTGGCGGACGCTCGTCGGGGATGGAAAATCCGAGACACACCTTAGTTTCTCAGGGTCCGGTCGCACGCCGTCAGCTGAAACAACGTGCCCGAGGTATTTTACCTCGTTATTGAGGAATTGGCACTTAGAGGGCTTCAGCTTGAGACCCGCTCCTCTTAGTCGCACCAAAACCTGCTCAATATCTGATCCCACTGTTTGACGGGTGTCAATATCGGTAATGCGAATCTCAGCCCCTCTCCTGTTCAAAAACGGAACTTTTGAGCCGCCCGCATTAACCTCTTCCTCAGAGAATGAGACTACTACCTTCCCTTTTCTCAAAAAATCCTGCCCTAATATACCTGACACTCCGTTTGGCAGAGACACCGTGTCCGGGCATACTTAGCAGGGGTGCTCCAATGCAATTCCGCCGAGAGAGAAGTGTAACCGGTAGAGTCCACTTATGCCAAGAGGATCCCCCGTTATGCCTACAAATTTGGTTGCCATACCACCAGACGCTTCCAACACCTCGCGGTCCCCCTTCCTTCGAAGCGTGTTAAACTGCTCTCCTTAAGCAATGTCACCTTTGACCCCGTATCTATCAACAATTCCATGCAACAACCATTAACTTGCAACGCACAACAGGGCATGCCTCGTCGGCCACTGGGCAGTAAAGCACTTCCGATGCGGCCTTTACGGCCGCAAATTCAAGCTAGTCACAGACTGCCATCCTCTGAAATGGGTGATGAGTGTCAGGGACCCTAGTTCGCGATTCGCTAGATGGAATCTACACCTGCAGGAATACTGCTTTGAAGATGAGCACAAGTCAGGAAAGACACATCTGAATGCTGATGCACTCAGCCGCACAGCTGCCGTGGCAGCTATAGATGAGTTTGTCCCCGTAGTCGACCCCCCCGAATTACGCACAGAGCAGTGCAAAGATCCTGACCTGAAGCGAATAATCGAAAGCTTAGAGGGCGCACCGTCTCACCCCGAACAGCTAGGTTATTTTATTGGCAAAGACGGCACCCTGTGTCGGCGCACGAGGCCAACCAGGAAAGGAAGACCAGAGAAAACCGCTTGGGAGAGAGTCGTCATACCTCGGTCGTGGACAGAAAGGGTTCTTCGCGCGTTTCACGATGCGCCATGCGCCGGTCATTTTGGCGTAGCGAAGACACGCAGGCGTGTGGAGCGTTTGTACTTTTGGAGTGGCATGCGACAGGATGTTAGAGACTACTGTGCGAAGTGTCATTCCTGTCTCGAAAGAAAAATACCCAAGGGACGAAGACCAGCTCCAATTCAGCCGTTCCCTGAGGTTTCGGCTCCCTTCGAGCGGACAGGTATGGACATAATGGGCCCATTGCCCACGACCACTTCCGGGAACAAGTACATTTTAGTATTTGTCGATCACCTTTCAAAATACGCGGAAGCGGTAGCACTCCCAGATCAGAAGGCAGACACGGTTGCAAGAGCATTTGTCGAACAGATCGTGCTCCGACATGGACCCCCGAGGCAACTCTTGACAGATCGGGGAACGAACTTCGTGTCGCAGCTAATGAGGAGAGTTTGCGAGCTGCTTAAGATCGCTAAGAAGCAGACAACACCGTACCATCCGGCTTGCAACGGCGCGGTGGAGCGACTGAACCAAACCGTGGCCGGGTTCCTGTCGCATTTTGTTTCGCGCGACCAGCGGGACTGGGACTTGTGGCTCCCGTATGCAATGTTTGCCTACAATTCCGCAGCACACGAGAGCACGGGCGAATCGCCATTCTTTCTTCTCTACGGCCGAGACCCGGACCAGCCTAGTGAAGTGCCAGAGGGCCCCCGTCGTGTCCCATACGCTTCACTGGACGACTATAAGGTTGAGCTAGAATCGCGATTGCAAGTGGCGAGGGACATCGCAAAAGAGGCCTTAAAGAAAGCGGTGAAGCGCAGGAAGGAGGTGCACGATCGCTGTGCTAGAGACGCGCTGTTTGATGTGGGGGACAGCGTGTACATTGAAAACTGCCAAAGGCAGATTGGGCTAGCTCGTAAGTTCCAGACGAAGTGGAGAGGACCGCGCGAGGTTGTCGAGAAGCTTTCTCCGGTAAACTTCAGAGTCCGAGACGTGAACCGGCGCTTGATAAGGATACACGCAAATCGCCTCAAGTCGGCACCGGTTCAGTATTCACGAAATGAGGAAAGGGAAAGCGCGGATTTTGATGGGGACAGAAGTGAAGCGGAGCGCGCAGATAGTTCGCAAGAAACGCCCTCTCCTGCATTTGTTCGGCAGGCGCCAGAGGTGACGGCCGGAATGCCACCGGATTTACTTCATGCATTGCTAGAAGAAGAAGAAGCGCGCGAGGTTGCCGCGCAGATAACGCCAGGAGAGGCTCCTGCCACGAGCCCTCGCGAGTCCCAAAGCAGACAAAGGGTGACAGACTTACTTAGTATGACTCATGATGGCCGATATCCGCTGCGAAATCGGAAAGCTAAGTCGGACTAATGGCGTAAACAGAGCGGAGTTGTGAACTGGTTAGAATTCTGTAATGCCGCAGCTCATAACATTGCTATGTGCTTATGTGTTAAGTTATCGGAGTTGGTAGTTAAACCTTTCTGTCATTAAGTAACACCTTCACAGGAGAGCATGCGGAGCGCATGCAGAACCTGCCCTACTTCCTTTCGTTATCTATATTTTTGTCTGTGCCGTGATCGTGCTAGAAGTGGGAGCTCCTTTGTAACTGTGGTAAATTTATTTCGTCCAGTTTGGACTAGAAAGGAGAGGCTTGGGTGCTGAGTTTCATTTTTATCTGTAAAAGAAGATCAGTGCTGCCCCTGGAGACGCCAGTTATGACAGCGGAGGCATATGGTGTTGTGCAGTGGTGTTGAGTGCAGTGAAAAGTGTTTTGTCGGACGCACTGTGCGAGGCGATTCAGAAAGACAAGGGGAGCTGCATGGACTCAAATGTTCGGAGAACATTCTTCTGGAGGGTGAGCGAGTGTGACGTTCCTTTTGTGTGCTACGAGGTTCCGCGTTCGACGGCGCGGCGTAGACGGAGCCCCCAGTGGCGGCGAAAGCACAAACGGACCCCCTTTCATGTTTCTACTGTATATGGCTGCAAGCAACTTGAGTGAGATTGCTTTTGGGCCTGCCGCCGTGGACCGCACGGAGACGACCCAGATGACAGCGGCATCATCAATTACCGAGCCATACTCGTTGAGAGTGACGACCAGAAAGAAGGGGTTTAAGCCCAACCGGACTCCCTTTCCATAGTGTCGGCACGAGTCGAACGCCGCCGCCGCCGCCGCGGGGAAACGGGCTTTTCCTCCCCAATTGCCGTGGCCGTTCCAGGGCGGCCTCGTTTCGGCGGGCCTGGCCCCGTGGCAAGACGGTGGGCATCATCAATCAATCCTCCCGAGCACATCCCAGGACAAGGGACCACTTTCCCGGCCTTTTAGTTAGCTCGCGTTCCGGCCTTGAGGGGCGAGTGTCATTTCATGGAGAACGGAGGCCGGTGACCCGCGGAAACCGACAGCGGGCCAGAGCGCGCCTTACCACAGCCGACGCTATGCGCTACCTCGAAGACAACCTTCTTTCCCTCGGACTCAACACGTGAGGGGGGCGAGACCATAAGTGCGGCGGTGTTTTTGTGCGCCCAAGTGAAAGCCCTAGCCCCCCTCCCTTCTGGCGTGGGCGTCCTCACCCTAGGGAGTGTGGGGATAAGAGGATATAAAAATCGACAAGCAGTACGGAAGGAGCACGCTCAGGACGACATCGTTCGCCAAGGGGGCCTTCAGCGCCGAAGCCCGACGGCGTGCAGCTTCTGCCAGCAAGTGCTTGAGCTCAACTCCGGAGCCCCTCCATCGTCCCCATGAAGTCGTCGGCACGTAAGCTCGGACGCCCCAGCCTCTGATGTATAATCTTAATCATGTGTAATTATTGAATACATCTGTTTGTTTAAACTGAGCCATACGGTGTCTGCCTCTCCGTCCCGTGTGGACCTGCGCATTATGGGCGGTCATCACAATATATATATATATATATATATATATATATATATATATATATATATATATATATATATATATAGCTGTGAAAACATGAGGTACTTGACTGCTTAAAATAATATACATCGAAGTATACGCCTCATTTAAGGAAACATTTTTATTTGACTCGACGTTTCGATCGGAGGACCGATCTTTTTCAAGAGTGACCATTCAGTGCATGGGCGCGTGTTCTTATAGCATATATATATATATATATATATATATATATATATATATATATATATATATATATGTATGTATATATATATATATATATATATATATATATATACATATATATATATACATCGAAGTATACGCCTCATTTAAGGAAACATTTTCATTTGACTCGACGTTTCGATCTGAGGACCGATCTTTTTCAAGAGTGGCCATACAGTGCATGGGCGCGTGTTCTTATAGCATGGGACTTGACACACAGAAGGCTTAAAAAGAAAAGAAAGTCTTCATTCAGGATGTTTGCCGATGATTGTGTTGTTTACAGAGTAGTAAATTCCACTTCTGATTCACAAATCCTGCAAACTGATTTAGATACTGTGGCAGACTGGTGTGTACGTTGGGACATGTCGTTAAATATAAACAAAACTGTTCACGTCACCTTCACAAGAAAACGTGCTAATCATCCGTATAGGTATAGAATTAATGATTTTACTCTCAACATAAGCAAGTCATTTAAATATCTAGGCGTCTTTTTACATCGGACTTACGATGGAATAAGCACATTAATTATATTGCGAATAAGGCAGCGTCACGTTTGGGTTTTCTACGGCGGAATTTTAGCCATTTACCAAGTAACTTAAAAACACAGCTGTATTTCAGTTATGTACGCTCCATACTTGAATATGGATGTGTTTGCTGGGACCCACACACATCTGAGTGTGTAGGAAAATTAGAGAAAATTAAGAATAGGGCAGTTAGATTTGTTCTTGGTAATTATAATTGGCAAGTTAGTATGACGGAAAGCAAACGAAAACTTAACTGGCAATAGTTGAAGGACCATAGAAGGTACATCAGATTGAAATTTTTTCATGAGATTTATTATTCAAGAACTGGCATAAACCGCGAACAATATATCCAGGCACCTCATTATATATCAAAGCGACTGGACCACTGCTTGAAGGTCAGATAATTTTCTTGCAAGGGTGACGTCTTGCGTTTTTCTTTTTTGTTAGAACTGTTCGGGACTGGAACAGTTTGCCATCGAGCATTGTATGTATTGCATCTAACGAAGCATTTTTCCATGCACTGCAATAATTGCTTTATACCTATAAATGGAGTCTGTACCCCCCCTGCTGTAATGCCCTGCGGGGCGATGCAGGTAACTAATAAATAAATAAATAAATAAAAAGTAAAGAAAAGAAAAAGGGGGAGGGGGCGGCCGGGAGAAGGGAACACAACTAACACCGATGGCATATTAGGGAAGCAAAGGTGGCGCGTCGCGTACCCGTGAACTCACTGCACACACACACGAAGCGAAAGAGGGAAGCCGGGCTGGGTGCGCACGCGGCTACTGCGACAAGAAAAAGAGAGAGAGAGAGAGAAGCAAAAGCAGAGAAAAAGGGGAAAGCAAAGAAGAAACGTGGTAGGGCTTAACAAAAGAAGGGATGCGTCCGCCAATTGTGGGTTTCGGTATGCCTCTGTCCGCGTATGTGCGGCCCCGAGCGGCTCCGAAAGATCGCCCAGACGAGGCGGAACAGGTTGAGACCGCCCAAACTGGCTCCACATGGTGACACGCGTGCCGCTAAAACCAGATGAGCTTCCCATAGGAGGACCAGATGGAAAGGCTTGTTGACAGGAATGCAAAAAAAACAAGAGATATAGCACAGAGAAATTTCAAAAAATAAAAAATATATAAATATATATAATGACAAAAAAAGAAGAAAGAGAAGGGGACATATGGCCCTCGCGGGACCAAAGAATGAGATAAACGGCAGATGGAAACCAGCAGAAACTGACATGCAACAGGGGTATGACCTCAGACGACTCGGTCAGTGGTGGTACTTTGTTTATTACGGTTGAAATTTTCTGTGGTTCCTGCCATCGAAAGAGACGATAGAGTGCCATGGTTTTCGTTGATGCCCTTTTGCACTGTGTCAAATTTGAAAATAAAGTATGATTCGCGTTGTTCGCGCTCCCGGGTGTTTTTAAAGCTACTCTGCAATATCGTTTAAGTTTGTCAAACTCGTGGCCTTTTTCGCGGAGGTGTCTCGATAATGGGAGGCCAGGGAGAGATTGAGTATGTGAGCGGTGGTTATTAAATCTTAATCGGAAGGAATTGTCTGTTTGGCCAATGTACTGCATCTGACATTCGCCACACTCGAGCATGTAAACAACATTACTGGAATCGCAGTTTAAGTCCTCTCGGATAACATGTTTGAAATCTGAATGGGTACTTTTAATCAGTGATGTGGTTTGCATGGGTTTGCAAACTTGGCATCTGCTCTTTCCGCAAGGTGTGCAACCCACCGGCCTCGGTTTATTAAACGTTGAGTGCACATGGTGATTTTGTAAATTGTTTGGCCTTCTGTATGTTACCCGGGGGACCAAAGGAAAAATTTTTGAGAGCCGCTCACTTTGTTCTATGATATTGAAGTGTTTTTGAAGGATTTTGTTAATATTCGGTAGGTTGTCTGTGAATGTCAGTACTAGATTAGAGCGATGCGGTGTTGGCGGGGATTCCGCAGGGATTTGATTACGGTTAGTAACTTCCGCCCTTTTAATGGCATCGTCGATGATTGAAGGCTGGTAGCGCTGTTTCTTTAGAATTTCGCCCATGTGTTTAGCATTTTTTTGAAAATCTTCTGCTCGAGAGCGAATGCGTTTGAATCGGATAGCCTGTGAGAACGGAATTGAAGTTTTGCAATTTCGTGGGTGGCAACTGTTGAAATGAAGATACTGTTGTCTGTCTGTGGTTTTTTTATAAACGCTAGTGATTAATGCACCCCTGTCAACACGAACAAGCACATCAAGGAAGTTAATGCTATTAGTTGAGTACGTGTGTGTGAAAGAGATATTTGGATGTATGTTGCTGAATGATTTGATAAACTGAATTAGTTTTTCCTCTGTCTCTGCCCAAATTATGAATATGTCATCAAGAAAACGTTTGTAAAAGCCGGTTTGGTTGGATATGAGGAAAAGAAGTCTGATTCAATTTTGTTCATAAATATGTTGGCGTAATTTGGTGCCATTTTTGTGCCCATAGCCGTACCACTCGTTTGAAGATAATATGAGTTATTGAATTCGAAAGTGTTAAGTTTAAGGACCAAATTTGCAAGCGTTTTGATGGCACTTGGACTGGGAGAATCTAGGATTCTGTGTTCTTTATAGGCTCCGACCATGGCCTGTATTCCGTCGTCATGGGGGATAATAGTGTAGAGTGACACCACGTCCATGGTAACTAGGAAAGCGCCATGAGGGAAGGTGACATCGGATAATTCTCTCAGGAAGTGGCTAGTATCTCGTATGTAAGATGGATGTTTCGAAGGTATATGTTTGATGAGGGAATCGATGTAATCGGAGATCGGTTCTGTCAGTCTGCCGACACCAGAAACAATAGGTCGCCCCGGATGGTTCTCTTTGTGTATTTTCGGAAGCATATAAAAGCGCCCCGTGGAGGCATTTTTTGGCGTCAGCGCCTTACTTATTCGCCATGGTAATTCACCTTCATCGGTTAGTTTATTCAGAGTTTTTGCTATGATCCTCCGGTGTTCAGAGGTAGGGTCTGATGATAGTTTCTTATAGAATTTTGAGTCGTTGAGTTGGCGGTTGGCCTCCTGTATATAATCGTCTTTGTCCAAAATAACTATACCTCCACCCTTGACGGCGGGCTTAATGACGATGTCGGTTCGTTTCCCGAGTGAGTCCAAAGCGTTACGTTGTTTTTTTATGAGGTTGGGTGGGCCAGATTTTCGTGTCCCGAAGGCCTGCAATATGTCCTTTTGTACCGCTTTAAAATATAGGTCTAGATATTTATCTCTGCCAATTTTGGGTGTCCACTGTTCCTGAGATTTCGGGCACCAAGCATTATTTTGGCTTGGTTTGTCGAAAAAGTATTCCCGTAGTCTAAGTGTTCGGGAAAAGTCATCCAGATCCTTGAGTAATTGGTATTCATTATACTGCCCATTATTCGGGCAGAATTTTAGGCCGCGTGATAAAAGGGACTTTTCATCGGGAGTGAGTTGTGAGCTTGATAGGTTGATTATATTTTCCGGAAGGTGTGGCTCTCCAGGTGTTCGGTCTAATGTGGTTGTATGTTTGTTTATCGTTTCGTTGTTATTGTCGGGTGGGGATATGTGCGTTGCCAGTTGCAATACTATTGTGCGCTCCATACATGCCTCAACAACAATGCCGTCACGAGAGAATTTTTTAAGTTTCTTCGTCCAAATTTGCTTAATTTTGCTCAACTGAAAGACCTCAAGATCATCTGTCTCGGATGCTGAGAGTATCATGCTGTGACGCGCCCGCCTCTCCTCGAGTATTATTGATGCTAACATCTGTCTAAAGTGCTCAATTGTTATTTTCAGGAGGTTCAAAGAAGCCTTAAGTAGTTCTTTGCTCCATGCTTCTCGATGGGATTCTGAAAGGTTACTCATGGATGGCGATAGGGATACGAGAAGTCCCTTCGGTACAGTTTCTGATTTAAGATATATTTGAAGAGATTTTATGTGGAGCTCGTGCCTGATTAGCTTGTCAGAAATTTTTCTTAATTCTAAAAAATTCCTAGAGCGTGTGACATTAACAGAAGGAGAAATGGTGGGCGCGTGAGCCTGGTCGGCCTGTCAGTTTTGCTTTAACTTCAGCCGTTGGGCTGAGCCACAGCATGGCTCAGCCCAACGGCTTCCGAAAATACACAAAGAGAACCATCCGGGGCGACCTATTGTTTCTGGTGTCGGCACACTGACAGAACCGATCTCCGATTACATCGATTCCCTCATCAAACATATACCTCCGAAACATCCATCTTACATACGAGATACTAGCCACTTCCTGAGAGAATTATGCGATGTCACGTTCCCTCATGGCGCTTTCCTAGTTACCATGGACGTGGTGTCACTTTACACTAATATCCCCCATGACGACGGAATACAGGCCATGGTCGGAGCCTATAAAGAACACAGAATCCTAGACTCTCCCAGTCCAAGTGTCATCGAAACGCTTGAAAATTTGGTCCTTAAACTTAACACTTTCGAATTCAATAACTCATATTATCTTCAAACGAGTGGTACGGCTATGGGCACAAAAATGGCACCAAATTACGCCAACATCTTTATGAACAAAATTGAATCAGACTTCCTTCCCTCATATCCAACCAAACCGGCTTTTTACAAACGTTTTCTTGATGACATATACATAATTTGGGCAAAGACAGAGGAAAAACTAATTCAGCTTATCACCTCATTCAGCAACATACATCCAAATATCTCTTTCACACACACGTACTCAACTAATAGCATTAACTTCCTTGATGTGCTTGTTCGTGTTGACAGGGGTGCATTAATCACTAGCGTTTATAAAAAACCCACAGACAGACAACAGTATCTTCATTTCAACAGTTGCCACCCACGAAATTGCAAAACTTCCAATTCCGTACTCACAGGTTATCCGATTCAAACGCATTTGCTCTCGAGCAGAAGATTTTCAAAAAAAATGCTAAACACATGGGCGAAATTCTAAAGAAACAGCGCTACCTGCCTTCAATCATCGACGATGCCATTAAAAGGGCGGAAGTTACTAACCGTAATCACATCCCTGCGGAATCCCCGCCAACACCGCATCGCTCTAATCTAGTACTGACATTCACAGACAACCTACCGAATATTAACAAAATCCTTCAAAAACACTTCAATACCATAGAACAAAGTGAGCGGCTCTCAAAAATTTTTCTATTGGTCCCCCGGGTAACATACAGAAGGCCAAAAAATTTACAAAATCATCTTGTGCACTCAACGGTTAATAAACCGAGGCCGGTGGGTTGCACACCTTGCGGAAAGAGCAGATGCCAAGTTTGCAAACACATGCAAACCACATCACTGACTAAAAGTACCCATTCAGATTTCAAACATGTTATCCGAGAGGATTCCAGTAATGTTGTTTACATGCTCGAGTGTGGCGAATGTCAGATGCAGTACATTGGCCAAACAGACAATTCCTTCCGATTAAGATTTAATAACCACCGCTCACATACTCAATCTCTCCCTGGCCTCCCACTATCGAGACACCTCCGCGAATAAGGCCACGAGTTTGACAAACTTAAAGTAACGATATTGCAGAGTAGCTTTAAAAACACCCGGGAGCACGAACAACGCGAATCATACTTTATTTTCAAATTTAACACAGTGCAAAAGGGCATCAACGAAAACCATGGCACCCTATCGTCTCTTTCGATGGCCGAAACCACAGAAAATTTCAACCCTAATAGACAAAGTACCACAACTGACCGAGTCGTCTGAGGTCATACCCCTGTTGCATGTCAGTTTCTGCTTGTTTCCATCTGCCGTTTAACTCATCCTTTGGTCCCGCGAGGGCCATATGTCCCCTTATCTTTCTTCTTTTTTGGTCATTATATATCATCATCATCATCATCATCATCAGCCCTACTACACCCACTGCAGGGCAAAGGCCTCTCCCATGTCTCTCCAATTAACCCTATCCTTTGCCAGCTGCATCCACCCTTTGCCTGCGAACTTCTTAATCTCATCCGCCCATCTAACCTTCTGCCGCCCCCTGCTACGCTTACTTTCTCTTGGAACCCACTCCGTTACCCTTAAAGACCAGCGGTTATCTTGCCTTCGCATTACATGCCCTGCCCAAGCCCATTTCTTTCTCTTGATTTCGACTAGGACGTCATTAACCCGTGTTTGTTCCCTCACCCACTCTGCCCGCTTCCGATCTCTTAACGTTACACCTATCATTTTTCTTTCCATGGCTCGCTGCGTTGTCCTTAACTTAAGCTGAACTCTTTTCGTTAGCCTCCACGTTTCTGCCCCGTAGGTGAGTACCGGTAAGATTATGCTGTTGTACACTTTCCTCTTGAGGGAAATTGGTAAACTGCCACTCATGATCTGCGAGAATTTGCCATATGCGCTCCACCCGATTCTTATCCTTCTAGTTATCTCCCTCTCATGATCCGGATCAGCTGTCACTACCTGCCCTAAGTAGACGTATTCCGGCACAATTTCTAGGCTCTCGCTGCCAATTGTGAACTGTTGTTCCCTTGCTAGGCTGTTGAACATTACCTTGGTTTTCTGCATGTTAATTTTTAGACCCATCGATCTGCTCTGCCTAACTCGTTGATCATGATTTGCAGTTCACCTCCTGAGTGACTCAGCAAGGCAATGTCATCGGCAAATCTCAGATTATTTAGGTATTCTCCATTTATTCTTATTCCCAACTGCTCCCAATTCAGGCCTCGAAATACCTCCTGCAAACATGCGGTGAACAGCATTGGCGAGATCGTGTCTCCTTGCCTGACGCCCTTCTTTATTGGAATTTTATTGCTGGCTTTATGGAGGACTATAGTAGCTGTGCAGTTGCTATATATATCTTCCAGTATTTTGACATAAGGCTCTTCTACCCCCTGATTACGCAATGCCTGTATGACTGCTGAGGTTTCCACTGAGTCGAATGCTTTCTCGTAATCAATGAAAGCTATATATAGAGGTTGATTATATTCTGCGCATTTCTCTATCACCTGATTGATGGTGTGAATATGATCTATTGTAGAATATCCTTTACGAAAGCCTGCCTGATCATTTGGTTGATTAAAGTCTAACGTTGCCCTGACTCTATTAGCGATTACCTTAGTAAATACTTTGTAGGCAACGGATAGTAAGCTGATCGGCCTGTAATTTTTCAAGTCCTTGGCGTCTCCCTTCTTATGAATTAAGATAATGTTTGCATTCTTCCAAGCTTCTGGTACAGTCGAGGTCATAAGGCATTGCGTATACAGGGTGGCTAGTTTTTCTAGCACGATGTCCCCTCCATCCTTCAACAGATCTGCTGTTACCTGATCCTCCACAGCTGCTTTTCCCCTTTTCATTGCTTCTAAGGCTTTCTTTACTTCATCTTTCGTTACTGGCGGGATGACGCATTGCTGTGCACTGCTGTCTTTCTCATTAGCGTTCTGATTACATTGGCGACTGTACAGGTCTGTGTAGAACTCTTCGGCTACGTTAACTATCTTATCCATATTGCTAATGACATTGCCCTGCTTGTCTCTTAATGCATACATCTGGTTTTTACCTATGCCTAGTTTCCTCTTCACTGTTTTTAGGCTACCTCCGTTCTTTAGAGCATGCTCGATTCTCTCCATATTAAACTTCCTTATGTCGGCTACCTTGCGCTTATTTATTAACTTTGATAGCTCCGTTAGTTCTATTCTATCGGTAGTGTTAGATGCCTTCATGTTTTGGCGCTTCTTAATCAGATCTTTCGTCACCTGAGATAGCTTCCCGGTATCTTTTCGAACTGTCCTACCGCCTACTTCTACTGCGCACTCCGTAATTATTGATGTCAGGTTATCGTGCATTGAATGAACATCAAGATCATCTTCCTCAGTTAAATCCGAGTATCTGTTTTGCAGCGCTATCCTAAACTCCTGTGCTTTCCCTCTTACGGCTAACTCGTTAATGGTCTTCTTCTTCGCTAGCTTCTTCCGTTCCCTCTTCAAGTCTAGGCTAATTCTAGACCTTACCATTCTATGGTCGATGCAACGCACCCTTCCGAGGACGGCCACATCCTGAATGATGCCAGGTTTAGCGCATAGTATGAAGTCTATTTCATTTTTATTCTCACCATTGGGGTTCTTCCAGGTCCACTTCCTGTTTTCTCGTTTGCGGAAGAAGGTATTCATGATCCGTAAATTATTTCTATCCGCGAATTCGACTAATAACTCTCCCCTGCTATTTCTAGAGCCTATCCCATAGTCACCTACCGCGTGGTCGTCAGCCTGCTTCTTGCCTGCCTTCGCATTGAAGTCGCCCATCAGTACAGTGTACTGCGATTTTACTCTATTCATTGCTGATTCTACGTCCTCATAGAAGCTTTCAACGGTCTGGTCATCATGGCTGGATGTGGGTGCGTAGGCCTGCACCACTTTCAGCTTGTGCCTCCTATTCAGCCTAATTACTATAGCTGCTACCCTCTCGTAAATACTGTAGAGCTCCTCTACGTTGCCAGCCATATCCTTATTAATGAGGAAACCCACACCTAGTTCTCGTCTACCCTCTAACCCGCGATAGCACAGTATGTGTCCGTCCTTTAGTACTGTATACGCCTCACCTGTCCTCCTAACTTCGCTAAGCCCTATCACATCCCATTTAATTCCCGCTAGTTCCTCGAACAGCACTGCTAGGCTAGCCTCACTAGCTAAAGTTCTAGCGTTAAACGTTGCCAGGTTCAGATTCCAATGGCGGCCTGTCCGGAGCCAGAGATTCTTAGCACCCTCCGCTGCGTCACAGGTCTGACCGCCGCCGTGGTCAGTTGCTCTGCAGCCGCTGGGGACTGTGGGCCGAGGGTTAATTGGTTTGATCATAGAAGGTTGTGGCCAAGTACTACACCAGGGTGGCCAAATCCTGCTCTGGTGAGAGAGTGCGTTGTCGGTTCTGGTCACCGAGATAAGGCCGCACTCCAGGCCTGGTTATGCAATTCCATCGACACGCGGATTTTTTTTTTTTTAGCCCGGTGGAGAATTGCGCGGCACCAGGATTTGAGCCCCGGTCCTCTTGCACGCGAGACGGATGTTCTACCTCTACGCCATCGCTGCATCATATATATTTATATATTTTTTTTATGTTTTGAAATTTATCTGTGCTATATCTCTTGTTTTTTTTTGCATTCCTGTCAACAAGCCTTTCCATCTGGTCCTCCTATGGGAAGCTCATCTGGTTTTAGCGGCTCGTGTGTCACCATGTGGAGCCACTTTGGGCGGTCTCAACCTGTTCCGCCTCGTCTGGGCCATCTTTCGGAGCCGCTCGGGGCCGCACATACGCGGACACAGGCACCGAAACCGACAATTGGCATCCCTTCTTTTGTTAAGCCCTACCACGTTTCTTCTTTGCTTTCCCCTTTTTCTCTGCTTTTGCTTCTCTCTCTTTCTTTTTCTTTTTTTTTCTTTTTTCTTGTCGCAGTAGCCGCGTGCGCACCCAGCCCGGCCTCCCTCTTTCGCTTCGTGTGTGTGTGCAGTGAGTTCACGGGTACGCGACGCGCCACTTTTGCTTCCCTAATATGCCATCGGTGTCAGTTCTGTTCCGTTCTCCCGGCCGCCCCCTCCCCCTTTTTTCTTTTCTTTACTTTTCTTTATTTCTTTTCTTTTTAAGCCTTCTGTGTGTCAAGTCCCATGCTATAAGAACACGCGCCCATGCACTGTATGGTCACTCTTGAAAAAGATCGGTCCTCCGATCGAAACGTCGAGTCAAATGAAAATGTTTCCTTAAATGAGGCGTATACTTCGATGTATATATATATATATATATATATATATATATATATATATATATATATATATATATATATATATATATATATATATATATATATATATATATATATATATATACGGTTAAGTAGGTGACAGCAGCCTGCAGAAGCACTGTCAGTGGTATGCGGCTCTTTGCACTCGCACCTGGAATACTCTTTTGCACCTTTAGAACACGGAGTATGCAGGAGGAAAGGTCAGGGGTTCAGGTAGTATTTTCTGTGGCTGATTAACAGTAGGAAGGGGCAGGAGCTGTACAAATTGGCCAAAGGGAGAGTTACAGCGAGTTAGGTTGACGCGGTGCAGGAAGTGTTCCTTTTTTGAAGGACATGGCGGAGATGGGTACGGATAGATTCCTGGGCGGCAATCACATCTAGTGGGACACAGTCTGCTGCCGCTACTGTTCCTGATGCAGAGGAACCCTTTGGGAGGACAAGGCATATCCGCATGCAGTTCTTCCGAGTGACCTCGAGAATCTTCTTGCTTGTTGATTATAATCTTCGCAGCACCGGTAGACAGTAGCGCAAGGATACTTCAACGTAGGCTTTTTCGAGCAGAACCATTGATCGGAACTTTTTGCCCCCACCCTGTTCCCGCCATGATCCTGAAAACTTGCGGTGCTGCAGTGATCCTCTCGCCGATTTTTTTTTATTAGGTGACCATGACAGATTTCTATCACAACGCCTAAGCATCACTCAGATCGTACAAAATATGGTGACAGTCCACTTAGGATGAGCGGATATCGTGTCATCATTTTTCTTGTGGAATTCATGGCAACGCTTTCTTCTGGCGAGAGACAAAGACCTCGGAGAGCCAAGTTCATCTAGATGTGCAGTAACGCTCTCTGAAGACGTTGCTGGGTAATATAGCGCGAACGTGACGCGTTCCCTATGCAGATACTATCTGCATAACTAGGTATGCGTACTCCCCGCGGAATGTTTCTTGTGATGTGTATAAGAATAATATTGAACACGACAGGGCTGAGCAACGCTCCCTGAAATACGCCCCTCTATATTGCATGAAAGAGTGTTGGGGTCATTTGGAGTGGTCATAAACATTTTGTCGTTCTTTAAATAGTGTCCAATCCACTAGTATAGCTTTCATTTCAGGCCAAGGCTGCGAGAATTGCATGGTGAAAGACAGAGTCAAAAGTGGCATTGATGTCAACAAAAACGGCTGTAGGGTGCCCCCAGCATGAAGGTACTCTTCAAGTGATGAAACGGGGCGATGACACTATCAATCGCATACATATTTTGACAGAACCCACTCATTTCTTGGGGATACTCCATTTAAACTTTCGAGGAACCTAGTGATGCGTTTGCAGATGATCATCATCAGCCTGACTATTCCCACTGCAGGACCAATGGCTCTCCCATATCCTTCCATTTAACCCTGTCCTGTGTCACATGCGGCCACCCTTCCCCTCAAACTTCCTGATCTCATCCGCTCACCTAACTTTATGCCACCCCATGCTACCCTCGGAGTCCAGTCCGTTACTCTCCATTCGCTCCATAACCTTGCCTACGCAGCTCAGTAGGGCGATGGGCGGGAAAGATGCGCAGCTTGTTAGCTGCGTACAAGGTTTCAAAACAGGAACAATTTTCGCCAGGTTCCAATCCGTGGGGACTTCACCAGTCATTTAAGAAGAATTGTAACATTCTAGGAGTCGAAAATGAGAGTTGTGTGGTATCTTTGCGATGGCGTCATAGGTCAACCCTGAGACGTGCGTCTGTTTGATTACGCGATAGCTGTGGATAGCTTTTCAGCTGTGAAAGGCAGGTCTAACGCTGACACTGCCGCCTGTGAGGTGCCTGATTGAGCACCTGCGGAGAGTGTCGGAGGTCCTGACCCCGTTGGCAGTAGTCTGCAGTATTCTGATACTTCTTCCAGGGATTTCTTTCCTGCAGATAAAGTGCAGCGAAGGGATGACACTGTTGGATTGACGTGCGCATACGTCTAACGATCCGCCAAATTTTGGTTACTGGTTGACGCATATCCAGCGAAGAACAAAAGTCGCGCCATCTTTGCCGACTGAGCTTATCCAGGTAACGCCGAATCTGACGTTGTGCCCGTCAGCACGCACGAAGGTCTTCGCGGCTTTTTTGTGCGAAAAGCTTCCCTTGCAGCTCGCCTGCGAATAGCGCACAGCTTTTGAAATGCCCAATCATCTAAAAGTTCTCTATAATTTTTAGCTCTGATTCTCGTACATCCTCTCATGTAATGAGCCATTGTCGATGCCAATTCCTCATTCCGGGTTGCGGCAGTATTCCTCTACTTGCAGCGTCCTTGTAGGCATCCCAGTCTGTAGATTTTATAAGGAATTTCTTTAGCGCCGTCTGCGCGCGGACAGCAGATATGAGAACTGGGTAATGGTCAATTCCACGTGTTTCCAAATTGCTACACCAGCCGAAGTTGTGGGCGACTGAACTTGTTACAAAGGTGACGCCGATGCTGCTGGCAATCGTCAGTCCTCGGAGGCAGGTCATGCTGCCATCATTTAGCGGCTTAAATGAATGTGTTGAGAGAAGTTCTGAAAGTTTGGCACCTTGGGCACATGTGTATGAGCTGCCCCAAATATCGCTGTAAGCACTGGAGTTTCCACAAATAACATGCGGACAGGGCGGCCTTTCTATCAAGTTTTCGAGGCTCGAAGCGTCGAATGGCCTACCTGGCTCAAGGTATACTCCCAGTAAGAGCGTACTCTTGTCTGCCAATTACTGTTGCGGCGCACACGCACTCGTTGTCACTGTGAGGAGGGATATCCTTGCGAAAGCCTACTGGCAATCTGCTATCCTCATGCGGTCGTTGTGAATGCTGAAAATAGTATCCCTGCAGTCGAGAATTTTCCTCAACGAGCGATTCACAGATGGCTATGAAAGATAAGTGGTACGCTCACACGAGCTGGCGGAAATGGAACCTTAGTTGCAAGCGTTCCACTGGAAAATGGAGCATGTGTGAAAGATGTTGAGTATGATCAGCTGTTGTAAAGCTGTCGCTATTGAAGCCAATATTACTAATGTCTGGTATTACGCCCCTACAGAGTGTAGGAGGCCGTCACCAAAGGCTCCATTGCAAGTGCAGCTTCTACTTCTGGGAGACCTCGTGACGAGCGGTTGGCACGGACAAGAAAATGGATGGCTGCAAACAGCATCGGAATCAGTAGGCATGTGATATCTTGTTCAGGGCTTCCGTTTTGCTGCCTTTTTCTGATCTTCCTGTCGGGTTGCGGTTCCTTAGATTGAGAGCAAGAGAGGCTGTTTGTCGGGTCTTGTGCAGAGTGTTCCGGCAGCTTTGGCGGAAGACAACAACCAACGGATTTCCCGGGAATTTTTTTTTGCCGAAACTGCGTATGCATCATCAGCTGTTTATTCACTCTGCGTTGACTGATATGGGAGACATCTGACGTATTTGTGAAAACCTCGTCGGGGTTAGGTCCTGGATCATGGCGCTTGGGTGCTCGCCCTTGTGCTCTCTCCACCGTGCGAGTAAGTGTAGCACCTTTCTTATTAAAACACCCTCTAAATCAAGCGGGGTGTTGGCCACCACAGTTTGCGCATTTATGTTGCACTCTTGAAGTGAATTCCTTCTGCGAATGGACGCCGCCATACACTTGACAGCGCACAGGGCCGGTACAATGTCTTGATATTTGGCCATGCGTCTCTGGCATTTGTAACATTGTGTTGCTGCTGCAACGTATTCCGTTACAGGGTAACTACAGAACCCAATCGTAGCTCGTTTGGTCAGTGGTGCATATTTAGCGAATTTCAAAATACGAGAGCGACGACGTACCTCTCTGACCTTGCCACTGCCCTCAGGAGTGTAAGTGGTTAGCCTCTTTGCTGAGAGGATGCCTTCGTCACGTAGATACTCCTGCAGATCTTTGTTTGAGTAGGTTACAGGAACATCTTCAATTTTGCTATGTCTGGCCGTGCAAAAGTATGGGAGTCGGGCTTCTATAGCCCCTCCAGCAAGCTTAGTTAATGTAAGCAGACGGTTCGCAAAGGGCAGTGCGGATACTGTAAACATCAAGCTCCCGTCCTTTTTAAGGCGATGGCTAAGAGCTTTTTCTAGAGCCGACGCTACAACAGCCAATGCCACGACATTCATCATCATCAACACCATCAGTCTGCCTACACCCACTGAAGGGCAAAGGCCTCTCCCATGACTCTCCAATTAACCCTGTCTCTTGCCAGCTGCGCCCACCCTATGCCTGCAAACTTCCTGATCTCATCCGCACACCTATCCTTCTGCCGCCCCCTGCTACGCTTGCCTTCTCTTGGAATCCACTCCGTTACCCTTAAGGACCAGCCAAAGCCCATTTCTTCCTCTTGATTTAGACTAGGATATAATTAACCACCATCTGTACCCTCAACCACTCTGCCCGCTTCCGGTCTCTTAACGTTACACCTATCATTTTTCTTTCCATCGCTCGCTGCGTTGTTCTTAACGATATTAGGGTTCGCTTTCCATAGGCTTCCTCCTACCTCGCTGGGCCTGAGAACTATAGGAACACCTGCAACTCTCTTTTTCTTGTAGGATACAACCGTGAAGGATGCTTGCTCCATGCCTCAGCATGGTCATCCTAAGGTCCATCGCTGGCTTGTTCGTCGCGCAATCTCTTGTTCGCAGAGCCCTATTCTGTAGCGACGGCTACATAGGCCGCTGGACTAGACGCTGCCGCCGCTGCAATCAGTGCAGCATCGAGTTCAGCTGATGGTGATGCTCCGTTTCAGCGTGAATACGGCGCAGAGCGCCTAGAAGGTTGCTTGACGTAATTCTGCCGATGACTAGGGACGCCAGGCCGTCGCACGTCGAGGACACGAAGAATGGACTGAATACTGTCGATTGTGAAAAAACACCGAAAATTTGGGACCGGTCACAGATAGCTGGCCAGTGCAGCGACGCATCGGTTAACCCCTGCTCCACTGTCCTATTCGTGGTATGAGGACTCGCCGCCATCTATGGTAGTTAAATAGAGAATTACCAATACCCGCAGGGGTACATCCCGCCAGTAACTAAAAAGGATGTAAAGAAAGACTTCGTGGAAATGCAAAGGGGGAAAGCGGCTGGTAATTAAGGATCAGGTAACAGCCGACCTGTTGAAGGACGGAGGGGAGATTGTGCTAAATAGACTAGTGACACTGTATATTAAATGGCTTATGACCTAGAGCGTACCATAAGCTTGGAAGAACGCTAACATTATCTTAATTCATAACAAACAAGAGGTTAAGGACCTGAAAAATTACACACCTATCTGCTTACTGTCCATTGTCCAAGGTTTTTACTGACGTAATCGCTAATAGGGCCAGGACAACCTTAAACTTTTATCAACCAAGTGATCAGGCAGGCTTTCGTAAAATATACTGCACAATAGACCATATTGACACTATCAGTCAGGTGACAGACATATACTGTAATAGACTTAACTGCTGATCTAGTTGCTTTTCAGATGTATTAGCGGAATTTTCAGCGCAACGAAGACACACACAAGAAAGAGGATCACAGGGGAGCTTAATCAGATGAAAACAGTGTACACATATAGCCCTCCCTGCTGAAGCGCACGCGTACAAGGCACCAAGAGAACCAGCACCAATCTTTTCATACTAGGCGTGAAAGAAATTTCCGCTCAGTTTTAGCCGCTCAGGACAAGCTCCCGTGTTGTCGTCATCCTTCTGTGTGTCTTCGTTGCGCTGGAAATCACGGTAATAGGTGATGGAGAAATGCTTCAAATGTAAGCGACCCCTATATATAGCCTTCATTGATTACGAGAAAGGATTTTACACAGTGCAAACCTCAGCAGTCATGCAGATATTACAGAATCAGGGTATAGAAGCGCCTTATGTGAAAATGCCTGAAGATATCTATGACAACTGCGCAGCTACCATAGCCCTCCATAAAGTCAGCAATAAAATTCCAGTACGGGAGGCTGCCAGGCAAGGAGACACAATTTTGCCATTCTTATTAACCGCCTGCTTACAGGAGGTATTCCGATACCTGGATTGGGGACAGTTAGGGATCAGAGTTAATCGAGACTACCTAAGCAATCTATGATTCACTGATGGCATTGCCTTGCTAAGTCACCCAGGAGTTTAACTGGAATCCATGATCCCTGAGTTAGACGGATAGAGCAAACCGGGGGTTCTGAAAATTAACATGCAGAATACCAAAGTAATCACAGTCTCGCAAAGGAACGGCAGTTGACAATTGGTGGTGCTGGAAGTGGTAAGGGAATGCGTCCGCCTAAAGCAGGCACTGCCCGCTCATCCTGATCATGAGAAGGAAATAACTAGAAGAGTAACAATGGGGTGGAGCGCATATGGCAGGTTTCCTCAGACCATGAATGGCAGT
The DNA here is from genome assembly GCF_052857255.1 of Amblyomma americanum. Taxonomy (NCBI): domain Eukaryota; kingdom Metazoa; phylum Arthropoda; class Arachnida; order Ixodida; family Ixodidae; genus Amblyomma; species Amblyomma americanum. Next base: position 160,015,641 of record NC_135503.1, read on the forward strand.
TTACCAATATCCCTCAAGATAAAAGTATACGACAGCTGTATCCTACCGGTACTGACATATGGGGCAGAAACATGGAGGCAAGCGAAAAGACTTCAGCTTAAGTTAAGGACAACACAGTGAGCTATGGAAAGAAAAATTATATAGGTGCAACGTTAAGAACCCAGACATGGGAAGAGTGGGTGAGCGAATAAAGGCGGCTAATGACATCCCAGTCGAAATCACGAGGACGAGCTGGGCTTGGGCAGGGCATGTCATGCGAAGGCAAGATAACCGCTGGTCCTTAAAGGCAACGGAGTGCATTTCAGATGAAGGAAAGCGTAGCAGGGGTGACAGAAAGTTAGGTGGGCGGATCAGATTAGGAAGTCTGCGGGAATACGGTGGTCGCAGCTGGCAAAGAACATGGTTAATTAGACATGGGAGCGGCCTTTGCCCTGCATTTGGCGTAGCCACGCTGATGATGATGATGACCAATTCTTCATATTTGCCAATTAGCTTTCTAAACATATCGCGTCATACGAAAGGTGGAGCTAAATTGCCGCCTCCTATTGAAGAATGGACACCTTCTTTCGCACGTCTACTTGGTTAACTATATTAAACTCTTACCAATATTTTCATTTCCGTTGCGGTGTTGGAATGGAAGCTGTTCGGATAGTGATATTAGGTGAATGTCCACGTATGCAGAAATCGTTTGGTTATTCTCTACATAACATTCATAGATTCCTGGAAGTCGTCATGGCATTCCTGGCGCATCGGTTAAGCGATGCGCCACTACCTAGCGATGGCAGCAGCTGCCAACAGTGAGGCTGGTAAGATCCAGGTTGCTCTTCCCGTGAATTCCTGCGTGCCCTACCATCCGTCACGACTGTATACACATGGCAGGTTGTCCACACCTGTGAGCAAGTGGGCAGCGTGCCTCAAGGTCGGAGACCGCAGAACAACCTGACAGGCAACGACTTTTCCGCTGAGTGCAATGCTTAGTGCTGGCGCACTAAAATAGTCATTTCCGGAACGAACCAGCACCGCAGGACAATAAATGCAGTAGCGGGCACACAGAAGCGCGCGCCGCCAGTAAGCAAAGCCGCGGGAAGGAAGGCCTCGCTGGGCACTGGACGTGTCGGCCGCAGAGTCGGGTAGCAGCGCGTTGCAGTGCGACAGGCCGCTAAAGGAGTCGCAGTGAGCATGGCTGCGGTGAAGGTCTGTCCGTGAACGGTCATCTGCGTAAACAGCTCAGCGAAATAGAAGCTGCGCGGTGGACAATGCCCTGATCCCACGTGAGCGGGCGTGATGTCATTTCATTTCAAAGGCATGGAAACCTAAATACACTGTACAAAATATGCAGCGTTAAAGACAACCTGAGCATAAAATATTAGCTAAAGCAGCGCCGTAGAGTTGGTTATGCGTAGTTTTCACGAGATATATGGAAAGGTGGTTCCATTCCCGTGCGGTACGCATGCAGTATGAAAGACTGAGTGAAAGTTATGATGAAATAATGGCTAGCAAATGGTTAGCACGAGCTGATAAGGAGGCCAAGGTGGCAGGTTCCGCCGTCCGCCCACCGGCAAGAAGACGACGGGCTTGCTGGGAGAAATTCAGCTACTGTGGCGGGCACAATACGACGGTTCGAACGAGACTTGACCTTGCGGCACCTTGCAAACATGATTGCGAACGGAACACAACTGCCATAAAATCACACAAAGTCGTTCTTGTAATGAAATCACGCTGCTGATCCATTCCGAGCAGCAACGTTGTTGTGGTTCCTACAGGACCAACCAAAACTGGCCCCTTCACGTCATATACTGCGCTTCACGCAAGTACACGACACCTTCGGTATCATTAAAATCTCAGTACACTAAAGTCATAGCCTATCGTACAGGCCCGACGCCCACAAGAAATGAATCAGTGTCTGCCAGACCGCAGGCTTTTTGCCTACTGAATTCAATCTGCCTTTTCTTTGTCCCCCCTCATCCCATCTCCCAGTGAACCGGTTTCTCCTCCCGGTTAACCTCCCCGCCTTGCCTCCTCCTCTGCACACTAAGCACAGCGCCCTTCACATCACCACAGCACAAATCCCTGTCAAAAACTATCAAGTGAACTGCTCCGTCGGCACCAGCACCTACATCGTCCTTTCGGTGACGATGCGGAGCAAGCCACACAGTGGCGCGTCTACTCCATGCCGATTTTGGCAAAGTTGAGGCCGCTAGTGCAAAAATTATCTTGCGCAGCGTATTTTCTTTTTAACTTGCCTAAGTAGTCCGCGTAAACTGCAGGTTATATATTAGAAGGATTGTTCAATCGCTTCGAACACTGCGCGTGCAATCTAGGTGAAGACAAGAAGAAAGACAAAGTGCAACTTTAGAAATGGAAAGAAATAGTATGGCAGATTCAGGATGAAAAACCAGTGAACAAGAAGCTTTCATAAGGAAACGATTGCACAGGAACGATGGTGGAAAACAACTGAAATTTTCTGGACGAGTTTTGTCATAGTAACCCGGACAAAAAAGAGACGATAAATCACTGATGGCGAAAGTGCTGCTACCTTGCACATGACAGACTGTGCCCCATTAATGAATTCGTATTCCCTTGTAGGAAATCACCACTGTACTTTATAAGGAAATTCCAATAAAATTCCAATAATGAAGCGTGTCAGGCTGGAAGACACGACCTCGCCAGTGGTTTTCACCGCCTCTTACATGAGGTGTTCAGAGGCCGGGATTGGAAGCGTTTGCGGATAAGGTTTAATGAAGAATTCCCTAGTAATCTGCGATTCGCCGATAACATTGCCTTGGTGAGTCACTCAGGGAGTAAACTGCAAAGTACGATCAACGACCTTGAAAGGCAAAGAGGAACAGTTAAAAATAAATAAGCAGAAAACCAAAGCAATATTCAAAAGCCTCGGAGGGGGGGGGGGGGGAGCTGCAGTTTAAAATTGGTAGGGAGGCGCTGGAAGTGGCAAAGAAATACGTCTTTCTAAGCCGGGTAGTGAGAGAAGATCCGAATCACGAGAGTGAAACTAGAAGAATAAGAATGTGGTGAAGGGCTTTCGGCAGGTTATCTCAGATCATGAATGGCAGTAGTCGCGAAGTTTTTCCCTCTCTCGTCGAGTCGATGTTGATGTTATCCAGATGTCCATCGATTCACACACGGGTTGCCAGATGTCGAAAAAAGCTGCGATGTGAGAACGGCCATTTCTGCTCCCCTAAAACTGTCCAATGTCTGTGCCTTAGTTCGTAAAAACGCAGAAGATCGTAAAGGTGTGCACCAGTGTCACGTAAATCACAAATCCAGGTTCGTACCGCGTAGAACGAGCATTTTCTACAGGATCTCTCTTTCCTGCGAAATGTTCTATACTGGTCAGACCGGCCGTTGTTTGAATATCCACCTTTTCGAGCATAGGAATTCTATAGGCGCTAAGGCACCTGAAAACTTGCCTTAAGCGTTGCGCAAAATGCAAATGTCAACCCCTCTTAGATTAAACCGCTGTGCTTGGGAAAGCGCACACCAGAGCACGAGGGAGATAATAGAAGCTTTCTACATCATAAAAAGTGGAGAAGACTGCGTAAGCGACGCATACGTTGCAGTGACTGAGAATGTTCTTACCTATGTTCAGCAGTGACCTAATCGCAATTTCAAGCTCTTGCTTTCCTTGTTTTGAGTGTGCATTTCTCCGACTTGCTTTTTCTATCGCCGCTTGTCTTCATGGTTTTTTTTCATGTTTTCTTTTCCATTTATTCCGTAAACTTCCTAATAATAAATTCAGTTCGGAGACAGCGCTTGTCCGTGTTCCCTTGTCCCGTTCTTCTTTCGCGCTGGTTTTTCCGAACATGCCAGTTCTTTGTCACAGAAGCGGTTCTTGAGATGTCCTCCGCACTAGACAGGCGTGCGTCGTGGCTCATTTCCTGGAGTAATTTGGTTGAGCAAGCGTCTCACACTAGTAAATCACGTTACAGGTGAATAGCCTCAAGGTGCCAAGGTACATCGAGATCGTGGACGACTTCCCACGCACCAGCGTCGGCAAGATCTCCAAGCCGGACATACGAAGTGCCATGTCCCGCAAGCTGGGCGCGTGAGCACCTTCTCCGAGGCCTCACTTACCTTTCTTCATCTACATGAGTGTCAACGCTGCTTGCCACAGGGTGGCGTGACCGCGTCGGGCAGTTTCCTGCCTTTAGTCACGTCTCCAAAGACAATTCTGTATTATTGTCTTGAATAAATTTAAAAAAAAATACAAATAAAGTCATTCAATATTTTGAGTGATCGCAAGAACCCCAAAACGCGTTTAAAAATTATGAGACGCGTTCTTAAGTGAATAATATCATTAACTAAATCAAGCACACGCAAAAGTAAGACAACACTAAGAGCCTCCAGAACCGTGGAAGAACATATAGGGCAAAAACATAGAGGCTAACGAAAAGGGTTCAACTTAATATAGGACAACGCAGTCAGCTAAGGAAAGAAAGATGGTAGGTGCAACGTCAAGAGACGGGGTAGAGAGCAGAGTGGGCCAGGGAACAAACGCGAGTCAATGACAACCTAGTCGAAGTCAAGAAGAAATGGGGCATGAGCAGGGCGCGTGATGCCAGGGCAAGATAACCGACGGTCGTTAAGTGGAAACGAATAAATAACAAGAGAAGGCAAGCGTAGTAAGGGATGGCAGAAGGTTAGGTAGGCGGATGACATTAGCAAGTTTGCGGAAATAACTTGGCTGCAGCTGAACAGGGCTGAGTTAATTGTAGACATATGGGAGAGGCCTTTTCTCTGCAGTGAGCGTAATCAGGCTGCAGCTGATGATGATGGAAAAGAAGAATTTAGACCAACTAGCTGTAGTGATAGATTTAATACTTGAGCAAATTGCGCTTTTAATGATCTAGAAGATAACTGGTATTTATGTATGCTTGTAGTTATTTATGGTAATGAGTTCCAAAGGCTAATTATGTATTTATTCAATACCCTACGGGCCCATACGGGTGTTAAATGGGGGGGGGGAGGTAAATAGCAGTGAAAAATGAAGCAGCACAAAACTGCAATAATTACAAAGGTCATAGCCGTAGACACCATAATGAAATACATGTCAGACACTCAGAGATATTGTTACGGGGATGGGTTCATTTACAAGACGAGCGGTAAGATGGATGAAAACAGGGAACGGACAGCGTCAGGCTAACCACAGCGCATGTCCTCGCGCTTCAAGCTCGTTCTCTTGTACCGTGCGCACAGCGCTGCGCCAGGCAGCGTAATCGGCGTAGCAGTTGTCCCCTGGCAGACGAAGCTCGTCCTCGAGAGAGTAAAGAAAACCTGGGATTGCAGCGTATCAATCAAGCCACGTGAGTTAACTGCGCCTTCCGTGAGCACCGATATATTGAGGTCACCTTTGCGATGACATAGGGGACATCACTCAGCCGACGGATTATGAAAAAGGGTCCGGTGTATCGGCACAAGAACTTCTGACACGAGCCTCGGCGTTGTAATGGCGTCCAAAGCCAAACGAGATCTCCCGCTTCGTAGGTCACTATAGCATGGAACATGGAAGACCTTGGAACGGCTTGAGATGCGATGGTGCACCGACGAGCAAGACAACGCTTCCTCAGAGAGGCAGATATGTGCGAGACGGGAGGGTTATCGTGTACGGAGAATAGAAGAACGGCGTCCATGAAGGACCGCGGTAAGCGTGCGAAGAGACGGAAGAAACTATAATATACGGTTACTTTATTCTGTTGTAGGCGTACTTCACAAACGGCAAGACGGCGTTCCAGTTCTTATTATCGGACGCTACATACATCCACATCATGTTGATTAGTGTCCAGTGGAGGCGCTCTGTAGGGCCGGTTGTGGGTGGTACGGAGTGGAATGGCAGTATTCTGAGCCACAGGGGTGGAGCAGTTCTTCCAGAACGTCAGCAGTAAACTGTCGTTCGCGGTCATTGATGATCACTCGGGGCGCGGCGTGGCGAAGAATGACGCGGTAAAGCAAGAAGTGGGATACGTCGACTGCTTTGGCAGAAGCGAGCGCAGCCGTTTCCACACATCGAGTCAAGTAGTCAACAGTCACGATAGTCTTGCGGTGGCCGTCAGACGACTTCGAGAAAGGACCAAACAGGTCAATCTCAATTTTCTCAAACGGTGATGCAGGGGTCTTGACCAGTTGGCGTGGTGCATTGCTTCAGGCGTTGGCAGGGGACACAACTTGCGACGTAGCGCTTTGCTGTCGTGTACCACCCGGGCCAGTAAAAACGTTGTAATCCTCTGACATGCGGCTGTTGGCAATGCAGCAGAGCCACGGGACGTCCCCTATGTAAGTCGTGCACGTTTTTCCAGGTGACTGCGCTCGCTCAGAAACGGTCTGTCCCGGTCGCCATGCGTTTCTTAAACATTGAGTCTTCAAAGCACTTAGTGATCTCGTCCAAGAACTTGTCCCACGTAGACAGTACGTCTTCGCGGTTCTCGAACCACAGTAGCTCTGTGCCGGCCAAAAAGGAGACCACGTTGGCGAGCTGCATGGCTCAGTCCCAGCGATTATACTTGCTGACACGCTGGTTGTGTGCCAGCCAATCTTCGACATCCTAATCGATTACACCGGAAGACCGTTTGGGCTCACGTTTATTCGGTCAGGAATTCACCGGCGCCTGGTTTTCATGGCCTTGGCTGGGTGTCGTTAAAGTTGTCGACGAAGAGTGTCCGCCTCCGTCGTGGCTCGCCATGATGTTCGGTCAGGCGAGAGCCCGGCCAAGCGTCGAGGTTCTGCGACGCCCAGGCCCACCCCGCACCTCCGGGAAGTTCTTACGGGGATGGGTTTAGTATCTGCAAGATGAGCAAGAAAGTGGGATAAAGCAGGAAACGGCCAGCGTCAGGCTAACCACAGCCCCAGTTGTTGTTGTGGTTGTTGCCCACCACGGGAGATTGGCCAGGGTTCAGTGGGAAGACCCCATAGAATAGGGTAAACTGGTGTCAAGCTAATGATCGAGCCTTGGGTGTAATTTCAGAGTAATTTAAAAGAAAAAGAAGAAACAAAATATCGGCAAAGGATATCTGAGAATTAAAGAATTAAATATATGGAAATACCCAAACGCTCTTTTAAATGAGGAAATTTGGAAACAATTAGCAAGGGAATCTGCCGGTAGCTTTTATATAATTGTTGAGGTATTCGCAAACTTGATGCAATGCAAAACCCCTGGCGCTCCCGCCGAAACAGAGGAGGAGGGGAACCAACAAAGTAGGACTCAACTTTGTAATGGGAATTTCTAGGTGTGCTCTCCTCTTATGTGCAAACTTCCGGCAAGAGAGTAGGAAATGCTCAAATGTGTCGACTTCACCACAAGCCGCACAAAGGTTTGTGGGACTGAACCTGCATCTACATAAGTAAAGATTTAAACCAGGAATCCTGTACCGCTTGAGTGTCATCGCTACCTCACAATGCCGGGTTTTACACGAACGAGCCTTCCATGGGTACATGAGATGTTGGTAGTCAACACTAGAGAGTAACGAATCATTGCACGTGGCGGTTATAACTTCGTTCTCTTCCACCCAGTGCGCAGCGCCACGCTAGGCAGCGTAATCGTCATAACAATATAACAATAGTAACAATGTTAATGTAACATATAATGTAACAATATGAAGACAGATAGCAGCAAATATTCATGTTAATCTAAGTAGATTGTTTCCACAAAACATGCAGACAAATGTAAGGGCCGAAACTACAACTACAACTACAGATAACTAAAACTAGAGGTACAAGACTGCAAACCCAGGTAACTTTTCGAACTGCCTTCAAATTTCTCGTGATCATAGCAGATGCAATGGTGCCAGGCAGCTGACTCCATTCACGGATGGTGAGAAAGAGAGGCGAGTGAAAAAAGAAACTCGTTCGAGCAAAGGTAGGTTCGACTTTCAGTTAGTGATAAGTGCGCGGAAAAACGTGACGGGCCGGCGAGATATGGCACACAGCAAAGAAGGTATGACTATGATATATCTTGAGGAAAAAGGGCACAATGGAAAACATTTTCCATCTTTCCAGCAAAGGTAAGTTGAGATTTTTTTATTTCCGTCACACTCGATGTACGCGAGTAATTCTTCATTATAAACAGGGCGGCTTAATTTTTCAGACTCCAGTTTCGTTACTAAGTGTGTTTGATGCGGGTTTCAAATCAAGGAGGCGTATTCCACTTTCGAGCGCACTAATGTATTGTAAGCCAAAGGCTTTGTATCTGCGTTTGCTAAACGAAGATAACGTCTAAGGAAGCCAAGTGATTAAGATGTCTTGTTAATAATCGCACCTCTGCGGCAATTGTATGAAAGGTTGGATGCTAAGTGAACCTCTAATTACTTGATGGTGGGTACTGATTCTATGGGCACGTTGTTCAGGGCGTAATGGCATGGTACGGGGCTAGAAGTTGTGCTAAATCTGATCGCTTTTGTTTTTATTGGGTTAATTTTCATTTGTTGTTGTGTGCACCAGTTATTACGTTTGTTGTCTTGAAAAGCCATGAAAAGTTGTGCGCATAAAACTCGACACGAAGAGAGAAGACGAAGGAAGAAGAAGTGTGTCCCTGCTAAGGTGGCCGCACATCGCTCTTCAGAAAAACCTCATCATCATCATCATCATCATCATCAGCCTTACTACACCCACTGCAGGGCAAAGGCCTCTCCCATGTCTCTCCAATTAACCCTATCCTTTGCCAGCTGCATCCACCCTTTGCCTGCAAGCTTCTTAATCTCATCCGCCCACCTAACCTTCTGCCGCCCCCTGCTACGCTTACTTTCTCTTGGAACCCACTCCGTTACCCTTAAGGACCAGCAGTTATCTTGCCTTCGCATTACATGCCCTGCCCAAGCCCATTTCTTTCTCTTGATTTCGACTAGGATGTCATTAACCCGTGTTTGTTCCCTCACCCACTCTGCCCGCTTCCGATCTCTTAATGTTACACCTATCATTTTTCTTTCCATGGCTCGCTGCGTTGTCCTTAACCTAAGCTGAACTCTTTTCGTTAGCCTCCACGTTTCTGCCCCGTAGGTGAGTACCGGTAAGATTATGCTGTTGTACACTTTCCTCTTGAGGGAAATTGGTAAACTGCCACTCATGATCTGCGAGAATTTGCCATATGCGCTCCAGCCCATTCTTATCCTTCTAGTTATCTCCCTCTCATGATCTGGATTAGCTGTCACTACCTGCCCTAAGTAGACGTATTCCGGCACAATTTCTCGGCTCTCGCTGCCAATTGTGAACTGTTGTTCCCTTGCTAGGCTGTTGAACATTACCTTGGTTTTCTGCATGTTAATTTTTAGACCCATCGATCTGCTCTGCCTGTCTAACTCGTTGATCATGATTTGCAGTTCACCTCCTGAGTGACTCAGCAAGGTAATGTCATCAGCAAATCGCAGATTATTTAGGTATTCTCCATTTATTCTTATTCCCAACTGTTCCCAATTCAGGCTTCGAAATACCTCCTGCAAACATGCGGTGAACAACATTGGCGAGATCGTGTCTCCTTGCCTGACGCCCTTCCTTATTGGTATTTTATTGCTGACTTTATGGAGGACTATAGTAGCTGTGCAGTTGCTATATATATCTTCCAGTATTTTGACATAAGGCTCTTCTACCCCCTGATTACGCAATGCCTGTATGACTGCTGAGGTTTCCACTGAGTCGAATGCTTTCTCGTAATCAATGAAAGCTATATATAGAGGTTGGTTATATTCTGCGCATTTCTCTATCACCTGATTGATAGTGTGAATATGATCTATTGTGGAATATCCTTTACGAAAGCCTGCCTGATCATTTGGTTGATTAAAGTCTAACGTTGCCCTGACTCTATTAGCGATCACCTTAGTAAATACTTTGTAGGCAACGGATAGTAAGCTGATCGGCCTGTAATTTTTCAAGTCCTTGGCGTCTCCCTTCTTATGAATTAAGATAATGTTTGCATTCTTCCAAGCTTCTGGTACAGTTGAGGTCATAAGGCATTGCGTATACAGGGTGGCTAGTTTTTCTAGCACGATGTCCCCTCCATCCTTCAACAGATCTGCTGTTACCTGATCCTCCCCAGCTGCTTTTCCCCTTTTCATTGCTTCTAAGGCTTTCTTTACTTCATCTTTCGTTACTGGCGGGATGACGCATTGCTGTGCACTGCTGTCTTTCTCATTAGCGCTCTGATTACATTGGCTACTGTACAGGTCTGTGTAGAACTCTTCGGCTACGTTAACTATCTTATCCATATTGCTAATGACATTGCCTTGCTTGTCTCTTAATGCATACATCTGGTTTTTACCTATGCCTAGTTTCCTCTTCACTGTTTTAGGCTACCTCTGTTCTTTATAGCATGCTCGATTCTCTCCATATTAAACTTCCTTATGTCGGCTACCTTGCGCTTATTTATTAACTTTGATAGCTCCGTTAGTTCTATTCTATCGGTAGTGTTAGATGCCTTCATGTTTTGGCGCTTCTTAATCAGATCTTTCGTCACCTGAGATAGCTTCCCGGTATCTTTTCGAACTGTCCTACCGCCTACTTCTACTGCGCACTCCGTAATTATTGATGTCAGGTTATCGTGCATTGAATGAACATCAAGATCATCTTCCTCAGTTAAAGCCGAATATCTGTTTTGCAGCGCTATCCTAAACTCCTGTGCTTTCCCTCTTACGGCTAACTCGTTAATGGTCTTCTTCTTCGCTAGCTTCTTCCGTTCCCTCTTCAAGTCTAAGCTAATTCTAGACCTTACCATTCTATGGTCGCTGCAACGCACCCTTCCGAGGACGGCCACATCCTGAATGATGCCAGGTTTAGCGCATAGTATGAAGTCGATTTCATTTTTAATCTCACCATTGGGGCTCTTCCAGGTCCACTTCCTGTTTTCTCGTTTGCGGAAGAAGGTATTCATGATCCGTAAATTATTTCTATCCGTGAATTCGACTAATAACTCTCCCCTGCTATTTCTAGAGCCTATCCCATAGTCACCTACCGCGTGGTCGTCAGCCTGCTTCTTGCCCACCTTCGCATTGAAGTCGCCCATCAGTACAGTGTACTGCGATTTTGCTTTATTCATTGCTGATTCTACGTCCTCATAGAAGCTTTCAACGGTCTGGTCATCATGGCTGGATGTGGGTGCGTAGGCCTGCACCACTTTCAGCTTGTACCTCCTATTCAGCCTAATTACTATAGCTGCTACCCTCTCGTTAATACTGTAGAACTCCTCTACGTTGCCAGCTATATCCTTATTAATGAGGAAACCCACACCTAGTTCTCGTCTATACTCTAACCCGCGATAGCACAGTATGTGTCCGTCCTTTAGTACTGCATACGCCTCACCTGTCCTCCTAACTTCGCTAAGCCCTATCACATCCCATTTAATTCCCGCTAGTTCCTCAAACAGCACTGCTAGGCTAGCCTCACTAGCTAAAGTTCTAGCGTTAAACGTTGCCAGGTTCAGATTCCAATGGCGGCCTGTCCGGAGCCAGAGATTCTTAGCACCCTCCGCTGCGTCACAGGTCTGACCGCCGCCGTGGTCACTTGCTCTGCAGCCGCTGGGGACTGAGGGCCGAGGGTTAATTGGTTTGATCATAGAAGGTTGTGGCCAAGTACTACACCAGGGTGGCCAAATCCTGCTCTGGTGAGAGAGTGCGTTGTCGGTTCTGGTCACCGAGATAAGGCCGCACTCCAGGCCTGGTTATGCAAATCCATCGACACGCGGATTTTTTTTTTAAACCCGGTGGAGAGTTGCGCGGCACCAGGATTTGAACCCCGGTCCTCTTGCACGCGAGGCGGATTTTCTACCTCTACGCCATCGCTGCATCCAGAAAAACCTCGACATCACGTAAATACGTGCCCTATTTGAAGAGAAGTGCATCCTCGCGTTCTGAAGAAGCTCCAGACGTCCTCTCACCGTCTGATGCCTCCTGGGAACCATGCATGATTGCAGCTGAGCTGGGCACTGACGCAAGGCTTCGTGCCTCCGCTGCCACGCTGGCGGAGGTAGCTACCTGCCACGCAGTCGACACCTTATCCGCGGCGCCAGGTCCAGCTTTGTGCTCCCGGTTCATCGGCAGATGCACCGGGGCAGATGCATCCTCCTGCCTTCCCGAAATACGAACTGCTCGTAAGTGATCAGCCTCCATCAACTCTATACTTCCGGATGAGCCTCAAACCGCACGGCATGAAGAACTGGGCATTCCAATGGACTTATCGGCACCGCTACCCGTGCAAAAGTTCCCTCGTGCAACTCACAAGCGTCCCTCAAACGACATCCAACCGATTTCATCTTCGGCAAGTGATGGCTTCCAAGGTAAGCGCACTTGTCTTACGATCGAGAACTCGGTGGAGCCTACACCCGGATCGTCTTCTTACAAAGTGACCTTAAATCACTGGCCAAGAAACGCCTCACGGATATACCAAACAAGATTTTACAAGCTAACTTGAACGCGTGCCTCGGAAGCAAAGGTTTTCGGGGCTTCAAAGCCAGGACAAAGTCCAACACCATTGCGGTGTGGCTTCCGACTCTGACTGCCGTAGAACGGCTGCAAACGCTCACCAGTATTTTACTAGCAAGCGAAATCTCAGTGCCACTACAAGTGTATTTAGTTGAAGGCTCCGACTTGCAGCGCTGCCTCGTCTTCAAAACGTCGATATCACTGAGGATCAAACTGCACTCCAGCGTGAGCTGTACTGTCCCACGCACCGTGTCATCCAGGCCCGACGCATGGCAAAGGGGCGCTCTTGCATAGTCACCTTGCAAGGCTCTCTTACACTACCAGCCCGTCGGTACTATTATGGCTGTATTATACGGCCTCGGCCATATAAACCGAGTGCGGTATATTGCTATAACTGCTTCCGCACTGGGCGTATGCGCAAATCCTGCCCCTTCACTGCTGCCGGTGAAAGTACATCGGAAGAGAAAATGGCTTATCGATGCGGCCTTCGTAAGTCCGACGACCACGAGATAACATATCCAAGCTGTCCGACAAAACAAAAGGCAGCACAAAAGGCTGGTCGTCGAATGACTAAGCATTGGCCAATACATGACAGTATAACTTCATTGCAGACATCCAATTGGTTCGCAGCTCTCCAGTGGGTTGACGACGAGTGGTCGGAGCTCCCTGAGCACATCACGCATGATCCTTCAGCTCAGCAGCCTTCTAACAATACTGTACGAAAAGAACGCCTCCCAAAACAGCCAACAAAGCAGTGCAGTGTGCCTGAACTACCGCAGGACGACATGGCCGCAGTCGACGAACAAATCGCACGTCTTTTAGTGGAGGTCACCCAGCTCCTGTTGCACCGTGTACTGCTCGCTCGACGTAGACGGACAGCGGAATCATCCGCCACATCTGGCAATGGCGCAGCAACATCACCTTCCTGCCGCCCACCAGTGTCATTTCCTGCCGCCTCATCCCAGATTACCGCAATGCCACTGGACAACTCTGCCACTTCTTTTGGCGCCGGTTTATGGTCAACCAGTTGTCCAACCTGACGTCCGTGATTCTACAGCGCTTGGGCTAGTAACTAGAAATGGCAAGTTCCAGTCGTGCTGGTGTCCTGCAGTGGAACTGCAGAGGCATTTCCACGAAAGTGGGAGAGTTCAAGACCCGACTACAAATTCACATGCTCCAGGTATGGATCATGTTGCTACAAGAAACAAACGCCTTGCCGTCGATTCCAGGCTTCAGTGCCTACATGTCTCCTTCAATGGTAGACCGTCCCGTACAAACTGCTGCTCCCCGGGAAGGCGGCGGTGTATGTGGACTCACGTTTTCCGCATGTACGCCTTGCTCTCGAAAACTGGTGCACGTCGTATCAAGAGGTAGTGGCAGTGGCTGTGAAATTTAAGAATGGAACCGTTGTCGTCGTTTCATTTTACGTTAGACCAGCCGGTGGTGCTTCCTCCCGTGTTAATTTTGGGTGGTTAATAAGTGTCCGTCCGCAGCATCCCGGGTGCCCGATTTTAGTCGGAGGTAACTTTCACGCACCTCACCAGGATTGGGGGTACCCCACTTCAAGCCCTCGTGGCAGGCGTGTGCGGGACGCCTTCACGGATGCCCAATTTGTGCTGCTCAACCATCCTGGCACAGCAACACGGCCAGTGCGTCAAACTCGAGTGCTTCCTATGCTCCAGACTTGACTTGGTGATCGGGTCCGGGTACTCCCTTCTGGCACTTGGAGCCAGACTGCTGGGGAAGTGATCAACACCCTATCATCATCGGCCTTCACACCTCATATTTCCGACCTTTACGCTACAAATGTTCTGTAATCAAGTGGGACAGTTTTCGCTCCTGTCTGAACAATCTCTCCTCAGATTCTTCACCAATCCTTGTTGAGCGCATACAAACCGCGCTCAACGGTGCTTCAACTACTACCTGGAGTGATGTTGGTCGACCGGCACCAGACCTCGGCCTTCTTAACTTGTGCGCGGCACGCCGTCAAGCAGAACTGGCTGATACGCGAGACCCTTCTTCGTCGCCGGCACGTAGGCGATTGCACTATCTTACAGCTAAGGCGCGGAAATATGAACGCCACCTCTCTCGACGGCAGTGGCATGCATGGTGAGAACAATTTTCTGCAAAATCCTCGAATGCCTCTCTCTGGTGAATATTCCGTACAATGGAACGTGGTCGCCGTTCGACTGACGCAGCAGCAACCGCATGCTTCGTGGCTAACTCGTCGCCGGATGATTTCGCCAAAGAAGCAGCGCGAAAGTTTTTCCTAAAATACGATGCCGTGCCTTTTTCAGCCGCTATAGTTAATATATGGGAGGCATCCCAGCGCATGTATATCAAATGCCGTTTGATATCGACGCAGATGGAATTGCGTGTCCGTTCTCTATGCCTGAGTTGCTCGCTGCAATAGATGACGCAAAACAGAAAACAGCGCCTGGCCCGGACAATATTCAGTACGAGGTGTACAAGAAACTGAGTAGCGCTGCACTCCCTCAACTACTAGACACCATAAACAAAGTATGGACGGATGGCGTCGTGCCTGAGAGCTGGAAATCCGCTGTCGTGATTCCTATCCCGAAACCAGGAAAGCCTCCGACGGACCTTGCAAACTTGCGACCTATCTCCTTAACTCCTACGCTGCGCAAGCTGGCGGAGAAAATGCTAGCCACACGATTGTCATGGTGGCAAGAAAAACACGGTTTTTATCACCCATGCAAATCGGCTTTCGTCCATATATTGCTACAGAGGACGAGTTGGCTGCCTTGACATCTGCAGTTTTGTCATCTACCCGCAGCCGCAATGTGCGTACCGTTTTAGCAATGGATGTTGAAAAGGTATATGACAACATCAGTCATGAAGCCATTCTGAACTCCATTGACATGCTTCTTCTCCCTCTGAGAGTGCGTAGTTTTGTCGAATCATTTTTGGAAGGCAGAAAATTTGCAATACGCCTCAGCGGCGAAGCGGTCGGATCTTTTGTTCCTCTCTGCGACGTGCCCCATTGATCAGTATTGTCGCCGACGTTATTTAATATTGCTTTCATATTGCTGGCTTGACGTTTACATGACATCCGTGACATAAAATTTCTTCAGTACGCTGACGACATAACGGTGTGCAGTACTCACCAAGATCTCCATACACAGGAGGCTGCCCTTTAATCTGCTTTGGATGTTACCTCTAATTACGCATCATCCATCGGGCTTCAGCTATCCGTGCATAAAACAACATACACGTCAGTCGCAAACCGCTGGAGACGCCGTAAACTTGCTGCAAGGCCAATCCGTCCTTGTCTATCAGGCACCCCCTACAGGAAAGTCGGAGTGTAAAAATCCTTGGCTTAATGATTCACCAATCAGGATCCGCGACTGCATGGCTTTCTCAGGCAAAAAGGCAAGCTATTCAGACTTTGGGTTTGATTACAAGAATTGCTTCTAAAACGGGTGGCGCAGGCTCGTTCGTTGTACGGCAATTGGTGAGGGCTGTTGTGCAGCCACGTATTGTTTATCAAGCCCAGTTTCAACATCTTACAAGAGCCCAATGGAATCATCTTCAAGCCGTGAACCAAGAGGCTATGAAAACCATTACGTGCCTTCCATGCATCGCACCGGTTATAGCTTTACAAGAGAATGCGCAGCTCAATACCATTGATGAGTTTTAGCAACAGCGCCGTGATGCGCGCAGCCTAAGGCCAGTCTATCGCACTCCACGCATGCACTGAGGACTTATGCAACGTCACACTCCATTCTTCAGCCGCCAATGCCAGTTATTCCCCCATGGAAGTTTGTACAGCTCAACGACAGCAAGCCAACAGATAATTGCCGGCCAACATCTGCTAATTCGGCATCGTTACTTCTCCAGAAATTTGAGGAACAACATGCTTGTCTGCCTGAAGGATCCATTGTTGTCTACGTAGACGCAAGCATACAAGCATGCGAAGCTGCATCAGCAATTTACTGCCCGTGCAGACCTGCCCTGAACCAAACCTCTTGGTTTCAGCTTACGGAACCCCCTTCGTCCTTTTGTGTGGAGCTCGTTGCAGTTCAAGAGGCACTCTGCTCCGTGGCCGCCACAACTATGCTCCCTGCGGCCCGCGTTGTCATCCGCACTGGCGCCCTTCAAGTTGTCCGGTTGCTACGCCGTGTTAGCCGCTGTCCAATGGTATGTCAGGACGTCCACCGGCTCGCGGCACGCATCCCGCAGCCAGTACGTATTGAGTGGGTCCCACGGGATCTGCTGACCTATCAAAGCCCAGAAGATTTAGCGACCCGCCTTGCGAATCCAAACTCATCACTGCCTCGGCTCCTTCATTTGGACAATTTTACTCTCCTTTCATCAAGAAAGGAACTCTTCCGGAGCCGCACAGGTGCTCTCATCCCTCTGTGTGCGGTAACCGTCCCCAGCGGTCCTACCCGTGCAGAGGAGGTTGCGCTTAGGAGGATCCGGGTCGGGGTTGCCCTCACACCTGCCGTAACTCGGAAGTGGCCTCAGTACCGAGATTTGTTTCCTCGGCCAGGGTGTCCGATATACAAACACGAGGACATTCAAGCCGACATTCATCACTTACTGTGGGACTGCCCAGCTCTCAAGCCTACAAGAATCCGGCACCTGAAGGTAGCGGGTCTTTCACCAAGCAACCCTGTTTTATACATTGCCTGGACGCAGGGACCGTACCATCAATCTCTACTGGAATTCTTCAAATCAGCTTGCCTTTTTCCATTCATTTAATCACTGATACATATGTCATCACACCTCCACCCATTATTGATGCCCTGCGGCAATAAATTTCGCTTAAAGAAAGAGAGAAGACATGACAAGACGAGCGCAACTGTATAAGCGCAAAAAGTCTGACTGGAAATGATTTGTGTCGGAAGGAGCTGCTATCTGTTTTTATGTCACGCAGTCATCTGCAAATAATCTGGCTGTAGAATCCAGGTTATTACTTAAGTCATTCATGTAAACTAAAAATATAAAATAGCTCCGGGTACAGACCCTTGCCGTACCCCAGGTTCCACGTGGTAGAGATACGATGAATGACCATTTACAAAGACTGATTGGAAGCGACTGCTCTCCAGGATAACCTTCGAATCTATGCTAAAATTATCCGGACTTCTTATTACACGTATATGAGGGGCCTTATCGAATGTTTTTGAGAAATCTACAAATACGGCGTCTATTCAAGAATGAGCATGAACAGCGCAATGAAGGTCAGTAACTAAACCGAACCGTTGAGTTTCGCAAGATCGACCGTGCTGCTTCGTCAGAAAGGTCTTGCTTCGTCAGATAGCCCATGATAGCAGATAAAATATATGGTCTAGTAATTTGCAGGTGACAATAATGAGATCAGTCTGTAGTTTGGTGGATTAGAAGCATCGCCAGATGGTAAAAATAGGCGTGATACGAGCAATTTTTAAGCCACATGAATACAGCCCGTATCAAAAGACTGTTAAAAAATAGCGGCTAGCATGGGGCTTGTTATATTAAATAGTGTAGGGCATATTCCATCGAGCATACACTTGTAATTAACAAAGCGCCACATCTAGTTAAAATATGCGGGGCTCGTACAGAACTGTAAAGCACCGAGTAGTGTGACTAAAGCAACGTTGGAAAAACTTACCGCAGGACACACTATTTCAATCTTCGGCATTTTACCTGTTATCCTGTTAGTGCGATACTGAGCACTTTCTCGTGCTTAAAACTCACTCAGCAGGCTAGTATGACTAAAGCAACGTTGGGGAAACTTACCGCAGGACACACTATTTCAATCTTCGGCATTTTACCTGTTATCCTGTTAGTGCGATACTGAGCACTTTCTCGTGCTTAAAACTCACTCAGCAGGCTTGCCACCTCCTGGACTCCTTTTCTCTGCACCAATAAACTGTTCCATATTGCTCAAAACTCGCATTGTCTACCCCATTTATGAACACGTGCGTCGAGTACGCTGGCATCCCCTTGCTCATGTACAGGCCGTAGTTTTATTTTAGTTATGCTAGCATTATTCTAGGCCATGAAAAAATGCCATCGTTTCAGACTTAATTGGGCCAAATAATTTCCCAAATTTATTTAACAGTGCAATAAAGTAGCAGGGTTCTAAAGTATAGTTAAACCAAAAGATGTGCGAAAGCATGTGTTTAGCCTGCTTGGATCATGGTGTTGCTTTGCTGGGTCGTCGGCACGTCTGGCGAAGACAATGGTTCGATAGTAATATCAGAGTCCCTCAATATTTTACTGGTCATGAAACTCCCCCGAAAGTTTGATATAAGGACAAGAGTGGCCGCTAGGGGCGCCCTCGCCATTCGGGGGGCATCGGAGTGAATCCGGCGCTGGCGCTCTGCGGCCTTCGACGGAACTGAAAAATGCAAATAAATACATCTCCGGAGTGATACTACTGTGAGAAGGATGTGTTTCCGGGCAGGAGAAGGCACAGAGAAAAATAAAACTGTTTATCAGCGCACTGGCGGCCGGCGAACACGGTAACACTCGGAAAATTCGCACGCAACCGATTGCGCAGGAAGCCAGCGGGCCTCGCTCGCGAAATACTAGTTCCTATTTAAAAAACAAATAAGACAGGCACTAGCATGGTATATGCTGGCTAGTCCGTATTAAGATACAGAGATGATCACCTGCCGGTCCGATGGAGCGGGGCTGGCGCGTCCGTTCAAGGTACGAGGCGCAGCGCGCATACACACACCGGCAATGGGCGCCCCTGGCTATGCCTGCTCGCACTACTTGAAGGAAATTTGGGTAAACGATGATTAAGGGGACTTAGTATGAAATCTAGCTTTAGAACGAGAATTTCGATGGCAATTATAGCATGTTATTTATGCTATGCAACACACAATGTTGATAAAACATGTTTTTTTTTCCTGAAGCATTTAGTGCAAATTTCAGTAGCCGATCCACGGCACTTTAAAGACTCGGACCAGCCTTAATGCCTCCCACAAAGTGCAATGGTTGTAATTCGCGACCACGCCTCGCTATTTCCTATATAGACGCTTACTTGCAAACATTTATTTTCCCTTTCATAACTACAATCAGTATGAATGAAGCACTGATGCGAATTCCGGAATAAGCAATGAAGACCGAGTGCTTTCATATGAATTTTTTTTTTACTGCCACTGCCTTCGTGCCACATTTGACTTTAAGGTTGCACATACAGTATTTTGTAGTTTTCATTCTGCTTTTATTCGTTTTCATTGCAACTGTTATTGATAATTTATCAATACAATCAAGTAATTCTTCTTCATGACCGAGACCATCATTAATAAAGTAAACTAAGTCAGAACAGTTTCCAACGTCAAAGATGAAGAAAGTGGGGTCAATAGTTTTATTCATGAGAACAGGAAAACAACTTTTAAAGCGAAAAATCACACAAATCTTTTCATTTTGCAGAGGCATGACAGAGCTACATAACTCGGAACCGTTTAACGACGTTTAGCTCAACTTCTTCCCTCCACTTGCCGGACAAGACCGGCGCGATGATTCCCTGGACTTTTTGTTTTTTTCTCTGGTGAAGAAATGCAGCCGGCATCTCAGAAAAAAATGAATAACTTCTGCAGTAGTTGCCACGAAATGTGATGGACAGCCCACGCTAGCAGAGGGAATTCTATTGTCATGCAATATGCTTTCAATAATATTCATGTAGAGATTAGGGCATGCAATTTTCTCTACTGTGAACTCCTCCACATAGCCTTCTACTATTTTTAAAAGGCCAAGCAAGCGCTCTGAAGGCACCTGTAGATAGCCTTTTGATCTTATTGCTGTCAAATCATTTGGCTTCCGAGTTGAATTCTTTAAGGTTTGGACACAGCACGAGCAAGCCATCGTTGCAAACTTCTTGACCACGTAGCCAGCAAGATGATCTAGAATGCACTCCTTGGGTGACATAGGCTGCATTGTGCCACTGTTGCCTTCCATGCAGTCAGCAGGCTCTAAAAGAATATCATAGAAGAGCACAGCCCGTGTATCGACCTGAAAAATACACAATTTGCAGTACTGTTGCTTACATGCAATGAAAACCTGCATAGAAGCTTGTCACGAAACAAAAATTCGTAACTTACATGAGTTGGAGAAGGCGCTTTCTTGCAGTCAATATCTTGCAACTTGAGGAGCAACTTTGGTGCTTCACCTTCGACTGACGCTCTTTTTGGAGGCTGTACCAAGTTGTTGACACTCAGCATACGGTAGATAAACAAGAACTGCTGGATAGTTGGTTGACCTCCATCTCCGGCGACATGTCTAGCTATGCCAAAAAATCGCTAGAAAAAAGAGGACATAAAACATGCATTCATTCGTCGCTAGGCACTTTATAAGCATTAAACATGTAATAGCTCTAAGAATGTGGCAGCGAGCACAAGAGGCAACCTAAATAGGACATTACATTTTCTGACAGGCATACCTTTCTGGCTTACCTCTAACGGGTCCTGTCCAATAGTTCCTACGAGAACGTAACGGAAGCCAGCAGTGAGGAGACGTTCTATAAGGGACACAGTGCTATGCAATGTTATTCTGAGAGCAGCACAAGTTGGCTTGCTTAAGAAGAAAATTTGTTGCTGTTTTGGCAAAGATTTGATATAAGCAGACCAAGCATCGAGCCATGCAATGTTGTCTTTCAGAGTCTGAAAACAAAAAGTTTTTTCTTTGCATAATGCACAAAATTTTTTCTTAATATAGCCAATTACTAATAGCAAAGAACCGTAATTATACTACTCACTGCAATATGTTCAGTTTCTTTGAACAGAACCTGCTCTGTGCTCTTAGTGTTCAGGCAGTCAAATAAATTGTTCATGCGCCTTGTGAAATGAGCAGTGTCTGTGGATCTATGAAGCTTCTTGCAGTTCTCTTGTTTGCTGTAGAATTCCATGGCTGAAGCTGTACTTTCACTCAGCAACTGAAAAGTAAGAAATATACTATAAGGCTCATTAACCACAAATGAAAGCATCCTGTAACCAGCACGTAAACATACCTGCCCTGCAAGCTTCACACTCATTTTCTGAAATGGATTCGGAAATATATGAGCTTTTGTGAGTTTTGGGACAGCACGTAGCCCAGACTGCTGCTCCTCATATTCCAGCAAGGCCGAGTAGTAAGAATGACAGACTTCTTTGTCACCAGGCAGCTGTTCAAAAAAATAAGGTAAATGCTTCAATAAACCATTACCCTTTTTTCCATGCCAATAAGAGCTTACCAAAAATTTTCCAACTTTCACCAGATTGTTCCGTACGCACTTAAATATGTGTGGCGGATCAATCACAGCATAAATGGTTCTCCCGGGATCACATGGATGTTGAAAAGAGGTCTGCAGTCCATTGATTTCTCCACTGACACCTAAAGAAAATTGCCATGGTATGTGTGATGTACAATTCGCTAATTTAATACCACTAATACGTCTTATACAGTAAAATATTTAGCTAGTGAGCTCAAAGGTGACCTATTAGATGCGGAATTGTCACAAGTGACTGCATCTATAACCACTCCAGCGTTACAAAGGTGAACAATACACTCCAACAAGAGTTTTGCAAGGACTGTGCCTGGAGCAGCACCAGACGCACAGAACACACCAACGGTCTGTGACCAACCGCCAAGGAATGGCCGAAACAGAAACACCAAAACGTGATCGCCATCCTTGAAGTGATCAGATTCCCTGGTGTATTCACCGAAATCAACTTTACCCAGAAGCCTCATGTCACTTTCTCGTAGGTGAACACTCTTCCTCACGCTCATTTCATCAAACATCAAAACTCCTGAAAGTGAAGAAAATATACAGAGTGAATTGTCAGGAAATACAAATTAGTCACCATTTTAAACCTTAATTAATAAAAGCACATCTCGACGTTCCCTTTCAGGCAGACCTTGTAGCTTTTCCGTCAAAATATGAAACAAATTGTTGTCAAATCCAAACTCTGCTTTTAGATTCTTCAAATAAGTGTACAACGTGCGAGGATGTGGCAGGGGAAGAAACCCATTTTCATGAAGAAATATGTACACCGATGTCGATTTTATCTTCAGCAGCATGCAGTCATGAAGCCATTCCTTCTTGTACCTGTTGGAAGAGATTTTTTTTTTCGTAGCGAAGCAGGCAAAATGTACAAATCTCAATAAATAAAACGCTGAGCAATGTGCCTATCTATTTGAAGCTTACCGTACAGCTTTTGGCGACTTCACGTTCACTTTCATTAAACACTGATCAAAAATTAACTTTTCACGCTTGACAGCTTGCGCAAATTTAGTTCAGTTTTTCGGTGTTTCGCCTCTTGAGCTGCCACCCTGGCGAGCTTCAGTTGGCAGCGCTGAAGTCGTTGCTCCAAGCAGCGGATATGTGCCTTCAATTTTTTTAGCTGCGAGAAGCTGCATACAGCTGCCTCCGTTTGACAGGCGGCGTCTACACGTCCGTTTCCGTTCACCTCAGTGCCTACGTAAAAGCAAGAAGGGAAAACTTCACTCATAGATCTCCCGTGCGCCGTACATGCAATCGGCACGCAAGCAACAAGGCACACGCATGTCTACTTTCATTACCTGCGTCAGTCTCCGTTGCATCTGCGCCCGTCGAACTCGAGCACATCGTCGCTGCAGCGCCAGAGCTCTCCAGATCAGCTGACGGTTCCCGGCGACGCTTGGTAACCTTGAGCTGCCGAGGCGAGTGAGTTCTGCGCTTTTTTCGGATTTGACAAATACGCAGGGAGGCCTTCGAAAATCCTCGGCATGGCATCCGGCGAAAGTTTTGGCACATCGCGCTGCGACGTCACAACCACGCCATCAACTACCCATTGATCTTCACGCACAATGTCACTCGCATCGAAGTGCTTTTCACAGACACGCACATGCGGGGAGTCAAAACTGAAGCCAGAAGTTTCTTGGCGTGGTATGGCGCGCTTCCATTTTACCCGCCGGTCGCTGTCACTGGGCAGGCAGAACATCGACACTTTTTCTTCATTTCCCCTGTACCCGGAGCGGCATCCAGGTACGCAACAAGTACGCGGCATCCTGACCTGACTTTCAGGCACACCCAGCGCACATTTTCATAAGACACAGCACAGGGAGAAGCCGAAAACTGCGAGCACACATGCCACGCGATTCCGCACTGACAGCAGCTGCCGCCTTCGGTCGCCGCCGCCGCGATGCCCCTCCGCTGCACGCAGCGCCGCACTGCGGCCGCCGCTGGCAGCGCACAAAGCTCTCCCATAGCGTGACGGAGAAGTTTCATGACCAGTAGAAGTATTGAGCGACTCTGGTAATATTAGTTGAAAGATGACGACGTGCAATGCAAAGCGCGAGAATGTGTTGCAGTTTAACACGAGGCGTGATCAGCTCCAGCGATATGACCGTAGCGTTATGACCTATAGTGCTGCTCTACTTACTGATTTGGCATGCGAATGCAACCTTGTGGTTGTGTGGCAAGATAAGGGACATAACATTCATTTCACTCATTTTCAGTGCTCCCCTAGTGCTCGGCTTGACAGGATTTACGTTTCAGCAGGCATGTTATCCAGCGTTTTTGGTTACTGGGTGCGGCCCACATTATTCAGTGATCACTGCATGGTGTCTCTTCAGATAGGGAGGTACAGTCGGCGCATACTTCATCCTCGATTGGAGCTGTGGAAGCTGAATAGATGCCTGCTCTCAGATGAAATCTTCGAACGTGCTGTATCTACTTCCTTGAAGGACACATGATCACGCGGCGATCTCTCAGTTTTCCAAAATGGGACTTATTTAAACAAGAAAAAAAACATTGCTATTGAAGCCTCAGCAAGAATCGTGTTTTTGTAGAGACATCACCTTCGAGAGCTCGGCCGTACTTTGGTTGAGCTACATGAGTTAGAGAGGATTAGCCCAGGTGTCTATGTAGAAGATATCACTGCCGTAAAAGCAGAGCTTCAGCAGTTTGAATCCGAAAGATACAAAGCTGCCTTGATAAGATCTAGGAACCGTAGGTTTCTTGATGAGCAACCATCTATCTCGTCGGGCCCTGAGTGATGAAAGGCAGACAGCTCTGGTTAAAAAATATTGGAAATTCAGTATGGTGGTTGCACATACAGTGATGGTCCTGGTATTATTGAGGCTTTCTTTGACTATTATCGGAAGCTGCTTGGTGGTTGTGCGGGCACAAATGTGAGATCAGATTACAGTCAATTATTCGAAGCGTTTCCCCGGCTTGACGATGAGCAGCGCGCTGTAGTGGAGGGGCCTATCACTTTGGACGAAAATAAATCTGCTCTTTCTGACCTGACGGCTCAGAAATCTCCTGGGCCAGATGGCTTTACTAGCGAATTCTATAAAACATTTTCCACTTGCCTAGCGCCTGTGTTGATGGAGGTTTTCCAGACTTCCTACGATGTTGGTTTTTTGCCGCCAACTTTCTATTCTGGGCATACTATATTAATTCCAAAAAGCACAGATACAATCGATTGAAAACAGTTGAGGGATATCGTCCAATTTTCCTCTGTAATGTAGATTACAAACGTTTTGCAAAGGTTCTTTGCAATCGTCTGCAGCTACTTGTCTCTCACTGAATAGGCACGCATCAGAGGCCGCAGCATCCAATCCCATATTCTATTGCACGTTCAGTACTGGAGACAGTATCAGATGAGATCGGACAAGTAGCACTAATTCAGATTGACCTTAAAGCATGCAAATAATGGAGATCTTTTGCTTAGGCGCATAAACATTACTGTGTATAACGAGTGCTATAAAAGGTTAATTTTTAACCAAGAGCTAACCAAACCTATTTAATTGAAATTATCTGTTCGCCAAGACTGTCCATTATCGCCTCTGTTGTCTGCCTTAGATCTTGAACTCCTATGCCTAAGTATTATTAACTGCACATATATCTTTGGTTTCTCCCTGGCGCAATGTGAAATTAAGATTTTAGAATATGCAGATGATGTCGCCCTATTTTGTTCTGACAAAAGGAGTTTGCTTGAGGCATAAAATTTGACTGAACAGTTTTGCGAGATATCCGGTGCGGCTCTTAATCTAGATAAATCCAAGGGTATTGGTTGGGCCATTGGGGTACAGCGCCAAGTCATTATGGTGGCATAAGCTGGGACTGCGGGACCGTTCAATACCTAGGGGTTCCTCTTCACCAAATTCGCAACAGTGGAGCCTACTGGGATTCGCAGGTAGTATCGATGAGGCGACAAACGCAGGCTTGGATGGGTAGGAAACTGTCAGTGTTTGCTCGACCTGAAGTATTTCGAAAACTTCCCTATGTGCTGCAGGTTCTCTACTGAGTAAGAAAGAAAGTGCCGGTGATGCGCAGAATATTTGTTACATTCGTATGGCATTCCCAATGGGAACCCATGCGTCGTGATAGCCTGTTTCTTTCTCTGGAGTCTGATGGAATCGGCCATGTTCACTTATTCGTGCATCAGCTTGTTTCGCGTTTTTTTTTCTTTGTCAAATCGCCAAACCACCCTTTTTTAGTAGCTGTGCTTATTCGGCGTCGCAGTGCTCTTTTTTTTTCCTTTCCTATTCGCACCAACTGCAGACACTCGTGAGGGGCCTTTATGGAGATTCCTTAAGGAAATTGCTGACATCTTCAATTTCCTCATTGTGCGCTTTTCTTTAGACTACCTGTATAGCCTCCCCAAAAGGCAGCTGACTCAGGTACTTGCACAGTATTTGTTCCCTGTACCGTTGTATCAGCAACCTTTTCTGGAGTTCCTTGACACCAGTGTTTTAAAACATGTTAGGCGAATGTGTATTTCTTCTGCTGCAAAAACATTTTTCTTTAACTGCACACATCTACGCTGCTTGTGAAGGTATGGCTTAATGTTAAGTAAATGCTTGCGCTATGGTCGGTGAACTGCCGCCTGCGCAGTACACCAGAGACAATTGACCGTTGTTTTATTATGTGCATTGATGCTGTGTTTTTCTAGGACATATTACAACGAAAAATTAGAAAAGACATTGACATCACACCCTACAGTATTCGTTTTTTTTTTTGCCTGCGGAGAATTACTGTGTTGTGTCGTATGACCTATTTATGTTGCTGGGACT
Source organism: Amblyomma americanum (assembly GCF_052857255.1). Classification (NCBI taxonomy): domain Eukaryota; kingdom Metazoa; phylum Arthropoda; class Arachnida; order Ixodida; family Ixodidae; genus Amblyomma; species Amblyomma americanum. The sequence goes on from NC_135503.1 coordinate 160,042,052, forward strand.
TTGTCGCTGGGAATGCCGCATGGTGGACCGCCACGCAGAATCACCACGGTCGTCGAAATCTTTGTTTCGTGGGCAATATGCGCTTTGGTGCGGGGAGTATATGCTGCCCTGGAAGAGCCGCCTAGCTGGCTTCCCTATCTGGATGCATGTGTGCCTCCCATACTTTTGATGTTTTTGAAGGTGGCGTCATGCAGGGGTATGGTGGCCTGGTGTTTTGTGGCGTAAGCATGCTTCGACTTTTCTTTTCGGCACTATTTCAATGCAATAAAGAAAAAAATAGCATATATCTCAAGCAGCACCGAACATTGGCCCAATATTGAAAATGTGTTGGCAACGACCGGTCCTACAAAGGACCGGCCTTTGCCAACACATTTCCAATATTGCGCCGATGCCGTGTGCTGCTGGGGTAGTGCTCTTGGGCACAGGCCAGCGGAGTTAATCTGCTCGTGCTGCCGTGGGTTCGAAACCCAATCGCGGCAGTATTTATTTTATTGATTTGTTGATTCAAGGTCAGGCTTTCGCAATGTAACGCCTTCTGCAGCTGGGGTCATGAAGTGCATCTTCGGCTCTACAAAATTTTAGCGAGGCAGAAAACTTGCATGGTAACATTTCTCAACATGAAGGCTTCCCGCACCTAATGCGCCCCAAGCAGACACTGTTATGATAAAAACGGCAGATAGTGAACGAGAATACGGAGGAATCTTTTATGTACAGAAGGTCACGTAACGTACAAGGTTCTAAGACATATCAGTAAGGTTCTAAGACAAAGGTCGACATGGCTAAAAAAGCGCGCAAACTTACATTCCAGAAGACCATAGCCGGGACACCGGGTCATGCTTCCGGGCTAGGTTTTATAGGCGAGGAAGTCCTGCCCATACCCTCTAACCACATAGCCTCAACTTTCAACTTCTTCAGCAGCCTAGGTAACTCTGTCCCAAGAACATCGTTTGTTTGGTCGGTTGTTTATTTTCACAGAACTGGTGCGTACAAAGCTCCGTCGCACCCCGGGTTCTACATAACGCTCCTCCCTGGCGCTAGGAAGAAAATGGCGGATACGTGACGAACTACACTGTAAACAAGAATAAAACCAAATGGGAGTTTAAATGGTTGGCGCCACCGTTTATACTCCATATGCAGAAACATTTACTCCACCAATATGGAGTAAAAATGTGTTAAATTATGTATTTCATTCCTTGCACTAAATAATGGAGTATAAAGCAGAGGTCTCCCCTTAATAAGACTTATTTCTAAATGGAGTTTCTTGGTCTCAGTGCACCCAAAGTCCTCAATAGAGTATAATTTATATATTTTGGATGCTAAATGTGCCGCACGGCATAAAACGTGATACCATTAATGAACGTTATTACGTTAATAGGTTACAAAAAGGCATGGAGTCCAGTAAGGTGTAAAAAGTCACATAATCCTCGGGCATAAATGTTTTTCGTTATCCACAAGTTGAAATCGGAGTCATTGTTTGAGGACAGGCCTGCCTCTTGCAGAACGCGAGCGCGCACCAGCGAAGTTCCTGGGCAAGTCCACAATAGGTGGTGAACAGTGGTGTCAGAAGCGGGTGTGTCGCAGTGAGGGCATTTTTCTGGCGCAGGAATTTTCTCACTTTGCCACTGGTGGCGAACTGCAGGCGTAACGGCCACTCCGACACGCAGCCGCCTCAGAGAGACCTTCTCCATTCGTGATAGGTTGGGAGGAAGGGGGTGGGTACACGGTGGAATAAGAGCACGTGTACGCCGCCTGAGCGAGGCTGAAGATGTTAAATGTGTCAGAAGTGGATCTGGTGGCAAAGAGGCAGGAGGTGTTTGCGGTACGTCCGCTAAACGAGATGACATGTCAGATGCGATGCTATCGACATCTGTGCGTGCTTGAAGCCAGTTTATGAGTATGGGGACCGGGTAAGATTTGCAAGCAGCATGTATGTCCTGGGAAACCCGAAGGGCACCACGCACTTTAGGTGCTTGAGAGCTTCTTGGGAATGAGTTAATAGGTGTACCTGGTTATAAGGAGGGTCGTCAGGTAAAGCTGCTATGGCATTTAAAATCGCTTGGAGCTCCAAGGGAAGAGGTGATGAATTTTCAGTAGAGTAGGTCTGGCGGCTGTAGAGTTGAGGGTGTGTCGGGCTTATAAAAGCAGTTTATCCCCCCCTTCAGGTTATGGCTACCTCTGTGTAAAGGGTGCATTCATCATGTTGGGTAGAAAAAGTTGATGGTAATGGTGGAGAGAACTCCGACTTCTTATGACAAGCTGGCTTGTTTGATGTAATGTGGCAGTATTCCCATGAAGGTGGTTGAGGCTCGAACATTGGACGGAGAGAAATTTTCCGTGCTCTGTTGGTTTGTAGCTGGGTAACTAAATCTTCCAGTGTGTTGAGCTGCGCATGCTCCTGCAGCAGACAAATAGGAATTGCTCGGGGTAGGCCAGTAATGACTCGCATGTCTTCGTTGTTGAGTGCTTGGAGTGCAGACCACGGTCGTTTCGTAAGATGTTACAAGTGAGCCTGGTATAGGAGCCGAGGTTGAAAGGCAGCACGAACAAGTCGGCGAACTGTATCTGAGTGGGCACCTCCAGAGCGATTGGCTATTCTGCGGATGAGGCCAAGTGTGTTTATAGCACTCTTGCGCATAGCTGATAACCAAGCCGTGCCTTTGCATGAAGAATGAGCATGCAGGCCCAATACATTGGTATGTTCCACTTCAGGAAGAGGTGCGTTGTCATTAGTGAGCACGAACGGAGTGGCTTTGAAAATACGGCGGCCAGCTTTATTGCCCACATGAACGTAACAGGATTTGGAGAGGTTGAGGGAGAGGCCAGTGTTAGCAAGAAAGTTGTGTAGAAAATTGAGGGCATTTTACAGTCTTGCTGCAGCTGAGCTGAGCGATTTGTGGACCAGAGAGTGATATCGTCTGCATATGCCAGAACTTGAACATTAGGAATGGTGGAAACACTGTGTATCAGAGGAATGAATGCGATGTTAAATAGAGCTGGGGCTAAAACTGAGCCCTGCGGTACTCCGCGATTAGAAATGAAGCGGCCTGTAGGTTTACCATTAACACGGTTAGCAAATGTCCTTTGTGAGAGAAAAGCATGAATTACTCGACGTATCTGCAAGGGCATGCCAAGTTATGACATAGTGTTGAGAATGGCTTCGTGAAGAATGTTGTCGTAGGCCTTCGTGATATCTGTTGCCATGACTGTGCGAACGAGACGGCTGTAAGGTGAACGACGTATCACATCGTTGGCAAAGTGGTCAAGACCATCTCCAGCTCCGTATCCTGGTCGGAAACCAATTTGGGAAGACGAATATATCTGATGATGGTCGAGCCACCAGGAGAGTCGAGTGGCAAGCAGTTTTTCATACAACTTGCAAATAGTTGGGGTAAGAGAAATCGGTCGTAGGGCCCCAAGAGTTGTGGGTGATTTTCCAGGCTTTGGTATTGGAACTACCACTGAATGCTTCCAATCTGGTGGCATCTCACTGGATGTCCAGATTTCGTTAAAAATTCTGAGAAGTGAAGTCAATGCTTCACTGTCCAGATTCCGGAATAGGGCATAAGGTCCACCGTCAGGACCAGGCGCAGTGTTAGGGCGGATGTCTTCAATTGCAGCTATAAGCTCAGCCATGGTGAACGGGCATGTTATCCTCTGGCTCATGTTTGTAACTGACCGGAACAGGTGCACGTGAACAGTCATAATTCGGAAAAAACTGAAGGGGAGCTTGCGAAGCAAATTCATCTGGAGAAAGACGAAGGGCAAGACGAATACTCTCGGCATAGTCTTTGATGGATGGCTTGCGTTCCATGGAATGAAATACACGCCACAAGTGGCGATTGCCGACAGGAGTACTGAGTTGAGAACACCGCTCTGTCCAGCGCTTGTGCAGAAGGCGTTTAGAATATCGACGGGCTTTAGCGGTGACTCTATGAAGTTCCGTTCGTGCATTCTGGTCTGAAGGATGCTGAGTGATGTACACGCCCAGCTGTTTGCGCCTTGCCCAGAGATTAAGGAGGTAAAAGTCAGGATTTGGTTGGTCTTCGTTGACAGTGGAAGAAACTGTGTTCTGAGTTAAGACAAGCATAAATGTAGAAAGTGCTGAGGCAGGAGTTATTGAGGCGAGACGACCATCCGTGCGAAGACTCTCCCAAGAAGTTACATGGACCTTCCGGCGAATTTTACGCAGTGTACTTGAAGCAAAGTCAATTAGGATGAGGGAGTGATCACTGCCCCAGGTGTCTGCGTCACAAGACCAGTGAGGATTGCCGGCACCCAGCCACCATGTAACGTCCGGAGTTGATGGAGGAGCACGCGGGCGGGTATAATTAGAGGTGTTGTTCAGAAGTGTAAACGACTGGTCAAAAAACGTGTCGTAAATCTGATCTCCATGTTTAGAGTTATGGGTGTAACCCCAGGCTGTATGTGGCCCATTAAAATCTCCTCCAACTAGTATGGGTACACCTGGGTAAGAGGTGCGCAGATGTGTAAGCCATCCAAGGTTGAGTGTAGAGGATTGGGGTCGGCCGTAAAAAGAAACCAATAGTACTGGAGTACGATGCGGCTTAGTGAGAATGGCAATTACTTCTTGTCGGGTATTGCACCAACGAGACAGGTCGACGGGAGAATGTGGTGTCGAACAATGAACATATATAGCTGCTTTACCAGGAGCAAGACCACTACGGCGGTCGGGTATTGATGGATTGTGATATGCACAATAACCAGAGAGAGGAAGGATGGCATTATGCTCCTGGAGAATGAAAGCCCAAGCAGAAAGTTTGCCTTCTTGAATGCGCAGCTTCAATTCAGGGAGCTTATTAGGAAGACCCCGACAGTTCCATTGCACGACATGGGAAGTAACGTTAGTAGCCATTCGCTTGCAAAACAGATGCAAACATCTGAGGGAGTTGCTGCAATAGGATAATGAGGGATGACATTGAAGGTGTTGTTACAGATTGCTATGATTGGTCATATTTTGAGTCTGAACGACTGTGTACATTGGACAAAGGAGGCACATGGCAAACAGGCTCAACTGGCGGTATATGTGGACGTTTTAGTAAGAGAGAGCTACGTCGGCAGAGCTGATCAAGTTGTTGGCGAACGTTGGCAATCGCGTCATCAATGGCAGAGATCTCATCATGCATAGAGGAGGTTATTGGAGGAAATTCATCTTTTTTCCGCTGGGTATGGGAACCTGCCTTTACAACAGAGGCATAGGAAGGGCGGATACCGGAAGGTGTAGGCAAATATGCTGGCGGTTTTTCTGTATCTGCCTCATCTGTGTCTGTCGACAGAGCAGCAAAACGGTTGGAAATCTTGACTCCAGCCTGAGTAGGCGCAGCTAGCGGATGACGTTTCTTTCGAGGGCATTTAGAATAAGTGATGGCGTGGTCATTTGTCTTACAGAATGGGCACCTGAATGAGGGAAGACCGTCTGCTGGTGGTTTGGGCAGAGTGTCTTGGGATGCAGGGCACCACTTTTTGATGTGGCCTTGTCGCAGGCACCTATAGGAGTAGACTGGTGCAGGACGGAAAGGCTTCGGGTGAACGATTCGTCCATTGTAGAAAAATCGGGTAGAAAGTTCTAACGGCCCCGCAAGCAGTAGAAGAAATGTGCCTCGGTTTCCTTGTCGACGGGCATTAAGCACTGAGTGGGTGCCAGAGTAGAGATCCGTCATCACTTCTTTCGGAGGCGCATTAGGTTCGAGGTCATATATGACACATCTCTGCAAGCCGGGTCCTGATGCTAGATAGGCCTGCACAGGTATATACTGTGACTCGCAGATATATAATTTGTCAATGCCACAGATATTTTCAGCATCGGCAAGTGACGCTACTTGAACGGTGACAGAATTGGAGGGACGGCGGTAAATAAAGCCGCGGTACCCTGAGATGCCCAGTGCACGGTCAATGAGCTGCTGCACCGATCTTGAAGGAACTGACGTTATGTCGTTTTGCGCGGTAGGCTTAATGTGCACTCGGAAGGAGCGATCAAATTTCGGGAGTGGATAGTTTGATGGTGTCGTCATTGAAGGGAGAAGATAGGTTGGAGTGGCCTTTACCTTTTTCGCAGCCGGTTCAATACTGTCATCAGAAATAGTCCGAACAGGAGAGAACAGTAGTGGTGTAGGGGTTGGCACAGGAACAGGCAAGGCAGTATGGATTATCGATGGTTCGTCCCCTGCAAGTGAAGGCGGTGACTTGAGCAGCGATGAAATACCGGGTGCAGGAGGAGCTGAAGTGCTTAGGAGACATCCTTGAGGCTGAATTGTAGGCGAAACTGCAGACGCATTGATAGCAGGATGTGATCTTTCCATGTCGTAATTACTCTTCACGTCCATTGACCAGCCTGATTTATGCCTGCGCGCCTCACGGCACGAATGTCGCCATCGTGAAGGAAGTGTCGGAGGGTCCGTCCCGAGATCTTGCGGCGTTCTTGGGATCTCCAGGCAGCGTGAAGAGATGACACTATGGCCGGAAAGGTAAACACAGCACATAAAAGCACAGAAGTAGCCAATCGGTACAAAAAGGGCGACAGCCCAATTTTGTCTTCATCGTCTTCAATAGAGTAAAAAAAGCACCATTTTGCGCCATCCTCTCCGTCACATAGCGTCTCGTCTGCTTCTGGTCAGTCGCCTGATAATGGCGGCGAGTGACGACCCCTCTGGTTACCATCGTAGCTGTATCTCTCCTGACTTCGCCTTCCCGGGCGCCTGCCGCAGTACAAGATATCGGCTTGTCGCTGTTTTCCGCTTCAGTAAGCTACATAATTGAACTGCTCTTGCGAAGCCTCCAGTGCTCTAACCATACCTTACCTTTCTCAGTTAGTGTCGCCACTCCGTTAGACCTCCCAGTAAGGCCTAATTCTCACAGCTTTTTTCAATGTGGTTCTCGCGGTGTGTTGCAGCAGATTACAGTGCGCTGCATAACATGGAACTGTGACATAACATAGTTTCACCGCTGAGCTCTAGATTGAACTGATGAGGCTACATTTTTCCTCAGTCATATTGAAATGCCAAGCCAAGCCTTAAACAAGTGAATATTAAAACAAACACTGCCATACCAAATTACCTTCAGCGGTGTTTCCATTTTCATCTTTAGATATGGCACATTTCGAGCTGTTATGATGTCCTCTGCTCATTTTAGTGGTCTTTATTGAGTTGTATTCCTATTTGCTCAATATGCGCACATATTTCGTTTCTTTTTTGCATAATATTGATACGTGCCACTATGGGTAACGCTTCACGACTACCGCACTCCGCACAGCATCACAACGGACCTCACACCTGCCCACCAGCGACCCAGCCGCCGTATCCGCGGAGAGTCGCCTGAATTTGGGCCTCTTCCCCTGCTTAAAAGAACGACGCAGCCTCGGCCACCGCGTCTAACTGACATGGCCACTGACACCGGGTCCCCGGCGCCGACCCAGCCTATCCCGGTGAGTCCAACTTCCATGGCCACTGACCCCCGGCTCCTGGCGCCGATCCTTTGCCACCCACCGCGAACACCGCCACCTTTTCACGGTGACGTTTTCGAAGACGCTGAGGATTGGCTGGAGACTTTCAAGCGGATCGCCCGCTACAACGGCTGGAGCGACGAGCGCAAGCCCCACAACGTATATTTTGCTCTGGAAGAATCTGCCTGGACGTGGTTTGAAAACCACGAGACTACTCTTCCCACCTGGGAGACGTTTTGCCAGAATCTCCTGGCTACATTCCCCAACGCCGACCGCCGGGAGAAGGCTGAACTGCTCTGCACTCCCGAAACCAGCGCACGAATGAAAGTGTGCGCATGTACATCGAGGACATCGCCCGTCTATTCAAGTGTGCCGATCCCAACATGACTGAGGAGAAGAAGCTTCGCCATCTGATGCGAGGGGTTAAACAGGAGCTCTTCGCAGGCCTCGTACGCAGCCCACCCCGCACTGAAGCAAAATTTCTCACCGAGGCGACCACCATGGAGACGACACTCCAACAACGGGCCCGCCAGTACAATCGGGACATCAACAGCATTGTGCCCGAAACCTTTTCGTCGTGCCTAGGCGGCAGTACAGACACATTGCGCGAACTGATTCGGTCAGTTGTCCGGGAGGAACTCCAACGGTTCCGTCTGCCCCAGGTTGCGCCTGGGCCCCTGGCAGCGCTGACAGAAGTCGTCAGGGACGAAGTGCGGCAGGTTGTGCAGGCGCCTCCTGTTCCCGAAGCGCCGCCCCAGTTCGATGCCCAACCCACATATGCATCCGTTGTACGTCGCTCGGCTTGCTATGGTCCCGCTACTCCGACACCTGCCGTGAGCAGCATTGGCAGATGTCACGCAACCGCACCTGGCTCCGCTGTTCCCTCGACGTCTGCTGTCAGTAGCACCACCCCATATTATGCAACTGCCCGTACTACAGCTCAGCCACGTCCTCGGAAGTCAGATTTGTGGCGAACACCGGACCGTAATCCTCTGTGCTACCACTGCGGGGAGCCCGGTCATCTCTACCGAGCCTGTCCGTACCGCCAAGTGGGTCTCCGCGGTTTCCGTCCTCACGCACCTTGTCCTCAGAACAGTGAACGACCGCCTGAGATTGCGGAGCATCTCTGGGCGCGCCAGAACTGTGCTTACTCTGGAAGGCGCGAGTCCCGTTCGCCTCCGCCTCTCCGCTATCGTGCGTCCAGCCCCGGCCGCCATTGTAGTTCCCCTGGCCGTCGCTCGCCCAGTCCTCGTCGGGAAAAATAACACCAGCGACCTCTGCAGGCAAGGCCGCTGACGTCGAGATCTGTCAAGATTGTGCATCGCGGAACCATCGAGCCGACGATACCTGGAGAGAGAGAGAGGCAGCGACAGTACCGGATACGCTGCATCCGATTTGCGGGTGACAACTTATGGCACTGATGCTACCGCGCTGCTCGATACCGGTGCTGATTATTCAGTTATGAGTCGTGCCTTTGCTGGAAACCTTAAAAAGGTTCTGACACCGTGGACGGGGACACCCATGCGCACCGCTGGTGGCCACTTAATTTTCCCTGCTGGCAAGTGCACGGCTAGGGTTGGGATTTGTGGTTTTCCGTACGTTGGTGAATTTGTCGTGCTCTCTGAGTGTTCCAGAAACTTGGTTCTGGGGATCGACTTTCTGCAGGTGAACGGTGCTGCGATTGACTTTACGGACGCACGTGTCACGTTCTCGACCAAACAGGCCGTGGCCCGCTTTGACTCCCGAGATCCTTGCAGCAACGCTCTGCGCATTATCCAGAGTGACGTCACGGGGCCGCCGCGGTGCAGTGTCCTGGTGCTCGTACGGAACGACCTATTCCACGACCACGAGGGCCTGGCAGATGGCCATACTCCACTGCTGCTTGAGCGGGGATTTGTTGTTGCCCGAGGTTTTGTCCAACTACGTGACAGCCGTACCAACGTCCTCCTGAACAACTTTTCCAACGAATATCAGCCCCTCGTCAGAGGCACGGCTATTGCCTCCCTTCACGACGTTGCTGAGGTCCCAGGTTTGTGCACTGTGGGAGGACCCACTTCAGAGAATGCTGGCCCACACCACGCTCTTCAGTCAGTCAAAATAAATCCGGCCTTGCCATCTGTTCAGACGGATCTTCTGTCGGACCTCTTGGCAGACTTTGCGGACTGTTTCGCTACGTGTTCGAAGGTCGGCCACACTCCGCTCGCCAAGCACCGTATCATCACTGATGTTACTACGCAACCCGTCTGCCAGCGCCCCTACCGTGTTTCGCCGATGGAGCGAGAAGCCATTCAAAATCAAGTTGCCTAAATGCTTGCGGACGATGTCATTCAGCCGTCCACGAGCCCATGGGCATCGCCTGTGGTTCTTGTCAAAAAAAAGGACAACACGCTGCGTTTCTGTGTTGACTATCGAAAACAATAACGTGACCAAAAAGGACGTTTACCCACTGCCCAGGATAGACGACGCGCTCGACCGATTGCGGGACGCCCGATACATCTCGTCTTTAGATCTTAAAAGTGGGTACTGGCAGATCGAACTGGACGAAGGAGACCGGGCGAAGACAGCTTTCGTGACGCCCGACGGCCTCTATGAGTTTAAGGTGCTCCCATTTGGTCTGTGCTCAGCACCGGCCATGTTCCAACGCATGATGGACACCGTTCGCTCCGGCTTGAAGTGGCAGTCCTGCCTGGTGTACCTGGACGATGTCGTTATATTTTCGACCACGTTTGACCAACACTTGGAGCGGTTGCGCATTGTGCTACAAGCACTCAAATCCGCACAACTCACCATCAAAGCCGAGAAATGCAATCTTGGCTTTGAAGGACTTCACTTTCTTGGTCACGTTGTCAGCGCACAAGGTGTTCGCCCGGACCCTGACAAGACCTTTGCCGTCTCAGGTTTTCCACGCCCAAGTGACAAGAAGACAGTTCGCCGGTTTTTGGGTCTGTGCTCGTATTATCAGCGCTTTGTTCAAGATTTCTCGCGAATCGCCGAACCGTTAAACTCACAGACTCGAGACGACACGCCCTTCGTGTGGGAAAGGAACCAAGAGTCTGCATTTGTCGAGCTTCGCAACCGTCTGCAACGTACTCTGATACTCGCCCATTTCGATTAACACGTTGCCACAGACATCCACACTGATTCCAGCAATGTCGGCCTTGGTGCAATACTGATCCAGTGGCAAGACGGTGCAGAACGGGCATCAGTTATGCCAGCCGAACACTTACGCGCGCCGAGACCAATTATTCTACGATAGAGAAAGAGTGCCTTGGTAGTGACATGGGCCATCAGCAAGTTCCGGCCGTACCTCTACGGGCGACCCTTTTGTGTGGTAAGCGACTATCACTCCTTATGCGGGCTGGCGAGCCTCAAAGACCCCTCAGAACACTTGGCTAGATGGAGCTTACGCTTGCAAGAATACGACTTAACAGTCGTCTACAAGTCGGGCCGTAAGCATCAGGATGCGGATTGTTTGTCGCGTGCACCTATCACAATCGGTCTCGAAGAACCCGCCGATGATTTTCCTTTCCTGGGCGCTATTAGTACCACCCAAATGTCACAGCTTCAGCGGGCGGACTCGTAGTTCGCGCTGCTCATCGATTACCTCGAAGGCGTCGACGCTCACATCCCGCATGTTTTTCGTCGTGGGCTCCACACCTTACTTTACAATCTGGTGTTCTCTACAAGTGCAACTTTTCCAGCAACAGAGAAGCGTTCCTGCTTGTCGTACCATCACAGCTGCGGCCAGAGATTTTGAGTGCCTGTCATGATGCACCCTCCGCCGGCCATCTCGGAGTAAGTCGTACACTCGCGCGCATTAAGCAAAAGTATTATTGGCCCAGGTTACTCCCATCAGTGCGGACCTACGTAAAAACATGCCGCGACTGCCAACGTCGTAAGTCTCCTCCGTTGAAACAGGCCGGATTTATTCACCCCGTCGAACCACCAAGACACCTTTTCACCAAGTGGGCATGGACCTCCTTGGCCCCTTTCCGAAGTCTTCATCTGGAAAGCGTTGGATCGTCGTTGCCACCGACTACCTGACACGGTACGCTGAGACCACGTCTCTTGTCAAAGGCACTGCTGCTGAAGTGGCGCAGTTCTTCGTACACAACATTGTCCTGCGTCACGCAGCCCCCGCAGTTGTTGTTATTGACCGGGTAACTGCTTTCACTGCCCGCTTAACCCAGTCCGTGATGACTGACGCACACCAGCCATCGACGTGCTACGGCCTATCACCCACAGACAGACGGATTGGTACAGCGACTCAACCGCACTCTAGCCGACATGCTTTCTATGTATGTTGACGTCGAGCGTCGAACTTGGGATACCATTCTTCCGTACGTAACGTTTGCCTACAACACCGCCCTACAGGAGACAACCCGACTGACCCCCTTTCAGCTTGTCTTAGGTCGGCAAGTGACCCCTCCGTTGGATGCTATGTTGCCCGTTGACCCCTACTGCTACTCTGACGCTGACCTCGACGCTGACACCTTCGTTCAGCGTGCCGAGGAAGCGCGGCAATTGGCACACCTGCGAATTAACCGCCAACAGGAGACTGACGCCGCTAGGTACAACCTCAGATGCCGCTTCGTCAGTTACGCGCCTGGCGACTTGGTGTGGGTGTGGACACCTGTTCGTCGCCGCAGCCTTTCTCAAAAGTTGTTGCGCAGATACTTCGGCCCTTACGAAGTAGTGCGCCGCATCAGTGATGTGACGTATGCAGTTACTCACGTCCAAGCGGCTTGCTCATCGCGCCGGTCGCACCGTACTGAAATCGTGCACATTGTTCGCATGAAGCCTTATCACGACAGAATCCCTGACTGAACAGCGGTTCACTGCAGCTGTATTTTGCTGATATTTCCCTCCTAGCCGCATCGTGGCGATGCTGCAGAAGAGGGGGCAGTGATACGTGCCACTGTGGAGGAAGAAGAGAAAGTGCCTGCATCCGTGGAGAAAGAAGATGTTTCTCTCCCGCTCGCACGCTCGGACCACATAGGGACCGCCGCAGTTTTGCGTCTCGTCTCCGGAGGTTCTCCTTCGAATTGCTCGTAACAATATGTATGTACTGGTGTGCCTAATGTCATTGCTTTATGTGTAATTGTTGTGTACACATTAGGTGATTCACCGTACTGCCTGACCAATCAACAAGCACTCTGTGCTTAGGTTGGGCAGGAAAACTCATGTGCTAAACAAAGATGAATAAATATTGATTTTATTTGATTTGATCTCATTCAGCTCTGGTTTTCAGTCAAATATAGCGTGGTGGATGACCGTGAAAACTTCTCCGCGACTCCTTCTCAGTTTTGAACAACTGGTTCTAATACTATATCCCTTTATTTACGGACACAGCCGACCAAACAAGCTCGACCAGCAAAAGCAGACGACAAGCAGACGACTCCTGCCGCCTCCGCCGCCGCTGGGCTTGCAGACGGTTTAAAAGAACGCGTGAAGCGGGGTCACATTAGGGCAGCGCAGTTTCTAAGTTGGGCTTCCGGTGGCCCCCGCAGCTAATGCCCGTTTCTGCCGCTGGCACTGCTGTAAGGATGAGCCTGGATGAGTATGAATATACACGACGCCATTTTGGGCTCTCTTTCAGTGGGTAGTAAAACATTTACTCCCTTGTACTCCTAATTAACGCCCTTGTACCAAGGAGTAAATAATATACTCCATTTATATAGAGTAAATGAAACCTTTTGGGTGTGCGTTAGAGGACAAGCAATTCACTCTCATTTTGGTGTTTTTGTTAACAGTGTACAAAGCTGCACACCTTGCTTGCACCCGATGCCAATGAAAGTGAACCACGCATACCATCGGCAGTACAGGCCAGAACAGGCTTCGATAAGCGTATCATAGGTATGAGCACCTTCTCGCAGTGTTCATTGTCAGCCAGCATAGCGGCTGTTGTGAGGTCGGTGCCCATTGGGTGCCCTAAGTCTTGACGGCAAGAATATTACTGCGCTAAAGAGACGAAGACAACCACGTAAAAAGCAAGACTTGCTCTGTCTAGCGCAGTAACGCTCTTTCCATCACGAGCCAGCGCTAACAAGCCAAGCTTGCTCCTTTACTACACTAAATCTCACCAGAGGTTTGCACCATGACGGATGCTACGGCAGTCTGTGTCTATTAGAGCGGCCCAAATATGCTCCTCCGTCACCGGGGGCTGAAAACGAAAGAGCACCAGTGCCCAGCTGCTGCACGCAAGGCGGACGCTGTGTTTGCGAGTGCCGGCGCCTTGTTTGGCAGTGCTGCGTTTGCGCTGACTTCGTCTGCTAACTTAACCAGCGGATAAAACTCTCGCTTCTAAAATATGAAGTCACAGCTACCTTTCTAATTAATAAATGTTTTAGAAAGTGTTCAACACTAGTAAAACAAAACAACTCAGGGACAATTTATAGCGTTCCGACAGCCCTGATTTGACGAGACAGCTGCAGAAAACTTCTGAGATGGAGTATAAGAACACACCTGCCCTCAGATCCTAAACTTAAAGGCAACTAGACTTAGAGCTCTATCAAGCGATATACCTACCTAGGGTTCTTGAGACTAGCGGCACCTACAGCCGAAATCAACGCCCGCGGCTGAGCAGTTGGAAGCCTCCGAAACTTAGTTTCCGTGCTACCAGCAATCGACACGGTAGTATACTTACTCGTTTCCGCTCTTGGCGGCATTGCAGTAATTCGTTATGGCACTACCAAACCTACCTCCTCTGCGACAATGCATGTACGCAGCAGTGTAGTCGTGCAATGGAATGCCCGAGGCCTACGCGGTCGTCTGAGTGACTTCCGGCAACGCGTCCACAGGTACCGCTTCTCTATGCTTGTTATTTGTGAGCCCAACATGCCGTCTCCTTTCTGCCTTTCTGGGTATGTGCTGCTGTGGTGTCGCGAAGAAGACAAAACAAGCAAAAGTGTTAGTTTGCATACGCCAAGACATTGCACACGTCCGCCAAGTCCTACAACCCCACAACACAAACCATTACATCTGGTTGACTGTCACGCTAAAAGGACAGCTCTTCTCTATAATCGGTGGCTACTGTATCCCATCAGGTGTTATCCACAGCCCGTCGAGTGCAACGTGCTCCCTTCCCCTCTCCGTTGTTATCTCCCACCTTCTCTCCCCACGGCCATATAAATGTACGGACTGCAATAAACCAGCTTTCATTGATTCCTGAATTCGTGCCGTTCGTCGTCACGATACATGGTGTCAGAAGTGGGATAGACACCCTCGTCCGCGAGCCGCAGGGCGGTCGCAACTTCAACGCAAGAATGGACCGCATCAGACCACTGGAGCAACTGCTCATCAAAGGAGACGGCTGGAGCACCTTCAAACAAAAGTAAAATTTTTTTGGCAATCAACTTAGTGCACCGAAAAGCCAAGATCCAGCGCAGTGAAAACAGCACAGCTTCTCTGCTTGGCGAATGAAGACGCTTTGGAAGTCTTCGATAATTTCACTTTTTCTGCCGAAGAAAGCAAAGAGAAGTTTCCCGATCTCAGTGCGTGTACTGTCATCGAAAGACTTAGCGCAATGTTTTCAAGATACGGCATACCATCAGAACTTTGCACCCATAACGGACCGCAATTTTCTTCCCGCGAGTTTGAACGTTTTTCGAAACTGTATGACTCTAAGCACGTGACATCTAGCCCACAATTTCCGCGCTCCAATGGCCTTGAGGAAAAGGGCGTGCAGGTGATCAAAAGGATTCTTGAAAAGACAAGTGAAAGAAATGAGGATTTTTGGCTTGGCGTATTAAATTACAGAACAAGTCCTTTGGAAGACGGCCCGTCGCCTGGAGAGCTGCTTCAAGGAAGGAGTCTTCGCACCCCCTTGCCGGACTTCCGCCCGCAGCCGATCATCCAGGTCAGTAAGCACAAGCAGTCACGACACTACTGCCGGAACCTGCCACACATTGAAGATGATGGTGTCGTGCGCATAAGAGGCTACTCATGGGCAAGAAAAGGTCAAGTTATCGCACCGGCCGGACCGCTGTCCTGCCTAGTTCAAGCCTATGACAGCGTTCTGCGGCGCAACCGGCAGCACTTGCTCGCGACCAGGGAGCGATTAGCTTCATGCTCATCGGATGACAGCAACTCCGCTGAGAACCAACAAACTAAAGCCCAGCAGGTCCCATTATCGCCACAGGACCCTGAAGCCACTGGTGCGACGGGACAGTCTCCACTGCTGAGGCGGTCCACGCGACCGACAAGGCCACCTATGCGGTTAGCCTACAACATGACCTTTAAACAAATTAACAATGGCCAATAACGGACATTAAAAGGGGGGGGGGGGGAACGTACCATATAAGGTGTTAGCAACAGCCCGTCGAGTGCAACGCACTCCCCTCCCCTCTCCCATGTTATCACCTACCTTCTCTCCACACGGCCCTATAAATTTACGGACTGCCATAAGCCAGCATTGATTGTTTCCTGAATTCGTGCCGTTCGTCTTCACGATACAGCTACATTCCACCTAGAGAGGCCATTGATACTTCGTACCTATTTTCGGCTATCCAGAGTTGCACAGCTCCTCATATGATAGTAGGCGATTCAATGCTCACCACCGTCAGTGGGGAGGTGCTGTTATGAATAACTGAGGCAGGAACCTGTTTGACTTTATGCACTCCAGAATTTTGTCAATATCAACGATGGTTCATCTATGTTTCTGTGGGGCACGTCGTACAGCAGCTGCTTGAATTCGCGTTTGTTTCAGCAAGTCTCTAGTCTTACGTCAGCTGGTGCAGTGACGTAAAAAATATTGGGAGTGACAACATTCCAACGTATGTATGCGTCAAGTGGTACGCACCTACTACTTCGTCTCGCGTGCGATATACAGACTGCCTCGCCTTTAGGACGTCCGTGGAGACTTCATGTGTGGACCTCACGTCACCGTCCAAAATAGAAGACCTGATTACGTCCTCTCTCGCTGAGACCACGTGGTATATACGAGCGTGTGTGCTTACGCCAGGATCTACTATTGACGTGGAATTCGAGAGACTACGCGCAGTCCGTCGGCGCTCCGAAAGGAAATACAGGAGAACTAAATCGACGTATGATCCCGCCCTTTGTCGCCGAGCTCCACGACAATTAAAGCGCCACCTCGCGAGATAAGGGAGACATCTTTGGAGGCAGTTCAGCTCATCGCTGGACACTCGCAAACCGCTGTCACATATTTGGCATGTAGCCAGGAGCTTGCGTTCACCACCACAAAAACGGTATCCTTTCCATGGCCTGTTTCTTTACCAACGCCGTAATAATGTAAAGGTAGCAGAACAATTCTGCAAAACGGTTTTGGGCACAACTCCGGTAGCATCAAACAGTAAAGGTTTTGTGCTACCATCACCTGACGACCACAACGACATGCTATTTACTATGCCTGAACTAGAAGCTGCTCTTTCCTCGTGTAGGCGTGCATCCACACCTGGTCCTGACGGGATTTCGTACGTGTCGCTCTCCCACCTTGGCATGGAAGGACGAACTGTGCTGCTCAGTTACTACAATGATAGATGGGCTTCCGGAATCGTTCTAGAACACTGGAAGATCAGCCGCCTGGTTGCTCTTTTGAAGCCTGGAAAGCCTCCTTATGAGCTTACCTCATACCTGCCATTTGCACTAGCAAGCTGCGTCGATAAGGTTATAGAGCGAATGGTGCTGGCGCGGCTCGAATGGTTTTTAGAGCAGAATGCTCTCTATCCGGACGTGATGACCGGGTTCCGGCGGTGTCGTTCGTCGAGTGACAGCGTAATCGACCTGATATCGAGAGTGGAACATGAAAAATGCAGTCGCCGACTCGTCGTTGCTGTCTTCTTAGACATCATATGGGCCTACGATAACGTACTTCATGACGCCATCCTCGATGCACATGACGACATGGGAGTTGCCGGCCGGCTGTACTCGTGGATTGTGAGCTACCTCAACGGCCGGGCCGTTTACATGTCTGCGCCTGATGGAGAGACTACCCGTCATCTGGTTTGCCGTGGAGTTCCTCAGGGAGGAGTTCTCAGCCCAACCTTATTTAGTGTAGCGTTGATTGGGCTGGTGAGTGAACTTCCCACTCACATTCACATCAGTGCCTATGCTGAAGATATCTGCATCTGGGCTTCGGGTTCGACACGTCCGCAAATACGCGCGATTACAACGTGCTGTGTCATCTACTTGAAGGTACCTACGGTGTCAGGGTTTGCACTTAGCAACTGGAAAATGTACTGTGGTCGCATTCACACGCAAGTCTGTCTGTGCCGCTAACCGGTAACACTTCAAGGGGTTGCAATACCGTACGTCCCCCACAACAGGTGTTTGGGCATTATCATTGCCCGCGATCTGTCATGGTCGAGGCATACAAATATGTTAAAGAAAATACTCACTATTTTGCCCTTTCCAGCTTGCGGGCATTACAGTGTTCAAGGACAGGTGCTCGAGATATGCCTCGGATTAACACGTTGTGCCTCGAACAAAGGCGCGATTGAGGAATCACGTGCGTGCCCAATATCTCGCTACCGGTCACACGAACCACTTCGTGTATATTTACGCGCGCTTACACGGCAGCGCTGTCACCCGCTGACAAAGCTTTTTGATGACCGACCGGACAGCAGTTTTGCACGTGCGCTGCGCTGCCATCTATCCGAATTGCCATCAGACTATACCCTGCCGCATCATCTCTTGCAGCCACCATGGGTGATGGCTCAGCCTTCAGTATGCCTGCATGTCCCTGGCATACTAAAGAAATCTGTGATGCTGGTTAGCGGACTAAAGCAACTTGCTCTTGCCTACATCTGGTCAGAATACCAAACAAGGTTGAGGACTGGGCGAGTTGGTAAGTATTCATTTTAAACCAGCCAGAAGACGCGACACAAAGGAAGAAGCAAACAAGCAAACCTTCACGCTAAGGAATTTGCCTTTTTAGATAACTTGTTAGTAAGACCCTGACATTGAAAAATTTTTTTGTGTGCCCTTTCACTGATACGGCTTATGTGCGCGCGCATCTCAGTGCGAGTCTTCGTTGTTTTCTTCCTTTCAATAAAACTTCAGTTGTTAGTCCAGCCTCGTCTTGTTTGCTTCTTCCTTTGTGTCGCGTCTTCTGGCTGGTTTAAAAAGAATACCAAAACTGTGCTCACGTATACACTTACGGATCTGCGTCACCAAAGGCATCAACAGCAGCTTTGGTAATCCCCGCTCAGCAGACGACCCGGAGATTCATTTCAGGATACAATTCTACTTCAACCGCTGCAGAGCTTGCAGGCCTTCGGGAAGCGATTCGCCACATCTGCGGAGAACCGCCTCAGGAGTGGTGCATTTTCACAGACTCTAAACCTGCGCAACAAATTTTGGGATGCTTCCTACGGCACACCGCCTGCCATGCTCTGGCTCTTGATATCACTGGACTCCTGTCATCTGCTAAGGAAAAAGGCCACCGCATAGTGTTCCAGTGGATCCCTGGACACTGCGGAATTGATGAAAATGAGAGCGTCGACGCTGAAGCAAGGAGCGCCTTCAGCAGTGGCCTGCGCGCAGGTGTGCCGCTCTCTAGAGCGGACACCACTTTTCTCGTTTCGGGATCTATGAGAAGTGCGGCGGCTAGGTACTGGGCCCTGCAGACACTTGACACATCCGCCTTAAATGGCTAGATCCGGCGATGGCTTTTTTTGTTCCTCGCGGAATACCACGCCCTCTTGTATGCATAATACATAGGCTACGTTTAAACGTCGCATTCAGGCGCAAGTACTTGCACCCAATTGGACAAAGGGACTCCCCGGACTGTACCACATGTGGCGCGCTAGAGACTATAGAGCATGTTTTAGGGGCGTGCAGCATATGCACGAGAAAGACTCATGCTAACATCTGCTTTGAAGTCTCTTGACACCAGGTCCCTCTCGGAGGATATGATCCTCGGCGTTTGGCCAGGTAGTTCGAAAAGACTACAGGCAACGCGAGCGCTCTCACGCTTGTGTAGCGATGGCTACATTACGCTAGCATTTCGAGCCTTCAGCGTGTCGGCGCCTCCACCTTGTGGCAGCACGCCACGCCATGGCTGTGCCGCCACGCTGTCACGTGGTGCGGAGCACCTGCAGGCGGCGCGACGCCGTGGTTGATCACGTGGTTCGTCACGTGGTTACTCACGTGACCAGCCACGTGGTGCGGAGCAGCTGCTGCTGCCGGCAGCGCGGCGCGCCGGCGATACCGAGCTGCCACAGCTGTGCGCATGCGCCGTGTCAAATGGGACGCAGATGAAAAAGGAACGCCCAGAGAAACGGAGCGGCCAACGACTGACTTTATAGTTAAACTGAACAAGTTCCACTCGGCCAGCTGTAGCAACCGCGTCACTCGAGGCATAATCACAGCTAAACCACCGCCAAATTTGAAGCGACACTGGCCTTGACTCGCGTTTTTGATGTTAGAAAGTGTGCCTTGTCTTTTCTGTCTTTTTTCATCTGCCTCCTCCCATCATCATCATCCTCCATCGTGACCCTCTTTTTTTCTTCTCTTCCCGTTCCCCAGTGCAGAGCAGCAGGCCGGATATTCATTTTTCCGGCCAACCTCTCTGCCTTTCCCGTCAATAAAACCTCTCTCTCTTTATCTGTTTCTCTTTTATATTTATTTATTTATTTATTTATTCGGGTACCTACAGCGCCCGTTGAGGGCATTTTTGTAGGGGGATACAATTGCAAAGCATACATCGTCATGCAGATGACACTGTGTAAAAAAACAATAAAAATGCAACGCATTCCAATACTGAGCAAACTGATTACAAAAGAGTCATGAAAGCAAGAAAGACGTAAATGGCATATTGAAACATGAGGAAGCGCATACAAAAAAATCGAAAACGCAAAGCAACACAGCACAAACAAACAAAGACGTTTAACTGCCTTACCACATTCAAGTAGCTCTTCCTTGCCGCCACTTAATAAGCATAGTCGTAATAACGCGTTATGTTTTCTTTATGCAAATATAAGAAGTAACTTCTCGAAAGCCGTTCCTATTTCCTCGCTCGTCGACTCATGTTCTGCATTATTAATCACGCTCACGAAAACGTGGCGTACGGACAACGTTCCTGACGACAAAATTTTTTTTTTACTCAAGCAACGTTCAATATATTTCGCTGCGACAGGGCGAATGGGAGAGGCGGCGGTGTTCTGTTGGCAATAAAAAAAGACATCCTGTGTACCCATTATAGTTTCTACGTTTCTTGAATGTGCATGGGATTTGCTAAAATGCCGTACTAGAAACATACTTATTGGTGTTTTTTATCGGCGCCTAGATTCTGGCAGTGTTTTCGCTGAAGAATTTTATCGCCATAGTTAAAACACTTTGCGCAGAATAACACAGCACGGGAAGGAGCAACACGCACACACACACACACACAAGCGCAAACTTGCAACTGTATTTTCAGAAATAATATACCGCGTTAAGAAGCAGAGAGGGCGCAAGCGTACAAAATTCAGAACATCACGTGTGGGGAGAAAAGAGAAGGCTCATAAATACAGTAAAAATTGCATCAAGAATAGGCACACGCAGAATCTTATCAAAACTAATCGGAATTGAACAACAAAAGCAGGCTATCCATTGCGGAGAAAGGCGAGTGCTTTTTTGAGAAGGGCCACCGAAGCCTTACTCACGCAGCCTGCCGTGGTGCTAATTTTAAGGGCCTCTACAATTTCCCGGGCCATCCTATCGGAAGCTCGCCCGATAACAACAGTAGAGCGGAGGAAAGAACGGCACTGCTATTTCTTCTTATTCCTGTCAGTATAGTTTTCGCGTTTGAGGCAATGCAAAGACAAGTTCGAGCCGCCACTTGCGCCCAGGGAATTGGCATGCTCTCTGAGCCTGTCACTGAGACAGCGCCCTGTCTGGCCTATGTACACAGACCCACAGCTGAGCGGAATCTTATACAGCACACCAACAGTGCAAGGTACAAACTGAGTTTGATGTTTGATTACACATTTGTTCTTATTTGCCCTTTTGCCTTGGCACGTGCTGGTCATGGCGCACAGGCGGGACAATTTCAAGGGAGCTGTAAAAACATCAACTCCGAACTTATTAGCCACCCTCTTGACATTGTGCGATAGCTTGTGCACATAAGGAATGACTGGAAAAGGTCTTTTATCGCTTGCCAGCGTGGGGTGAGGAACATCGACGGCCCTCTCAAGCCTACTAAATTGTTTGAGCAGCGACTCCGCCACAGAACCTATTACCGATCTCGGGAATCCGGCTTGCTCCAAACGTTCAACCTGGTGGTCAAAACTGGATTCGACCCTATGCGTGCATGACTTTGAAAGGGCTGATCTAAGACAAGAAGACACAATGCCACGTTTTACGAGCTTATAATGGGATGAGTCATATGGCAACAATGCTTCCTTCGAACGCGGCATATAAGCCCAACAAAGGTGTTTGTCATTAGTGAAAAATAATTTTAGATCTAAAAATTGCAGACAGTTGGCGTGTGGTAGTTCAAGCTTAAAATTCAGAGTCTTGGAGCAAGCAAGAAACTTCCCCAAGACTGAGTCAACTAGATTTGAACAATGACGTTACTTCGGTTGGTGACTCAGTCTTGGGGAAGTTTTTTGCTTGCTCCAAGACTATACTGACAGGAATAAGAAGGAGAAACAGCAGTGCCGTTCTTTCCTCCGTTCTACTGTTGTTATCGGGCGAGCTTCCGATCGACTGGCCCGGGAAATTGTAGAGGCCCAATAAAATTAGCACCACGGAAGGCGGCGTGAGTAAGGCTTCGGTGGCCCTTCTCAAAAAAGAACTCGCCTTTCTCCGCAATGGATAGCCTGCTTTTGTTGTTCAATTCCGATTAGTTCTGATAAGATTCTGCGTGTGCCTATTCTTGATGCAATTTTTACTGTATCTATGTGCGTGCTCTTTTCTTCCCACACGTGAAGTTCTGGGTTTTGTACGCTTGCGCCCTCTCTGCTTCTTAAGGCAGTGTACCATTTCTGAAAATACAGTTGCAAGTTGGCGCTCGTGTGTGTGTGTGCGTGTTTCTCCCTCCCGTCCTGCGTTATTCCGCGCAGTTTTTTAACTATGTCGCTACACCAACTGGCCCAGCGTTCTACCCTATTATATTTTATCGCGTTCTGGGTGAAGTGTGAAACGGTTTCCAAATTCTGCTTTATTGATATTTGGTGACTTTAATTACCCCGATAATAATTGGGCTACACTATTTGTCGCGGCGCGTGAAAAAGAATCGAACGCATTTCTTCAGTCATGTTTAGATTTCTCTTTATCGCAACTCATCATGGAACCGACACGGCGCACTCACACATGCTCCAGCATACTTGATCTAATACTTACCAATATTCCTGACATTTGCACCAACATCAGTTATATTGATGGGCTCTCCGATCATGACACCATTACTGGAAACATTGTTTGTTCAGAGAGAGGTAAGAAGGTGACTAATAAGAAAATTAAATCCTATAGCAAAGCTAACTTCGATGGAATGAATGCTGAACTATCTCTCTTTACTGACGTTTTTCTTACTAGCTACTCGTCCCGTACGGTTGAAGAAAACTGGATTGCGTTCAAAAATGTGTTTTCCGCCCTTGTTGATAAGTACATACCCCCCATAGGAATTAGGAGTAACAGTTCTGCACCATGGTTTAACAAGCAACTTCGACGCTTAAACAACAAAAAAGCGATTGTACAGGCAAGCCGTAAAGAGCAATCATACATCATCGTGGCTTAGATACAAGCAGTGCGAGAAAGAATACCAGGCTTTACTTAAATCCTCTCGTCGACACTTTTTTAACCATGACCTATCATCTATGCTGACTAACAACCCTCGAAAATTTTGGCAAGTAATAAACCCCGGCAGTCAACCTGAAGTTACGCTTACTGATCACACAGGCGCCACTGTTCCCGAGTCAGAGTGCGCACAGATATTAAACAACGCATTTTCGTCTGTGTTCACCCGCGAGGACGTCTCTCCGTGCCCAAACATAGGTACACTTTCAGATATGATTATGCAACAGATTACTACCAGGGAGTCCGGTATCATATCACTACATAGTAATCGCAAAATGTCGTCTGCATCTGACCACGTTGGCTTCAACAACAAGTTGTTAAAAAGCACAATACAAAGCATTTCGATAATCTTATGCGCACTTTTTTCACAGTCATTGTCATCCGGCCGGATTCCTAATGATTGGCGCGCAGCCAAGGTCATACCAATTTATAAATCTGGCGATCGCACATCCCCTCTTAGGTACCAACCCATTTCACTAACTAGTACCGTCTGTAAACTACTGGATCACATCACACATTCGAAAATCATAGCATACCTAGAAGAGCAGTACAAAATCTTCAAATACCAGCACGGCTTTCGCAAGGGATATTCATGAGATGGTAAGTTAGCAGGATTTACTAATGACTTCTTATCCTGTATATACGTCGGCAACCCGGTGGATGCCATATTCCTGGATTTTTCCAAAGCTTTTCACCGCGTTCCTCACCACAGGATACTAACAAAACTAAAACATTTAACATTGACACACATGTCATTTTATGGATAAAAGATTTTTTTGTCATTCCGAACAAAGTTTACAAAAACAAACCACTTCAATTCCACTTTTATTCCAGTCACGTCCGAAGTTCCACAAGGGAGCGTGCTTGGTCCATTGCTTTTCCTAATATATATTAATGATTTGCCTAACTGCATCTTGTGCTGTGTAAGAATGTTCGCCGATGACTGTTTTATTTACCGTAAAATAACAACTGAAACTAACCAACAAGCGTTGCAATCAGATTTAAACTGGATTGATATGCGTTGTTCTGACTGGCAAATGGCCCTAAATCATACCAAAACTAAATGCATGTCATTTATACGTTCTTCTTGCCGCATCCTAACCTTATATTTTATAGATAACAATATTGTCGAGCTTACTACCACATACAAATACCTAGGAGTAAACGGAGTGTCTAGAATTCCGTCCAGACGGAACATTTGCTGCTGCTGCAGTTCCGCCCAGACGGAAATATTTACTGCAGCTAGAGTTCCGTCCATACAATGTCCGTGCTGTCCATACTACGCCTAGTGCATACCGTCCTAAAGTGTACGTTTAAAGTGTACAAGCATTTACTTGTGCACGCTTATACTGCTTCTACTTTGGTTCAAATGACGATAGAAGCGCTCAGGCGGACAACGCAGACGGACGCCTTTGTGATGATGATCACGACGGCGCGATGCTCCTATTTATTTATATATATATATATATATATATATGTATATATATATATATATATATATATATATATATATATATATATATATATATATATATATATATATATATATATATATATATATATATATATATATATATATATATATATATATTAATAAACATATTGATATTTATAAATATACAGGAAATGGGAAAGAAATTATATAGAAAACGGGGAATGAAACATAAACACCAAAATCCAATCCAATCCGAAGAGGTGGTGGTTAGTAGCAGCGGTAGCACATGGTAGCAGTCTCAGCAAACCACGCGGTTGATGCAGCCATGCTATCCGTGTTGCCACTACCACGTGCTCGCACCAGTTGCGCCATGAAGGTTGGCGAAAAGTTTTCGACGTTTGTGGAATTAGGGAAAGCCGTGAAAGCGTACAGTGATGAAAATTACGTACAGTATTGCAAGCGGGAGTCACGGGCCGTAGCAGCGGCGAAGCGGAAGGGAATCAAGCGGTACATCAATGAAAACATACTTGTTTATCAAGTTCACTACCACTGCATCAAGGGCGGCCGAACTTTCAAAACGCGAAGCAGAGATGAACGAGAAACAAAGTAAGACCCGCTTTTCACATATCCATGGCATTAGCAGCTGAATGTATATGAAACTATTTCATTTTTGCTTCTCCACAGGACGTTTGTAGATGGTTGCCCGGCCTATTTCAAGTGCTGCGTGTCAGCGGATGGAGAGCACCTGGAGGTTATGTCCAGCCACACGGAGCACAACCATCCCATATCTCAGGTATGCCTCCAAACAAATTGATAAATTTCGCAGCTTTCATGCTGTCTGTATTACTTTGGGGCGAAGTTACGGACAGCAGTGCGAATTCGTAATCGTTGGAAACCTTGAAGCAGTGAAAATGATCTCACGCTCTGTAGTGTTCATATTGCAATGCATTAAAATGGTACCTTTATTCTTTAGGCCATATATGAACAACTTCCTAAGCAACGAGCGCTACCGGAAGCCGTAAAGGGTGAGGTCCGGCAGATGATGCAGCTGAACGCAAATAAAAAGCTGCTCAAGCAGAAAATTCAGCAGGACACAGGGAAAGTCGTCTTGCTGAAGGACCTCAGCAACCTGGCCAGCTCTTTGGAGCCGGCAACGAGGAATGACTTTGAGCAAACTGTGCACCTCCTTCAAAAGGATTATGGTATGTTTCATGAGCATTGCACACCATCAGTTGTAACCCAGTACATTTGTTGAATTGCATAGAGAATATTGTTACGTGCTTTGCACGCACGGGAGTTTATTCAAAGAGGGGACCGGTCGAAGCAGGATGGAAGCAGGAAGCCTAGCAGCGTCCTTCAGCTCTCTCTTTTTCTTCCTCTTTCTCCGCGGGTCAGTCCTTCATCTTCTGCTTCTTCCGTCGAGGTTCTGTGGAAGCACGTTACATTTCCCTCCTCGCAGACGATGCCCGTCGGGCGAGTTAAACAGACCGTCTGGGATGGAATCGCTTGAGGCGGGCTACATGCACCACATGAGATTGGCGTGACCGTCGACCACTAGCAGTTAGTCGTGCTATAACGTAATTAACGTCACTTATGCACTCCAACACAACAAATGGTCCAGTGTAGTGGGATAGCAGTTTCTGACACAGACCACGCTTGCGTAGAGGGGTCCACAACCACACAATTTCACCAGGAACATAAGAAACTTCTTGGTGTTGGACGTCGTAGCGGTTCTTGGAACGCTCTTGCGAAGATAAAATTCGAACGCGGGCAAGCTGGCGAGCTTCTTCAGCTCTGCAGAGTGTGGTCGCAAGAGAAGGTTCATCGTGGATGAAAAATGGTAGCATGGTGTCAAGGCCGCAGCGAGGCGAGCGAGCATAGAGCAGGTAAAAGGGGCTGTAGCCAGTTGTCTCATGTTGCGCGGTGTTGTACGCATGAGTGATGAACGGGAGTACGCCATCCCAGTCCTTATGATCTGCAGCGACGTACATGGCAAGCATGGTGGTGAGCGTACGATTAGTGCGTTCTACCACACCGTTCGTTTGGGGATGATATGGCGTGGAGTGGCGAAAACTGCAGCTGCTGAGGCGGAGAAGTTCTTCAACAACGTCCGCTGTAAATTGACGTCCACGGTCGCTAATGAGAACTGCAGGAGGGCCGTGCCGAAGAATGACGAATCGAAGTAAGAAGTTAGATACTTCAGACGCAGTAGCAACTGGTATCGCGGCTGTCTCACAATAACGGGTTAAGTGGTCTACGCACACAAGAATCCATCGATTTCCTTTAGAGGATCGTGGGAAAGGTCCAAGGAGGTCAATGCCAACTTGCTCAAACGGGGCTGTTGGAGGTGTGATTGGCCGCAATTTGCCCGGTGGACTTGAAGTCGGCAGCTTAAAGCGCTGGCATTGCACACAGCTGGCTACATAGTGCTGGATGGTTGAACGCATGTTAGGCCAGTAAAATCGTTGTTGTGTGCGGTGGAGTGTGCGTGTCACTCCCAAGTGCCCAGACGTGGCGTCGTCGTGCATCATTTCAAGAACTGTGATGCGTAGGCTTTCGGGTACGACAAGAAGCATGCGTGCTCCTCCAGAAGCGAAATTCTTCTTATAAAGCAAACCGTCGCGAATGCAAAAAGTATTCTTTACAGAATCTTGAGCGGCATCAAACAAAGAGGTTAATGTTTGGTCCTTGCGTTGCTCAGTTCGAAAAACTTGAAGATCGGGGAAGGCTTGTGAAAGTGACGACAAGTATTCATCAAAGTTGTCTGCGTCGTCCTCAGTCGTTAGAAGCGGCAAACGGGAAAGACAATCGGCATCTGAGTGTTTACGGCCGCTTTTATGCACAATAGTGAAATTAAATTCTTGTAGGCGCAAAGCCCATCGAGCAAGCCGGCCACAGGGGTCACGAAGACTCACTAACCAGCAAAGCGAGTGGTGGTCGGTCACGACGGTGAAAGCATTCCCGTACAGATAGGAGCGGAAGCGCTGTACAGCGAAAACAACGGCGAGACATTCTTGCTCAGTAACCGTGTAATTTCTTTCGCTCTTACTCAACGAACGGCTGGCATATGCTACCACGTGCTGATCGTGACCATGGCGTTGTATAAGTACAGCGCCGATACCGATACCACTTGCATCAGTGTGCACTTCAATTGGTGCAGATGGGCAGAAGTGGCGTAGGATGGGGCCCGAGGTCAAAAGAAATTTCAGATGCCGGAAAGCTGCGTCACATTCGCTGGACCAATTGAACGGTGCATCTTTATGCAGCAAACACGTGAGTGGGTAAGCGATGTCCGCAAACCTAGCTATAAAGCGTCGAAAGTACGAGCAGAGCCCTAAAAAACTCTGCAGCTCTTTCACTGATTGAGGCACCGTAAAACTTTTGACAGCTTCAATTTTCTTTGGATCTGGTCGAACACCTTCTTTATCAACTAAATGACCAAGAACAATTGTTTCACGGTTCCCAAAATGACATTTCTTGGAATTGAGGATAAGGCCAGCTCGTTCCATGCAATCAAGCACAATATCCAGACGGCGGTTGCGCTCACTAAACGTTTTGCCAAAAATTACAACGTCGTCCAGATAACATAAACAAATTTGCCACTTGAGGCCACGCAGGATTGTATCCATGAACCGCTCGAATGTTGCAGGTGCATTACATAATCCGAAAGGCATAACGTTGAACTCGTAAAGTCCGTCTGGTGTAATGAATGCCGTTTTTTCCCTATCTGCAGCGTGCACGGGGATTTGCCAGTAGCCGGATCTCAAATCAATAGAAGAAAAGTATGAAGCGGAGTGCAGACAATCAATTGCGTCATCTATACGTGGAAGCGGGTAGACGTCCTTCTTCGTGGCCGTATTTAAGCGACGGTAGTCAACACAGAACCTCCATGTGCCATCTTTTTTCTTAACAAGGATAACTGGAGCCGCCCAAGGACTGGAGGATTCTCGAATTATGCCTCGCTTTAGCATCTCTTGAACTTGGTCATCTATTAACTTACGTTCAGTGGCTGAGACTCGATAGGGCTTCTGGCGTACCCCGCACCTCCACCAACCTGTTACGTGCTTTGCACGCACGGGGGTTTATTCAAAGAGGGGACCGGTCGAAGCAGGATGGAAGCAGGAAGCCTAGCAGCGTCCTTCAGCTCTCTCTTTTTCTTCCTCTTTCTCCGCGGGTCAGTCCTTCATCTTCTGCTTCTTCCGTCGAGGTTCTGTGGAAGCACGTTACAATATATAGGAAGTTATGGACTATCATCGTTCTCACATTCGTTTCATTTCTTATTTTAACTGCATGCAGGTTCCGACTGCCATGTCCTGGTGGATGACGATAACTTCCAAGGTCTCCTTATTTCCACCCCTTCAATGCGGAATACAATGGCTGCATATCCAGAGTTTTTAGGCATCGATGCGACATACAAGCTTTTAGATGTCAGGACACCAGTGTATGTCATTCACAATGACGATTCGAATGGTGCTACAGAAGTAGTTTGTGTGGCCATTCTTGTGAGGGAAGAAGAATGCAGCCTGAAGTGGCTCCTTGACAGGTTCCAGGATCTCAATCCCTCTTGGACAAAAACAAGATGCATCATGGCAGATAAGGATCTGCTAGAGCGAGATCTGCTCAAGAAGTGTTTTCCCCAGGCTCATGTTTTAATTTGTGTGTTTCACACGCTAAAGACATTTAGGCGTGAAATCACCCCCGCAAAGATGACCATGTCAGCAGAACAACGTGGCCATACCCTCAGGCTTCTTCAGAGGATGGTGTATGCAAGGTCTGACGAAGAGTTTACGAGGCTTGTGGATCAATTGAACTCTACAGCACCAGCATCTGTACTGGAGTACTATAGCAAAAATTGACGTAGCATTAAGGATGACTGGCACAAAGGACCACAGTTTTTAGCTGGGAGCTTTAATAACACAACAAACAACCGCCTCGAGAGCATTAATGCAAAACTAAAGAGTGTTGTCCCTCTGTACTGCTCTCTTGAGCAGTTTGTTCCAGCACTCTTCAGCATTCTAACCACAATGCAGCAAGATAGGGACCACGTGGCTGCAGATTCGGTATATAAACGTCCCGCACATTTGGAAGTTGAGGAGCATCTCCAGCAGTATCAGCTGACTCTGACGCCCTTTGCTTTTTCGTTCGTTAAGCAGCAAGATGAGCAGTCAAAGAATGTTACTGTCAAAGCATACTGCCAAGGTCAGTGGCGATGCCAGTCAAGCTCTGGTGAAACTGTAACAACATTGCACAGCTGCACTTTCTCATTTAGGCTTTCAGTGATGCTGCCTTGTCGTCACATCCTTGCAGTAAGGAGAGCTGAAGGCCTTAGTCTTTATGAAGGAAAGCTATGTAGTGAAAGATGGAGCAAAACATATTACCATTTCATGCAACGATTGTTCACAAAAGAGTCACCAAACACTCCAACCATATCTGTCACACCAGTTGCGAAAAAGCCAAGGCCAATGACACAGCAGCAAAAGTACAAAGCTGTGTTTCCACTCTGCAAGTACTTGGCTGAGCTGGCGTCAGAGGAATGCAATGATCGGTATTTGAAGCGTGTACAAGCTTTAAAGCTACTGATAAAGGAGTGGGAAGGGGAGCAGTCTGAACAACAAAACTCCCGTCAGCAGTACAACTGCACTGAAGCAGACTCAGCATCAGATTGTTCTTTTAGCTCTTCTCCATTTCCAGAAGAACACGAAGGGAACGAAGCGCCAGCCACTCTCTCGGAGCACCCTGACACCGCCAGTCCCATTGTTGAAGACGAATCAGCCCCAAGCCCAGTGAAAACTACAAGTCAGCTACTGCTGGAAATGGTACCTGGCCATGTGCCTCCGTTCACTGAAGTTGAGAAGGCAGCAGCAGTAATGTCTCCAAGCCCTGTGATTACAGTTACGTCAGCTGATAGTACTGAGGCAGCGAACGCTGCAGAGCTGAGTACAATCAAAATGCCTAAAAAGATTAAACCTCGCGGTCGGCCAGCGGGGTCTGCAGTGACTGTAATCGGACTGCCCAAAAGGAAGAAAGTTCCAAAAGCCTTCTCTGAACTCAGTAAAGCTGAGAAACAAAAGAAAGTTCTTGGTTGGCTGGTTGGAGATAGGAACTCCAGACTTGCCTTGCAACAAGAAGTTTGCCTGGGTGAGTGAACTTAAACGTCCTATTCCAATCTTTCCAGCTCTTTTGCGGAAAGGAGCAAGGTGGGCATACAGTGTGCAATATGGTCACATTCTACATGGCTGGCTGTGTGTAGCTATACATCACTTCTAAGCCCATTTTGTAGCAACATTGCCTATTGGATACTAGGTGATTTAAATTTTCTGGTAATTGTTTTGGCTTAATACGATGGGCGTTTTTTGAAAGTGGCCTTTCAACATATGTACGGTGAACTCTGCTCCTTCAGAGGTGCTAAGGATAGAAAAGTGCATTCGGAGGCTTCATTACAGTTTGCTTATGGTCGCATGAATTTTGTCTTGCAGGGGAAGACAAGGTGGAGACCATCCCTTCAAGGCGGCCAGAGTCCATCTTGAACAGTCAGCTGAACGTTGCTGCCGTCAAAAACTTTTTCACTGCTCATGGCTGGTGTGCTGTGCAACACGTGCTTGAAGTCAAGCGGAAGAATATGAAGTGAAAGTGCAATGCTTGCAAGGACCCGCTAAGTGAAGCACCGTCAATTGTTTGTGAAGCATGTCTTTGCTGGTATCACATGTGCTGATAGAATGTTAAAGAAAGCACTTTAGCAGAAGCCAAAGCATGGTTCTGCAAAAATTGTGCATAAAATGAGAGACCACCTAAAGTGATGCCTTTTTTTTAAATAAGCAAGTCTTTGCATGGCTAAATAAATTTGCTTTGAATGCACTCTACCTTCCGCACATTCACAGAACTTGGTGTTCATGGCTGCACCAACTGCTTAATTTGAGCAAAAGGACCATAATGAATTCTAATTGGGTCATTTCTCTACAGTAGAAGGGATAGTTGGGCTAGTTGGTATGTGTTCATTCTGGGTGGAAAACAGCGCGAACGGACGAAGAACGAGACCAAAGAAACGCAGACGATCGCGTGCCATGTGATTAGAAGCAGAGTGCAGAAACTCTTCGCGAAGTGATGTAAAGCCCTGTCGCTGTTTGCGCTGCAAGATGACGTAGCGCGAAAAACACTAGGACGTACACAAACGCTCAACAAGCGTTATGAAAACCGAAGCCAAAACTCGTTCTATTGCTGTTTCTCACTAACTACTTGCCAAAATAAAATGATGCAGCACAATATCCTGTTACGCATTAGGCGGAACAGTATTGCCACTTTTCTAAACGGACATGCAACAGTCTGCAAGCAAACTGGGTTCCCGATCCCTAACGCCAGCTTTAATTCCGTCTGGACGTAAATATTGTGGCACATAATGCTGCACGGAACTGTATAGTGTCAGACAGTTCCATCTGGATGGAACCCCATGGCAACATGCAGTTCCGCCTGGACGAAACTCTAGCCAAAATTGTAGTTCCGTCTGGACGGAACTCTAGCGCAAATTGAAGTTCCGTCTGGACGAAACTCTAGCCACGGCCAATTTTCAAACGGATATAACATGGCATCATCACATCAACGTTACACCTACAAATATCAATCACTCACTCGGAATCAGGAAAGACAGACTAAGGCAAGCACCCTCACACTTAAAAAAGCTCGCATACAGCACCTTAATCAGACCTAAAATTGAATATGCATGTGCAATCTGGGACCCGAACCAGGATTACATCGTACGTAACATTGAATCCCTGCAAAGCCGTGCTGTTCGCTTCATTTTTTTTTTACTATTCCCCGTACACCCATGTTACATATTCAAAACATCGTGCTGAATTAGATCCACTATCACTACGACGAAAACAAGCTCACCTATCTCTGTTTCACAAGCTTTATCATCACGACGTTTTGCATGACAACTTCTTTCAGCCACCTTGCCTCATCTTATCTCCCTCGCCGTAATCATCCTTACAAAGTCAATCGTCCAGCCTGTCAGTCATCACTTTACGCGCAATCATTCATACCTAGAACCATAAGTGACTGGAATAACCTACCATCAGATTTTGCTACCAAGGTTGACACAAGCAAATTTCACAAAATGCTGCATACTCACATAAGAATGCGACGCCCCTGTGCACCACTTTACTTTTATAGAGTTCGTAATCCTTCTTCTGTGCTCCCTCGAATACCACTACCTTCTTCCAGATGTTTATTTTTCCATTCTTTTTTTCTTTCTGCGTGGTTCCTGTATTCTTAATCTCAGCTGTTTGAATTTTTACGCTTTCTATTTGCGCTATAGTTTTGTTGTTATTGTTTATTACTGTACTTCAAAATGATGTCTACTTTTTCTCTCTTTTTTCTGTTTCGAGCAAAGTGTTGTCAAAGTGCTTCATGTGTGTCCCTATGTAATACCCTCCCCGGAGGGCCTTTCAGGTACTTGAATAAATATATTTGAATATATTCAACAAATGGCACGACAGAGCATTTTCAAAAGAAGATTGCGGGGCTAAAACAACTTCTTCTGGCAATTAGTTTCAATCATGCACTGTTTTGAGAAAATATGAGTTTTAAGGACCCTTATACGGTACTGGTATTCTGGAACCTTTAAAGAATTATCTAAACAGGAAGATGTATAGCTAGGAGCTTTCATGTATGAATCTTTAGACAAACCTCTTGCTGCAAGACTTAAGGGATGCAATGCGCACAGAGAAGAAAATCCAGCGCAGAATTCAAATCTTGCAGGCTGACCGTTGGAAAGCATTCTGTGAATCACTGGATCCTCGAAAGCCTCTCTCGCGCATCTGGAGTGTGGTGCGTAGTTTGCGAACATCTCCTCAGCAGCTCCAACCATTCAAGTCTCTCGCACTTCACCAAGGACGTAGCGAAGCGGAGATTGGTGAAGATTTTTGCGCAAGAATAGCAGGTCCCAGAAACCAATCCACAACACTGAATTGTTACGAAGTGCCCAGATCTAGGGATTCGCGAATGGACCTTCTTTTCTCCATGGAAGAACTAGACGCCGCCATGGCCGGTCGCAGACGGTCTTCACCGTCGGGGCCCGATGGAGTAACATACTCTGCACTCGCAAACCTTGCTCATGAGGCTCGACGTGTTCTTTTAGACCTCTTCAACTCATCATGGTGTGCGGGTACAGTTCCGGACCCGTGGAAATTAAGTCGTCTGGTTCCAGTCCTTAAACCTGCAAAATCGCCGCTTGACCTAGCATCGCACCGTCCAATCGCATTGGCTAGTTGCGTGGGCAAACTCATAGAAAGGATGGTACTTACGCGAATTGAGTGGTGTCTGGATCGCTATCAAATATACCCAGATGTAATGTCCGGGTTTCGGTGGGGACGCTTGTCTATTGATAGCGTGATTGACCTGGTGTCATCCGTTCAACATCAGAAGCTTCTGAAGCGCATGACCATGGCGTTGTTTCTGATGTTAAAGGGGCGTATGATAACGTCACTCATCAAGCTATTTTGGACTCTCTGGAAGCTGCAGAACTTGGTGGTTGCATTTTCTGCTGGATAGGCAGTTATCTATCCAACCGATCACTATTTATGCAGACTGAGGACGGACCAACATCTTCATACTGCACTTCCCGTGGGGTCCCACAGAGTGGAGTACTCAGCCCAACGCTTTTCAATCTTGCGCTTGTCGGCCTTGTCAATGTACTACCACAGTCGGCGAGAGTCTCAGTCTATGCAAACGATATTTTTATATGGGCATCAGGAGTTACGCGACCACAAGTTCGAGCAAGGCTTCAAAAAGCGGCAAGCAATCTTGCGGCCTACCTCCGCCTGCAAGGCCTGGAGATTTCTACTGAAAAATGTTCCGTTGTTGCCTTTACACGCAAGAGCATGTCCCATTACCCCGTACGCATAAATGGGTCAACAATACCCGACAAAAGAAGCCATCGGTTCCTTGGAGTAATCATCGATCGTAATATACCATGGAGCCCACATGTCTCGTACATGAAAAGGCGACTGACATCGATCGTTCACGTTCTCTCCTTTCTCGGAGGGAAGTCGTGGGGAGCATCAGTGCAGTCGATGCTCCAGCTGTATACCGCATTATTCATGGGATTCCTTCGGTACAGTTCCCCTGCTCTAGGAAACTTGAGGAAAACGGACATACGGTGTCTGCAAAGTGTTCAGGCTAAAGCTCTGCGGACGTGCCTAGGACTGCCTAAATGCGCGTCTATAGCCGCAACAGTACTCATCGCTGAGGAGAATACAGTGACTGCCCAGGTCCCAATCGAAGCCTTGAGAGCGCATATTCGTCACCTCTCTCGGATTCCCGCACACTATCTTGCCAGACTTCCTGCTAACCGGCCGAGTACATCGTTTACGAAAATTATTGATGTCCATGCATCGCGACTTCCTACCAACCCAATTTACACCAGCCTCTAGACTGTCTTCTTCATTATAGAGTCTGCAGCAACCTCGTGTGCTTTTTTCATACCGGGCATCAGAAAGAAGGCTGATTTATCGACGACAGAACTAACACAGACAACTCTAGAATATTTGCATAAGAAACACTGACACCGACTGCACGTATACACCGACGGCTCAGTGACCACTTCCAGTTACTCGGGCTCCATAGCCATCCCCGCAAGGACCATAGTGAAGAAAGTGAAAACATCACACCAGAGTGCATCGATTGGTGCAGAACTTACTGCTATTACTGTCGCCATTGAGCATATCAGTGAAGAAACACCCCAGCAATGGTCTGTTTTCACTGATTCAAAGGGAGCCCTCCAAACGTTACAATCTGCTCTTCGTCATGGGTTTCATGAACAACTTGTCGCGGAAATCCGCGAGCTCCACCACACAGCCATCAACAAAGGGCACGATATTGTTTACCAATGGCTGCCAGGGCACAGCGGCATCGCAGGCAACCACCGCGCGGACGAGGCCGCGCGAACTGCTCACCATGAGGGTGATTGTGTCCATCCCCATCTCGAGAGCCGACGCAGCGGGTAGGCTTAGACCATTTTCGCGGGGCATCACGATTGCCGCGTGAAATTCAGGCCAATTCTCGCATTCGCTGACAGACCTGCATGTGCCATCTGTGGGTGTGATGAGACTATAGCCCACATTCTTTGTGAATGTCTTGCCTACAGAGCCGAAAGACAGTCTCTCTGCCGTGCACTGGAGCATCTAGACCGGCGCCCATTGACGGAAACAAAAATTATCGGCCACTGGCCGCGGTGGTCGTCGGCGGTGAAGGCCTCCAGCGCACTGCTCCGCTTTTTGAAGACTTCTGGCCTGCACGATAGGCTGTGACTTTACTGAACGCTGTGACTTTACATGGTGACTAATTTCCTGCAACTGCCTTTTCTTCATCTTTTTCTCCCCTGACCCCTTTCCACCCGTGCAGGGTAACAAACCGGCTATTCGTCTGGTTAACCTCCCTGCCTTGCTTCCTCCTCTTCCTTTAGACAAACCCGTTGTGCCTATAAAAATCTAGTAAAACAGCTTAAGTCTACGGTATTTGCGTCTGTCTTGTAACAGAGGCCAGCCCAATTTTTTGCACATCTGAGAGGAGCTTTTGGTGAAATCATAGTTTGGGCACACAAAACTTGTTGCTCGTTTTTGAATTCGTTCATGTTCGCTGATAAGTGCTTTTGTTTCAGGGTCTCAAGTTGCACAACCATATTCTAAGATGGGACGCACGTTTGTTAAGTAGAGTGTCTCCTTCAAATCAGCAGGTGTCTGCTTGAAACTGCGTTTTGAAAGTTTAACACACGGCTAGCATTGGCAGCAATATGGTCTACGTGGTCGTTCCAATAAAGGTTGTTTGCGAAGATAACATCTAAGTACTTGTAATTTTTATCAAATGATCACTTGCTGTCGCCTAAAGTACTGGGTAAGTAATAGTTGCTTTTTATTTTTAAACTGCCGAACTTTACATTTTGAAAAATTTAATGTCATGCTCCAGGTTTTGCACCATGCCAGGACAGAGTCGAGGTACCTTTGCATTTCACAGGATTCACTTACACAAGTGGCGTCACGGTAAATGCAGCAATCGTCAGCATACAATCTGACTCGACTGGAAACCCGGTCAACTATATCATTGATAAATATTTAATAGGAGGGCCCAAAACTGATCCCTGGGGAACACCCGATAAGACTGCAATATCTGATGAACTTGCGCCTTCAAGAATAACGCGTTGCTTTCTACCGACGAGGTACGCTTCGAGCCATTTCAGCAGGGTGGGTGGAAGTTTGAGGGTAGACCGTTTCACTAATAATAAATTATGTGTGACAAAATCAAACGCCTTTTGAAAACTCAGAAACATGCAGCCAACCTGGTTATCATTGTTAATTGAAAAAGCGACATCGGGTGCAAACTCTATCAGTTGCGTATCGCAAGAAAATCCCTTTCTGAAGCCACGTTGCATTGGACAAAAAAGTTATCCTGGAGGTGCTTAAATAAATTAGTGTAAACGAAGTGCTCTAGCGATTTGCATATGACACTTGTAAGGGATATAGCCCTATAGTTTACAGTTTTTGTTTTGTCGGCACTTTTCCAGTCATCGGGCATGGCGCCGACATCCATTGAAATCGTGTTACTGAAAAGGGAGCGACAGAAACTGCACAGTTCTTCAAGATGCTGTTCGGAATACGCTCAGGACCGGGTGCCGTGTTTACCTTGAGCTTCTGCAAAAGTAACACTATTCCATGTACTGAGAAATCTATGGCACTCATCTCCGTAAACTCATTCACAATATGTATACCGTCGGTAGGGCTTGCCGATAGAGAAAAAAACTGACTGAAAATAACGATTAAACTGTTCAGCCTTGCCTTCCAGATCCGAGCTATAGTTGAAGTCATTATAATATCGGGAATGTTGTCTTTTAGGCGCTGCTTACTTTTTACATACTTCCATTCTTGCTTTGGATTATTCTTCATTTCTCCGCCTAGAACACCCAGATACGCAAGCTCGGCCCTGCGCATCTCTCACGTTATAATCTTGTTCAGCCCTTTCAATTTACAATGCAAGGAAGGCTCTGGTGATTGACAGTACCTACGATATAAGCGGTGCCTTTTGTTTATCAAGTTCGAATGGCAGTGTTCATCCAAAGCTTATCTGTTCGACACTTCGACGAAATGGAGCGTGATGGAACATGCGTCTTCACTAAGGCCAGGAGTTTCGTCTTCAGTAGGTGCCACGTGGAATGAGTATCAAGTCTGGGACTGTGATGTCTAAATTCTGGGAGAAAGGCATCGAGTTCACGCGATAGCCATACATAGTCGTCTCTGTCGTAATTAAATACCGTACGTGGTGGCGGCTATCTGCGGTGCTCGTCAAAACAGGATTATCTTGCAACTACCACATCATGGTCGCTTAAACCGGGAATTGTGGTGGTTGAAGACACGAAGGTGCGATTGTTGCACAAAATCAAATCAAGTACATTTGCGCTACTACAGCCTATTCTAGTTGGGCGTTCCACAAGCTGAATTAGGGAATGAGTATTAATCATTCCACGAAAAGCAGTATGAAGAGGCGATGTAGTATTTATATTCTGCTTATGAAAGACCCATTCTACATTATGTAAAATAAAATCACCACCTAAAATAACGTAAGATGCATCCCTAGTTAGTAAAATGTTGCTCATTTCAAATAGAGGTTGCGGTGTTTTAAAATGCGGTGTGTAAAATGAACAAATAGCCATTGAGGAACCGTTAGCCCCTATAACCTTACACCAGACCGTTTTGCACGTCTTGCTTTCTGTGTTAAGAGGTATGCTGTTCAGTCCATTATCGACAATGACAAAGACACCCACGACATGCTTGTTTTGGTCCTTCCGGTATACATTGTAATTAGGAGGAAATATCTCGCAGGTGCCTATTGTTTCGTCCAACCATGACTTGGTGCCGATGACCACATGTGGCTTGACCAATTCCAAGAGTGCAGCGAACTCCTCTTTTTTATTCTTTAGGCTGCGGCAGTTGACAGCAATAATTACCAAGTCGGTTTTAGGATCTGCTTTTTTCTATGATGCAGGATTCTTTGAATGGCTGTTGGTTTATGCTTCTCACGGCACTGGTAGCGCTGTCATTCATGTAAACTTGTTTTGCCAACTTTAGTTTGTTGACATTAAGTTTGAAGTCACCGCCACGTTCCTTTAAATACTGTATCAGCTTTTTCCGCTCATGCCTTACTTTAATCGAGTAGTCTACAGTGATAGCAAAACCTGTATCTTTTAGTTTTGAGGCAGTTGCAAGTAAGCGTTGCTTCTCTTTGAAATATAAGAAAATCACTATAATCGGGCGTTTTTTTTTTCTGGTGAGTAACGCCCAAGCCTATGCGCTCTTTCCATAACCATCGAGCTGAGTTCTACAAAAAAGGTTAGTACTGCGCGTATGAGACACGACAGGAGAACTGGAACAAAAACGGCAACACAGGCGCAGTACCAAGCTTTTTTTTTTTGCAATGAACCAACTAGCCCGCAAGAATTTTCTACTAAGTTCTACACTTAGTTTCTCAACGCAAAAAGTCAGAATCCGTTCTTCGCATAGTGCCCATGTTTCATTCTCGGAATCTGGGTGGCGAAAAAAGATCAGGTTGTTCCTTCTTGCTCTGTTATCTAGATCATCTTGGCCTTTGTGGACTGTTGCAAACGAGGAAGCAACCGTTTCGAAACGGGACGAGATCCTTTCTATCAATTCTTTTAGCTGTGGAACACATGATGCGTGGTCTTCAGCGCGCACAACCTTGGCTGCGAGCTCCTCTACTTTTTGTTCAAGGGCCTGCTGATTACATCGAAGCGAACGAATTTGGTCAAGGATGTCGGACTGTTTTCCCATGATTGATGGTATCTGCATAATAGCCTTAAACATTTCCTGCTCTTGTTCCTCGGTAAGAAGACCAGGATTCAGCTCGACATCCCCGGCAAGCAGCAAGAGCAACTTTGAAAACACAAAAAATGCAATAGAGCAGAACAATCTTAAAAAGAACGTGCGACATGTAAACATGCACAAGCATTGGGTGGGATCTGATGCCAGTTTTCTAAAAGGCTTGCTATTTACACAACGATGGGAATAACCAACCTGAAGAAACACGAAGCGTAAGTGCCTGGCAGCCATGGCGGTGCCAGATCCCGAAATGGTCGGCTGTGGCGGCTGCTTTAGTAGTCCAGTAAGGCATGTTGCTGGGCAGTTGGTTTAGAATTTTTTGAAGCTTGGAAAAAAAACCACCTTGGCGCCAATAAATTCACACGGACAAAACAAAAGAGACAAGGAGACAACGTACAGGCGCCAACTTCCAACTTTATTGCAGAAGCAAAACCACATAGCCTCAGGATACGCCCACGTTTTTCACTCCACGTGCATTATCACAGCCGTAACTTATCTCCTCGCATTATCAGTTTTGCACAGAAAATCGTGCTCCGCTGGAGCAGCATCTTAAGGTCACTTTTATCTCTTTTAGTCAGCAACCCTACTTACAGTGAAAAGGTAAATGTATTGGTTCCTGTGTCGCCCTATCTTGTGTGAATTTTTTTTTCTGCCTTGGACAAGGAACTTGCACAAATGTTATTAGGATGACCTGTTTTTTTTTAATTTTTAGATATGTTGACGATTTTTTTTCTTTTATCCACTGGTTTTGGCAATTCTTTTGAAGCTAATGTGTCCAGGATTTTAAGCGTTTTTAAGCTGAAAGGCCATATGGCCTAGTTTTTACGCATGAAGTCCCAAGGGAGAAAACACTGCATTTTTTAGACCTAAGCTTAGCATTCCGGGAGGACCATTTATGCTGGCATTACTTTCCTCGTACTAGCAAGAAACTGCTGCCCTTGAATACGGCGCATTCAAAAATTGTGAAGCGCCATCGCCTCTTTATGCATTGAGCCCTCGCTTTCACTGTCCTGTCCGCACCAAATGCACGATAGCTTAAAAAATCAGATTGGCCGCCTGTTGGCTGCTGGCTTCACCTCAATAGTGTTGACTGCCGCCGCTGAAACCGTCCTCCAAAAAAACAAAACGCCGCAGCAGTCCAAAGAATCCCAATGAAAGGGGCCCTGCGGTAAAACCTGAAGTTGTGCCTTATGTGCCCAAAGTGTCACACAATCTGAAGAAGGTGGCTAACAGACACAATGTACCGCTAGTTTTTTCAGCCCCAAACAAATTGAGCAAACTTATACCCTGGATTTGTGGCACTGAGCGCCCTGAGTGCAGTATAAAACATCAGCGTACCTTCATCCGCTGTATGGAAGGAGTGGTGTACGGGATTCCCCTGACCTGTTTAATGTCCTATATAGGGCTAACGGGGAGGTGCATCAACATACGCCTTGGGGAACATTGCAAGAAGGTAGAAAATAACAAAGATAAATATGTCAATTTGGTCAGCCATGTTAACACGTGCAACTGACCTCGACTGAAAAACGCAACAATTCTAGGCAGGAGCAAGAGTAAACACGCGAGGCTTTTATGGGAAGCCTTTCATATTGTTACAAGTGGACGAATCATGAACGAAGAAGTGGCGGTGCGCGGAACGACGACGACGTTGACAGTTGGTAGCTGGGCGCTCGGTTCTGAGCTGAGTGCTGGCCTTCTCAGAGCAGCCGCCATATAGACTTACCGCCGTAACATCCCCGTAACATCTTTTGGTGGAGGTCGCGGGTTCGAGCCGACATGCCGACGACCCGACGAGCCGACGAGACGACGGGCCGAACCAGCGAGATGACTACCGACCCGGCCCCTCCGTCTGCGCCTGCCACGCCAACTGTCGTCGTAGCCCACCCTCGCGACCCGGGCACATTCTGCGGTACAGATGGCGTGACGTCGAGGACTGGCTCTCGCTTTATGAGCGTGTTAACCAGCACAACAGGTGGGACGCCACGCTGATGCTGGCCAATGTAATATTTTATCTCGCCGGCACCGCACGCGTCTGGTTCGAAACCCACGAAGAAGAGATTGCCACGTGGGATGCCTGCAAGCAAAAGCTCCGCGACCTGTTTGGAAAACCAGTTGGCCGTCAGCTTGCTGCTAAAAAAGAACTTGCAGCTTGCGCCCAAACGGCCACTGAATCATATATTACATACATTCAGGACGTCTTGGCACTGTGCCGAAAGGTCGATCCCAACATGACCGAAGACGATAAAGTAGGCCACATTCTTAAAGGCATTGCCGACGATGCCTTCCACCTTCTTCTATGCCGGGACTGCTCTACGGTTGACTCCGTTCTGCAGGTGTGTCGACGCTTCGAGCAGGCCAAGCACCGGCGCATTGCACACCGCTTCGACCGCCTGCCTAACACAGCTGCCAGTTCCACGTGCGAGGATCTGCCGACACTAAGGCAGCCTTCCAACCCCGACAACGTGACTCGCATCGTGCGCCGTGAACTGGAGGCGCTGGCTCCTGTTACGCCCAACGCGCCCTTGTCGGACAACACCCTGGCCACAATATCCCTTATTCAAGCTGTCGTCCGCCAGGAGGTCGCCAACTTGGGCATGCCCTCCAGCCATCGTCCCGTCGAACCTCGGAGTGCGAGCCCCATCTCTCCCGTGGTCGCTACTGCTACGGCCCGCAACACCTTCGTCCCACGTTACACAAGGTATCGCAATCCGGATGAGTGGCGTACCCCTGACGACCGGCCGATCTGCTTTACGTGCTCGCGCGTAGGCCACATCTCCCGCCACTGCCGCAGCCGTTGGTCCGCACCTCCCCGACCTTTGCCCTACGTCGACCGCCGTTATTAC
Source organism: Amblyomma americanum (assembly GCF_052857255.1). Classification (NCBI taxonomy): domain Eukaryota; kingdom Metazoa; phylum Arthropoda; class Arachnida; order Ixodida; family Ixodidae; genus Amblyomma; species Amblyomma americanum. The sequence continues at coordinate 160,084,406 of NC_135503.1, forward strand.
TATGGACCCCGCCGCTTCACGCCTCGGAATTACCCACCCAGCGCCGAGTCCACACCGCCTCCTCGTAGAACCAGCCGCTCTCCCTCCCCAACAGCCCACCGTTCCCGCTCACCTCTTCCGCACCGCAGTTACTCACCGTCCTCTGCAGGCCGCTTCGCGGGAAACTAGCCAGTGCAGCTCCCGGAGGTGATGCTGCATTGGTGCCCCGACCTGAAAATCCTCTACTGACCCAGCCTTCGCCCTGTAATCTGCTCGACGTTTTTGTGGACGGTGTTCCTGTTTCTGCCCTCATTGACACTGGTGCCCAAGTCTCGGTTCTTAGCTCATCCTTTTGCCGTCGCCTCAAAAAAGTTCAGACCCCTGCCGCTTCGCCCACCGTTCGCGTTGCCGATGGCAGCACTGCTGCCGTCACTGGCCTGTGCACTGCCCGCGTCACTCTTGCCGATCGTCACATCCCAGTTTTGTTCACCGTCCTCGAACACTGCCCTCACAATGTGATCCTTGGTCTAGACTTTCTAACCGCTCACTCTGCCCTTATCGACTGCTCCAGCGGCCTTCTACGATTGGACCTGCCTCTCAGCTCAGCCGACACACCCTCAAGCTCCACGCCCCGCCTTCGCTCCACCGAGTACGCTCGCCTGCCCCCCGACTCTGCCGTTTATCTGCCTATGTCCCCATTTCCTCCGGTTCCTGATGGGGATTATCTTGCCTGTCCACTCGCCGATGTCGTTCTCTCCCGCAATGTTGTTCTTCCGCACCTCATCGTGACCGTCACCAAGAATAGCACCTCCCTTCCTGTCCTCAACTTCAGCTTGTCACCACAAGTTCTTCCTGCAGGCATATCACTTGCTACTTTGTCTTCTCTCACCGACTGTACCGTCACTGCTCTCTCACCTGGACCGCCTTCTACTGTCTCTCAAGCGGCCGACATCCCGGCCAACGTTCCGCAATCCATTTCTGCGATGATTGCTTCTGACCTGAGCCCCGAGCATGCACAGGATCTTCACAACCTTTTGGTGTCCTACTCCGACATTTTTGACTTCGCTTCTGCTCCTCTGGGTCAAACGTCGGTAGTGACTCACCGCATTGACACCGGCGATGCCAGACCTATACACCGGAGGCCTTATCGTGTGTCGCTACCAGAGCGCCAGATCATCCAGCGGGAGGTGGACAAGATGTTGGCCAACGATATCATCGAGCCTTCAAACAGCCCTTGGGCATCTCCTGTCGTGCTCGTGAAAAAGAAAGACCAAACTTGGCGGTTTTGCGTCGACTATCGTCATCTCAACAAGGTCACGAAGAAAGACGTCTATCCCCTTCCGCGCATAGATGATGTCCTGGACTGTTTACATGGCGCCCGCTACTTTTCTTCCATCGACCTTCGTCGCGGGTATTGGCAAATCTCTGTTGACGCAAGAGACCGCGAGAAAACAGCTTTCGTCACCCCTGATGGCCTTTACCATTTTAAGGTCATGCCCTTCGGCCTTTGTAACGCCCCTGCCACATTTGAACGGATGATGGACTCGTTACTCCGGGGCTTCAAGTGGACGACCTGCCTTTGTTACTTAGATGATGTAATTGTTTTCTCGCCCTCTTTTGAAACCCACCTGCTTCGCCTTTCGTCCATCTTGGCACTTTTCCGCCGCGCAGGTCTTCAACTCAACTAAAAAAAATGTACTTTCGGCCGCCGCGAACTCAAAGTCCTCGGCCATTTGGTGAATGCGAGTGGCATACAACCTGACCCTGATAAAGTTCGTGCCGTCAGTGCTTTTCCCTGTCCTCGCTCGCCCAGTGATGTCCGCAGCTTCATCGGTCTCTGTTCCTACTTTCGCCGGTTCGTCCCGAACTTCGCAGCCGTCGCTCGCCTTCTCACCAATCTGTTGCAGAAAGGCGTTCCTTTTTCCTGGGGCCCAGAGCAGGCTACTGCATTCTCCAGCCTTATCGCCGTCCTCACCAACCCTCCTGTATTGGCCCATTTCAACCCGTCTGCCCCGACTGAACTTCGCACCGATGCCAGTGGTCACGGAATTTGCGCCATCCTTGCTCAGCGACAACGCGGCCAGCACTGCGTGATTGCGTACGCCAGCCGTCTTCTTTCTTCCGCCGAGAAGAATTACTCCATCACAGAACGCGAGTGCCTGGCTCTTGTTTGGGCCATTGGAAAATTCCGCACATACTTGTTCGGCCGCCCATTCACTGTTATAACCGACCACCACGCCCTGTGTTGGCTCTCATCTCTCAAGGACCCTACTGGCCGTCTTGGCCGGTGGGCATTGCGATTGCAAGAATACACCTTTTCCGTGGTTCACAAGTCCGGTCGCCTCCATCAAGATGCAGACTGCCTGTCCCGCTATCCCGTCGATCCTCCTTCTACAGACTGTGAGTCGGATGCCTGTGTCCTCTCCATCTCCGACCTCTCCCACATTGCCGACGAACAGCGCTTGGACACCACCCTCACCTCTCTCATCGACCGCCTCAGCACCGACCGCCGCGACACTTCTCTGGCCCGGTTTTTGCTGGACGGGAACACGCTGTACCGCCGCAACATGCGACCTGATGGCGCTGAGCACTTGCTCGTTGTTCCCCGCCACCTACGGTTCACTATCCTCGAACAACTGCATGACGCACCTACGGCTGGTCATCTTGGTGTCTCCCGTACGTACGACCGCGTGCGCCGGCGTTTCTTCTGGCCTGGTCTGTACCGCTCCGTCCAACGCTACGTCGCCGCTTGCGACGTCTGTCAGCGCCGAAAGAAGCCCGCTGTCCTGCCGTCTGGACACCTGCAGCCGATCCCCCTCCCGACCGACCCGTTTTCTCGTGTTGGGCTAGATTTACTTGGGCCCTTCCCGGAGTCCTCCACGGGGAACAAGTGGATTGCCGTCGCCACCGATTATGCCACGCGGTACGTGATCACTCGTGCCATTCCAACCAGCTGCGCCACTGACGTCGCTGACTTCCTTCTGCACGACGTCATATTACACCATGGCGCTCCCCGTCAACTCCTTACCGACCGTGGCCGCTGCTTCCTTTCCCGAGTTATTGACGAAATCCTTCGTTCGTGCTCCGTTCGTCACAAGTTCACCACTGCTTATCATCCTCAGACGAACGGCCTTACGGAGCGTCTCAACCGCACGCTGACAGACATGCTCGCCATGTACGTATCCGATGACCACCGGGACTGGGACATAAGCTTGCCTTTTGTCACCTTCGCCTACAACTCTTCGCGCCATGATACCGCTGGTTACTCGCCCTTCTATCTTCTCTTTGGACGAGACCCCTTACTGCCCTTCGACACTCTGCTGCCCACAGCTGGCCCTGTCACTACATATGCGCGTGACGCTATCGCCCGAGTAGACGCCGCCCGCCAGGTTGCTCGACACAAGCTCTCCGCCTCCCAAGAGGCTCAAAAACACCGCTACGATGGCCTGCACCGTGATGTGCGATACCCTGCCGGATCTCTCGTCCTGCTGTGGCTCCCATCCCGTCGTGTGGGGTTATGTGAAAAACTTCTGCCGCGCTACACAGGTCCTTATCGTGTATTACGGGCAGTGACCGACGTAACGTATGAAATCACGCCGCTGCACCCAAAGTCGACGTCCGCTCCACTGAAGTCCGAAGTCGTTCATGTAGCTCGCCTCAAGCACTATCACCCACCATCGACATCGCACGCCTAACACGCACCGGGACGTTGCCTTCAGCCGAGGGGGATAGTGTTACAAGTGGACGAATCATGAACGAAGAAGTGGTGGTGCGCGGAACGACGACGACGTTGACAGTTGGTAGCTGGGCGCTCGGTTCTGAGCTGAGTGCTGGCCTTCTCAGAGCAGCCGCCATATAGACTTACCGCCGTAACATCCCCGTAACAATATAAAGAAAAAGGCGGCTTTGTGTATGAGTGATACTTCTGTCAATTTGTATGCGGCGAAGCACGATTTTCTGTGCAAAACTGATAATGTGAGGTGACAAGTTACGGCTGTGATAATGCACGTGGAGTGAAAAAAGTGGGCGTATCCTGAGGCTATGAGGCTTTGCTTCTGCAATAAACAGTTAGTAGTTGGCGCCTGTACGTTGTCTCCTTGCTTCTTTTGTTTTGTCTGTGTGAATTTATTTGTGCCAAGGTGTGTTTTTTTCCAAGCTTCAAGAAATGCTTTAGTAGTCTTTCGTCCGAAGGTGACCATGGTGGCCAGCAAGCGCGAGAAACAACCGCAGGCAGAGCTGTCATGTCCAGGGGTGATTTGAAATCCAAAGTAGTGCAGATGAAGGGCGGGCACGTACGGTCCTTGCAAATAGTGTAATCAGGAACGGGACACGTTGCATCGATGCTGTCGTGATAAGCAGTCACCATCTGCATAACCTGTAGAAACACGAGGTACTGTCCAGGAGGCGGAGGGTGCGGACGTGCGCCGCATGGGCTCCGCAGATTTTGACCCACCGAGACCGCAAAAGCTCATCAAGCCATCAACCGTTGGTTGGACCGAAGACCCCCAAGGGCAGGACCACGAGGATACCACTTTCGGACCAGTAGGCCAATTTTCCAGGTTTTTATCGCGTTCTGAAAGACGCCACGTAGCCACAGCGGAGAACGCACCGTTAGGCCTAGCACGGGGCCGGCGCCTGCCCGGCACCCGCAAACGTGGAAGTCAGCCCCACGGTAGCTACGGGAGCTAGCACAATACCCGCTATTGAAAATACCGATTTCGGACCCACCCCCAGCGAAATGGCCCACATTTCGCCAGAAGTTCATGAGGACATGGAGGCGGATCACCTCGACGATCTCTCCGACTCCGAGGCATCGGGGACCGGCGAGCGCGGGGACACCAGCATGCATGACGCTTCGACCGGACTGCACGAACAGCCAAAAAGTGAATTAGATTGGACCCTATACCAATCCCGACGGCAAAAGCAGGCTCACAAGCGCGGTTTACAGCAAGCCGCCATTTTGAAAGACGGGGAGCCCCACTAGGGGCAGAACAATGGCAAGATGGCGCCGGCGGATGACGCAAGGCAGAGCAGCGCAGCCGGCGGTGCAGCGACCGGTGGCGTGACGTCAGCCACGCCAGCTACAGGCGCGAATAACACAGGAGAAAGGGAAGCGGCGCGGCAGCCGCGGCGCAGGGCCCCGCCACTCCCGAGAGGCGATGCAAAGATTATCATCAGACCAAAAAACGGCCTACCGGTCAGAACGCTCAAGGGGTACAGAGTGGCCCAAGCCATAGTACAAGCGTGCAAGAACCAGTGTAAGGACGAGGACTTCATTATAAGACTTAGGCCAGGCTCTAACATCATCATAGCGAGCACTCCAAAAGAAGACGTCGCCAGAATGATCAGAGGAATAACCACCCAGAACGTGGAAGGCCATAACTACGCAGTAAACGCCTACGTAGCGGTACCAGATGACTTCAAGAGAGCGGTGGTCCACGGGATCGACGCCGGAACATCGGAAGAATTTCTTAAAGTGAAGCTACGACTGCGGTTCCAAGGAGTTACGATCCTCGGAGCCAGGATGTTGGGGAAGTCACAGACAGCCGTCATTACCTTCGACGGCCCCTACATTCCAAAACAAGTAATCTACTGCGGGGGCGAGCTGACGTGCTACCCGGACCGTCCCACAAGGCAGGTCTGCTACGTGTACCATCAACAGGGACACAGGTGTCGGACGTGTGCCCGACACCAAACGTCAAGACCTGCAGGCAATGCGGAGCACAGAATCCGCCGGAGGGACACACATTCCAACCAAAGTGCCTGAACTGCGGAGGCGACCACGCCACCGGAGCCAGGAACTGCCAACAGCGCCTTAAAACATCAAGAGAACTGCGAGGCCCGGCCTACAGAAACAACAGCAAATGGAAAGAACAGCCAAAGCAGCAGCACCACCTGAGATGGTTCAGCTCCGAACGAGACTCGAACCGCTCCAGGAGCCGACCTCGGAGCCGGACCCGGGGGCCGCGAAACCAGTCCGGGAGCCGCTCACGGAGCCGGTCGCGGAGAAGATCACGGTCCTTCCCGCCGCTGACCCCGGCCATCAAGAACTGGCAGCAGCAACAAAACAAGCAAGGGCAAACCCACCAGGGCGGAGGCACCAAGGTGAGCTGGGGAGCAGGCCCTCCCAGTTCCTTGTCTCCGCACTCGGGTAATAATAACAGTAAAGACCAAAAAAATAGCCCTAGCAAAAGGGAGAAACAACTAGAGGAAGATAACAGGCAACTCAGGCAGCAATTAGAGGCCAGCCGCAAATTAATAGAAGAGCAAAGCAAAAAGATTGAAGAGCTTGCGGGTCTGATTAGAGGCCAAGGGACATGTAGCCCTTCTCCTAAACCGCAACAGCAGCCGCATAGTCAGCCAGAAACATCAAAAGTAGGAGGCCAAGACGACCTCGCCAAATTTATGGCAGAAGTAAGACAGAAGTTACAAATAATGTAACAGCGCGTAGAGATGATAGGGACAGAAGTCCGCAACCAGCGCAGACAAAAACTATCGGAAGGCGTCAAGGACAAATTCAACGTCCGCCGCCCAATTCAGGAAACGAGACACCTAGAAAATTAATCATGGCCGGCGCAACCAAACGCAGCCAAAACAATCATATCTTAAAAATCTGGCAATGGAATTGGAGAGGGTATAAGAAGAAGAAGGGGCTATTACAACAATATATAAACACGCATTTAACACCACCCGACGTAGTAGCGCTACAAGAAACAAACATCACACCGTCACTCCAGGGCTACACATGCTACGTAAACCCGGAGGGCAACAAAACAGCAACACTCATTGTCAAACACCTAGTCGCTATAGCACACGACAGCATAGCCGACACGGACGTGGAACACGTCATTACCGAAATTATTCCAAAGAAGAAAAGGCAGGGTAGCAGCACCTTCGTGGTCAACATCTACAGCTCCCCGAAGCAGAAAACTGCAAAATTCCTAGAACTCTTTCACGGTGTTAGCAGACTAGCGCGAGGAAACAAACTAGTTATTGTGGGAGATTTCAATGCCAAGGACCCAAGCTGGGGGTACAAGGTATCCGACAAAAAGGGCAAACACATAAAGGAAGCGGCGGAGGTATTGGGATGTCAGCTAGTGACAGACCCCAGCACCCCCACCAGAACCGGGAACAGCGTCAGCATGGACACCTGCCCAGACTTAACCTACGTCAAAAGAGCAGGACGGGCGACATGGGAAAACCTCTTCGAAAATTTAGGGAGCGATCACTACATTATTCGCACGCAAATCACATCAGCAAAACTTCAACGCCGAATTGGAACCACGAAAATTACGGACAGGAACGCGTTCAGAGAGGCAAGCAAAGAGAGCCAGCGCGAGAGCATAGACTCAATTGGGGCATAGGGGAACATTCTCAAAGAGAAGCAACGCAAATACACCAAAGAAATAGACAGAACAGAGAAGACACCCGAGGTAGACTCCAGGCTCCTCAAGATATGGGAAGCACGCAGAGGCCTAACCAAACGGTGGAAAAGACAGAGGTGCAATAGGAAACTCAAAATCAAAATAGCAGAAATAACAAAGAAAGCGGAGGCCTACGCGGAACAGTTGGCTAGAACAAATTGGCAGCAGTTCAGCAATTCCCTTAGCGGAACACTGAGTACAGCCAAAACATGGCACATACTGAAAGCTCTCCTGGACCCAACGAAAACGAAAAGCGAAAACAAGGCCATACATAGACTGGTCCATCAGTTCCAGGGACCGAACTGGGAGCTCATAAAACAAGTCAAGTATAAATGTTTCGGAGACGACAACCCAGCAGCCTACACGGCCCATTACCAAGGACATTAAACAGGCCAATAACAAGGGAGGAAGCCTACGCGGCCATAAGAAGCTCGACCAGAAACACGGCTGCGGGAGCAGACAAAATCAATAACGCAATCATCCGCAACCTAAGCGACAGGATGGTCGAGGAATTAACAGAATACCTAAATAAGCTATGGGACAATGAGACTGTCCCGGATGACTGGAAACATGCGGAGATAGTAATGATCCCAAAACCAGGGAAAAAGTTGCAGGTCGAAAATCTCAGACTGATATCCCTTACATCGTGCTTTGGCAAACTATATGAAAGGATAATAACGAGACGCCTACAAGACCATATGGAAGACAACGAGCTATACCCACATAGCATGTTTGGCTTTAGAAGCAAGTTATCAACGCAAGACGTACTGATTTTGGCTGATTTTGGCAGTAGCGACGACGCACGGAAAACAACGCCTAACGCTCCGTTTGCCCGGTTCCGCAGGTCGTTCCCGCCCCTTTGCATCGACAGTTTCTGGCCGACTGAGCATTCCCCCGCTTGGACGCGCTGCCCTTTACCGGACAACCGGCACCAGGGGACGTAATCATCACCGACGAGGGGCGTCTGCTATCACCAGCAGCAGTGACGTACCGCGACCCGGCTATAAAACCGCTATCGCTGGCTACCCTCATCATTTGGCAGTAGCGACGACGCACGGAAAACAACGCCTAACGCTCCGTTTGCCCGGTTCCGCAGGTTAGTGCTTGGCATTTACACATCAAAATTTTTTGCATTTCTTGTCCGTCGCCGCTGCTGCCAACTGGCGTGTGCCCTGTTGTTCTGAAAATGTCAAAAGACGCGGCAAAAGTAAAGGATGAAATGCGAGCCGATCTGTCAAAGTTGAAAGAAGAGATAAAGCAGGAACTGAAAGCGTCACGAGAATCTGTCGAACGAAACCTACGCAATGAAATCCGAATAGTTCGCAATGAGCAAACTGAGATGATTAAGAGCATTGACCACGCGCATGCTGAAATTGAGGACCTAAAAAGGGAACCAAAAAATGAAAAGGAAAAGAACGCAAAGTTGGAGCAAATAACCAACGAATTGAGCGTGGCGTGTGCCGCTCTGGAAAAACAGACAAAGGAGCTCGAGAGAAGGCTTAATCATGCGGAACAGTATTCACGAAGGTCGAACATTGAAATTAAAGGTGTCCTGAAGCAAGACGAGGAAAATGTTCTTAATCTTGTTACAAACCTTGGAGATGCTATTCATGAACCTATCACTGAGTCGGACGTAGCGTGTTGCCATCGAGTGCCCACTCGTGACCCTAATAATTCAAACATTGTTGTTCAATTTAAATCCCGTGTAAAACGGGACGCAGTGCTGGAAAAGGCGAAAAAGTACGTCTGACAAATGAGGACATCAGTGTAGATTGTTCTTTGCCAACTTCACCACCGATTTATGTAAATGAACACTTGACACCAGACAACAAAAGGCTTCTGGGCGCTGCGATTGCGAGAAAGAAGGAGGTCTCGTGGAAACATGTGTGGACGAGGAATGGCACTATTCTAGCCCGCCAAACTGACGATTCTTCGGTGGTTCACATTTACACACAAGCAGACTTATCGAAGATGAATTAGGAACGCCGTAAAGCAGCACACGAGAAAATGGCTGTTCTAACATTGCCAATGGAGGAATCGCCACTTTTCACACCTTCACAGCTCAACGCATATTTTTCGCAAAACAAAGACAAATGCTGCCAAATCATGCATTTGAATATGCAATCGGCCGTAAACAAAGCTGACCAACTAACATACTTTTTATGCAGCTTAACCTGTCCCTTTGATGTCATTCTATTAACGGAAACATGGTATCGCTCAGACGTTGACGTCATCCATCTTCCCGGGTACAGATCATTTTTTCTTAATCGTACTACGAAGCGGGGCGGAGGCGTAGCAATGTTGATCAAAGAAAACTATTCCTGTGACATTTTATCTGATCACTGCTTAAGTGACGACGACATAGAAATGCTGGCAGTTAGGTGTGGCGGTCAAGCTTTTTGCGTTGTTTATCGTCCCCCACATGGATAAAGCCAATTTTTTTGGCAGCTTCGAACACGAGTTATCTTTTCTTTCTGAAAACTTCTTGGCGTGCATCGGGGGCGATTTCAACATAGATATGAGCACAAGCAGTTCAGTGCAAGAGCGCATGTTAGTCACCATACAAACAGCTGGCTTCCAAAATAAAATCCGCGGACCTACACGTGTTACCTCACATTCTTCTTCTTCTTTGGATTTACTTATCACCAATCGCGAGGATGCGTCATTTGTCGGTCGTATTGCGATAGACATTAGCGACCATCTTCCTATCTTCGTCCGTCTTCAAAAAGAACCTTTCGCCAAGACAGCCTTGAAAGTCCGTCGACAGCTACTTTCCCAAAACCGCCTTGACCATTTCAGGAACAGTATTTCACTTGTGAACTGGAATCCTGTTTTCCAGCACACAACACCCGATGAATCATACAGTGAGCTCCTTCGGCTCTTTCTCCCAATTTATGATGAGTGTTTCCCTATCGTTGAGATAAAACCTTCAAAAAAAGCACGAAAGCCATGGATGACTGCTCGCCTGGTACGACTGGTAAAAAAGAAACATAAGCTCTTCGCGACTTTCATAAAAAGTAGAGCCCCCGCAGTGTTAGCCACTTATAAGTCGCTAAGGAACCGCTTAAATAGCGAAATTAAATCATCCAGGACTGCCTACTATAATAATTTGTTTAATGCGCATCTCTCCGACCGCCCGAAAGAAAAGTGGAGACGCCTAAATGTTCTGCTAAATCGAAATAACCAACATCAGGACCTCGCGAGCCTAGTTATGCATGGCAAGGAAATAGCTGGGCTGTCCCTTGCAAATGCCTTCAACCAATATTTCACTGAAGTTGGAAGCAGTCAGTACAATCCAGGTATGTCTCGATTTTTGGGCGACCGGCTAAACGAATCGATGTTTCTTGAACCAACCGACGAAGCTGAGGTTTACTCAGTGTGCAAAAGTTTAAAGAACACGACAAGTCTTGACCCAAGTAATATTCAAAGTTTACCTGTAAAATACGTACTACCTTTGATCGTGCCATGCCTCACACATATTTACAATACCGCGCTTCGCACAGGACGTTTTCCCGCTGCCATGCAGGTGGCCAAAGTTGTGGTTATTTATAAAAAAGGTGATAAAAACGTTCTAGGAAATTACAGGCCAATATCTGTACTACCTTTTTTCTCCAAGGGGCTAGAGCGAATAATGCATCGACGATACTACAATTTCCTACAGAAGCACTGTGTAATAGCCAACTGTCAGTATGGATTCACCAAGCATAGATCAACTGAGCATGCTCTGCTTGATCAAAAAGAATACATATTAAATAACTTAGAAGCTCAACACCTCACCTTAGGCGTCTTTGTAGACTTTAGCAAAGCATTCGATACACTGAATCACGAAACTCTGTTTAAAAAACTCGACCACTACGGTATACGTGGCCACGCCCTCTGTCTCATTCAATCGTATTTCAGTGCTCGTCGCCAGTATGTCGCTTTAAATCACTGCTCTTCGGACTTGTTAGCAATCACAAACGGCGTGCCCCAGGGCAGCCTTCTGGGGCCACTCCTATTCAACATATATATTAATGACGTATGCAACATCAGTAATTTAGTTAAATACATCATATATGCTGACGACACCAGTCTATTTTTGTCCTCACCTGACATTAAAGAACTAACTAGCAGCGCAAATACAGTTTTGTCATCATTATCTGAGTGGTCATCTTTGAACTCATTAAAAATAAACAAACTAAAATCTAAAGCTTTATTGTTCCATCCGAAGGGGCAGCACATAGGCAGTGTGCCATCACTCTATTTCGACAACGCCCCCATTGAGTACGTGGAAACCTTCACATTACTCGGAGTGGTATTTACTGCTACTATGTCGTGGGACGCCCACGTAAGCAAAGTGTGCCTATCCCTTTCCAGATATATTGGAATAATTTCGCGGAATAAACATATTCTACCCGCCAAAACCAAGCTTAATCTGTACTATGCGTTCTTTTATTCTTATGTATCGTATTGCTTCCTTGTATGGGGACAAACCACAGCATCTAACATCCAGAAGCTTCTAGTACTGCAAAAAAGAATACTTCGCGTAATTGCTAATGTACCGTATGATGCTCCGACACGTCCTATCTACCAGCAATACAGAATGATACCCGTAACAAGAATGTTCGATTACAGGTTTTCATTGTTCTATAAAAAAATAATAGCCGAAGACGACGCATTATTTTCCGGCATTGTGACACTTACACCACATCGGACACCGTATGTGACACGACAGCGTATGATCTATTCATTACCACGATGCAGAACAAACTATGGCTTTTCCACACTAAAATGCATTCTTCCGAAATACTTGAACACGCCATTTTACGACACGTTACACAGCATGTCTGTCTCGGCTATTCGAAATGTGTTTTCAAGCTAGGTGCCACAGTATGTGTACCCATGTATAGTACTCTATTGCATTGAACTGTAAATTTTGTGTAAAACCTTTATTCTGTTGTGCGGAAATACTACTTGTCCATGCTAATAAAAAAAAAGTTTCCTTTCATGCATGTATTTGAAAAAAAAAGTTTCTTTTTATGCACGTATTCAAAAAAAAATATTTCCTTTTGAGCATGTATTTTGCACGCCTTGTCTTTCCATGTACCTTTGCGTTGTTACAAGTGTATGTAACCATCACAGTCGCTACCAAACTGCCTCTTTGTAGGGGTGGCGAGGCTTGTCAAGCGGTCGTAATGACTGCTTTTTTCTTGCCACCCTCAGTTTTGTAAAAGAAGCTGAAATAAAGTGATTGATTGATTGATTACTCCAAATTAGAGACGAGGTTTTAACCGACGTCCCGAGACGAGGAGAGCACGTAATCATGGCGCTAGACATTAAAGGGGCGTTCGACAACGTCAGCCATAAGGCAATACTAACAGGCCTCAGCAACTTGGATTGCGGCAAGAAAATATACGGGTATGTCAAGGCATTTCCAACAAACCGCACAGCAACGATAGGACTGGGTGAAATTCGCTCCGAGCGTTTCCACACGCCCAATAAAGGAACGCCGCAGGGATCTGTAATATCCCCAATCCTCTTCAACATCTCGATGATTGGCTTAGCAAAACAGTTGGAAAATGTAGAAGGCGTACGACACGCAATATATGCCGACGACATCACAGTGTGGGTCACGAAGGGCTCGCTCGGTGAGAAAGAGGGAAAGTTACAGGAAGCAGCCACATGCATAGAGAACTATGTCAGAGATAGAGGCCTTGCCTGCTCAACAGAAAAATCAGAGCTCTTAAGAATCTGGAGAAGCAGACAAAATCACACAGTACCGGAGGAGGAGGAACTCAGGATAAACGTCTATCTAGAAGGACAACCGATACCGGAAAAAACGATCATTAGAATACTGGGAATGTGGATCCAATGGAACCAAAGATGCACACACACCCTAAAATTAATCAAAGCCTCGGCGACGCAAGTGGCGCGCATGATAACCAGGGTCTCCAGAAGGAGGCACGGCCTGCGGGAAAATGACACTTTAACACTCGTCAGAAGCCTCGTAGTAAGCAGAATAACATACAGCCTCGCATACTACAACTGCACTAAGAGAGAAATACTTCAGCGGGCACAATAATAAGGAAAGCATATAAGTTAGCGCTCCACCTACCGCAAGCAACCTCAACGGAGAAACTCGTAGCCCTGGGTTTGCATAACACCTTTGAAGAACTGAGAGAAGCCCAACTTGCGGCGCAGCTACAAAGGCTAAAACAAACCAAGGCTGGGATAGCGCTCCTAAATAGGTGTGGCTACGAAGGTGCGCTGCAAGAAACAAGAAGAACAGAGCGGATACCTGACGAATATCGCAACACACTCAGGATAACCCCGATACCGAAAAACATAGATCCAAACCTGCATAAAGGACGCAGGGAAGCTAGGGCAAAATACGTTCAACAAATCCTAGCCGAAAAAGAAAACACACTGTACACAGACGCGGCTGCGTACCCGAGAGATTCTCGAGAAATCAGAAACAGAATGGTAGCAACGGCAATAAACTCTAACACAGGGAAATAGCCAGCGCATTATTCAAGGACTGTGCGGCCGAAGAAGCCGAAGAGGCTGCCATCGCCCTGGCGGCGGCGGAGGGCTACCGTATCCGAAGGTCTCTAACAATATTAACAGACTCGCAAGCAGCATGCCGAAATTACATGAATGGCAAAATACGACGGAAAGCTCTACATATCCTTAAATCAGCCAAAATGCCGCAAACCGAGGAACAACAACTGCAACACGTAATCATGTGGGTACCAGGACACACCGGGATCGCCGGGAACGTAGAGGCAGATAGGATTGCTCGAGAACACACAAACCGAGCCTCCACTCAAACTGACCTCGACAACCCAGCAGCAGACCCGGTACCCCTGAGCTACTCAGACATTCTAAACTATCACAGGGGAACGCGACTCAAATATCCGCCACCCCATAACAGCCTACACCAACAAGATGCAGTAGGCTGGAGGCTGCTGCAAACGGGGACTTTCCCCAATCTAAATACCTTAAGTAAACTCTACCCCACGCAATACAGCAGCAAATGTCCGTGGTGCGGAGAAAAACCCACCTTAATGCACATAACGTGGGTGTGTCAGAAAAACAAGGACCTAGCTGCAATAAACAAAAACCCGAGTGCGGAACAGTGGGAGGAGATGCTCTCCAGCGAGGACCCGGCCGTCCAGCGCGGATTGGTGCGGAGAGCCTACCTGGCGGCATACCTCAGTGGAGCCCTGGACCAGGGGCCCCAACCCTGTTTAGACGGGCTGCAATAACTCATCGGAAGATGAAGAAGACAGCCCGCGACCGCTAATAACACATTTTAATATCAAATATAAATAAATTTTTTCCTCCTCCTCCTCCTGTAGAAACACGAAGCGTAAGTTCCTGGCAGCCGTGGCGGCGCCAGATCCCCTTTCTGCGATGCAGGATTCCTTGGTGGCTATTGGTTTATGCTTTTCACGTAACTTTTTGTGACTATGCATGGATTGACACCACTCCTACCTTAGTCCTAGAAAGTACTGGTAGCATGTTATAAAATAAAATAATAAATATATGTGTAGTGTAACCGAGACCTAAGAGTAATCATAAGCGACACCCCCACCATTAGAGACGGAGGTAGTAAGTCCTATATTACCATGAGTGCCACGTAGCAACGCTATCGGACGGTGAGGGCGGGGGCTGTTCGAGAACCTTCTCAAGCTACCTACAGCACCAAGTCTGCTAGAATCGAGGCCTTCATTAAGCTGCTGAGGAAACAAGGGGAGGAAAATTAGGGGATCATTGTGACATCTATGTGAAGAAGCCAACAGTCACCGAAACATAGGAGCATGGGAGATTGTCTTTTAATTTGTGGTGTTCATCAATAGAAGATTAAGAGGGCAAATATTTTAAAGCTAACTGATTAGAAAGCAGAAGAAAAAAATTGGTGGTGGTTTAGCTTTGGTTAACCCTGGTCGAAAGCGAAAAGCTGCATCTCCCTGGTTACGGTTGTGGTCGAGCGACTGGCGGTTTCCATGGATAGCGATACTGACACACACACTCCAGTAGGCATTCACACTGACACGAGCGGTGTGGGCTTCGTCGCAGTTCTTGCCCAGCGAAAGCCTAGACATCCGGAATATGTTGTCGCTTACGCCAGCCGCGCCCTCACCAAGGCGGAATCGAACTATTCTGTCACCGAAAAAGAATGTCTTGCCATAATTTGGGCGATTGCCAAGTTCCGACCTTATATTTACGGCCGACCCTTCTATGTCGTCACAGACCATCATGCCCTCCGCTGGCTATCCTCCCTCAAAGATCCTTCTGGCCGACTCTCCCGCTGGGCTTTACGTCTCCAAGAGTTTGATATTCACGTCATTTATCGCTTTTGCCGGAAGCACTCGGACGCCGACGCCCTTTCTCGTTCACCGCTCCCATACGATTCAGTCTCTGCCCTCCTCTGTGCTTACGATTTCACGCCGTTCGACGTCCATGATATGCTCTCCGAACAACTGAAGGATCCTTCGATCACCTCGCATCTCACCTTCCTGAACAATTCCTCGCCGCATTCTTCGTCCCGGACCCTTCGCAGCCAAGCCCACCACTTCGCCGTTCGTGATGGCCTCCTATACCGCCGTAACTACCTCTCCGACGGGCGGAAGTAGCTGCTGGTGATCCCTCGACACCACCGTGCTGCCATCTGCGCCCCTTTCCACGCCCCTCCACAATGCGGCCACGATGGTGTACTGAAAATATATGCTCGCCTTCGTCTGCGATATTACTGGCGAGGTATGTACCGCTACATACGTCAGTACATTCGGTCGTGCACCGCCTGCCAACGTCGCAAGAAACCTTCTCACCCCACCGCCGCTCCTTTGCAGCCGTTACCTTGCCCTGCCCGTCCCTTTGACCGCGTCGGCATTGATCTTTATGACCCACTTCCTACTACATCGGCTAACAATCGCTGGGTCATCGTGGCCGTTGACCAACTAACACGTTACGTCGAAACGTCGGCTCTCAAATCTGCTGCGGCAAACGATGTCGCTCGCTTCATTCTACACAGTCTTGTTCTTCGTCACGGCGCCCCTAAAGAACTGCTAAGTGACCGTGGCCATGTTTTTCTCTCGGATGCCGTCGAGGCCCTGCTAAAGCAAAGCCAAATCATTCATCGCTGCACCAGCGCCTATCACCACCAGACCAACGGCATGACTGAGCGGTTCAACCGCACACTGAGTGACGTGCTCGCAATGTACGTTGACACCGCCCACTCCAACTGGGACCAAGTGCTCCCCTTCGTCACGTACGCGTATAATACGGCTACGCAGACAACGACGGGGTTTTCTCCTTTCTTTCTCTTATATGGCCGGGAGCCTAAATCTACCATGGACACCATCCTTCCTTATCGCCCTGAGCCTTCCGAGACCACATCACTTTCCGAAGCTCACGTGTATGCCGAAGAATGCCGGCAACTTGCCCGCTCTTTCACTACACAGCTGCAATGGCACCAGACCACCGTCGGGATTCCTCGGACATTCCCGCGTCATACCCATCTGGCGCCCTTGTTTGGCTCTGGGTGCCTTCCTCCACTCCCGGCCTCGCCACAAAACTGCTTTCTCGCTGTCACGGACCTTACCGCGTGGTGCAACGAACTTCTCCCGTGAATTACATCGTTGAGCCGCTCGCCCCCTCTGCGGACCACCGCCACCGGGGGCGCGCAACTGTGCACGTCGAGCGCCTTAAGCCTTATTATGATCTGCCCATGCTTTCCTCCCCGTAAGTCGCCAGGATGGCTCCTTTTTCGGCGAGGAAGTAACTGTAATGGAACCGACTGGCAGGAGTTCAAGCAGCGCAGAGAAGAGGTAGACGAAGTGCAGCTGTGATTCTCGAGTGACGCCTGTGAGTGTGTCCGTCGTGCCGCCCTCCGACCAACGCCTACCGACCTGCGGTTCGAACAAACACCTTTACACAATATTCACTCCATACTTGTTCAAATCCAAAGCCATTATTGTGGCTCACAATGTAACGTGGTTCCACGTATCAATCCTTGCAACCACGCAGAACTTAGGACATTGCACCATAACATTTCCTCATCCAAGTTACTTGCTTTCGAAGCTGCTGCGCGGCATCAGCTTGGGCCTTCTAATGTGATATGGCGCCAACATAAATTCATTAAAGTCCTGGGATGAGTTCAGGCCTGAGCTGCTTCTTTTATTCCCTCAAGTTACCCACGAAGCTCCAGCTTCGTAGCACTAAAAGTTACTCTTCAAACTTTTTTATCTCATGCAAGAACTGCAGTTTTTTTTTTCTCTCTACCATTGCATAACCAACTAATCAAATCATCAAATCAAATGCAGTTTATTTTCCGTCAGAAAGAAATCAACGGAGGAGGCTCGAGCAAAAAGTGAAACGTGTTCACTTGATTGCGCTCAAGCCCCCTTTTACATGGCATGCAGTGACGACACATAGGTGGACATTATATAAAGCATACTCAGGAAAATGGAAATATGAAACAAAGCAAGCAAAACGTACAAGGTTAAACAATATAGAGTGGTTTTACAAAGCTCTCTTGTGGAACTTAAACAATTTTTTATATGTACAGCAAGTACGAAGACAAAACAAAATAAACTGTAGTAATTTACAAACAGAATGGAACGTGCATAGGTACATATTCATAAAGGCAAACGGTTTTGCAACAGAATTGCATGTTATTATTTCAGGTGCACTAATTAGTATGGGTTGTCTGATGCTTGCTCCGACAGGAAAGATCTAATTTTTGAAATACTAATGTGGTTAATGTCAATTCCGTTATGTTCAAGATTGTTTAAAAGTGTTGGTAATGAATGACGTAGCATTTGTTGCCCATAATTTGTCCGGGAATAAGGAACTTTCCAAGGTTCTGAAAAGCGTGTATCACGTACATGTGTTGTTCGAGTTAACTGTGCCATAAATTTTAATTCTTGCTGGCTCTTACGAAGTTGTTGTTTGTATCTTTTTGCCAATGTATATAGGTATAGATTATGTACACTTGTTACATTAAGCTGCATAAAATATTCGCCTGTGTGGGCTTGCGAGTCGACCCCTACGATATGCCGAATAGATTTTTTTTTGGAGTACGTGCAAACGATTTAGATTTGTGACGGTTGTTCTCCCCCAAACAAGAAAGCAGTAACTTATATGTGATAGAATCAAGGCATTGTATATGTGCAGTTTAATTGCTTGTGGTAGGAAAGAGTGGAACCTCGCTAGTATTCCGACAGATTTAGATATTTTTGTTATAGCATAATTAACGTGATTGTCCCATAGCATATTTTTGTGCAGATATACGCCAAGTGTTTTAACTGAATCAACAAATTCTATTGGTTCGGATCCTAATGTGATATTTAAGAAGTGTGGTGCTTTCGATTGCCTGGGAGTGAACATGACTGCCTTTGTTTTTTTCGTATTAATGTCCAGGGAGTTCGCTTTACTCCATTGGTAGAGATTTTGAAGGATCGCGTTGATACCAGCCTCTAAGGATTGAAAGTTACGCTCGTGGAATAATAAGGTAGTGTCATCTGCATAGGATATATAATGTGGATTAGGGCTAACAGATGTGATATCATTTACGTATATGTTAAATAGGAGAGGGCCAAGTATGCTTCCTTGAGGTATGCCAGTGGTTACAGGTCTGTATGATGACATGTTGTTATCTATTGAAACGCTTTGCCTTCGATGTTGTAGATATGATGTTATAAGTGCTAGTGGTGTTCCCCTTACTCCATATATTTCTAGTTTCTTTAGTAATGTTATGTGATTAAGACGATCAAAAGCTTTAGAAAAATCAATGTAGATGCCAATTACTGCTTCTTTTTCTTCAAATGCTTTTAGTATAATTTCTTTCTGTGTGAGCAATGCTAGTTCTGTGGATTTGCATTTGCGAAAGCCGAATTGTGTCGGTGTTTAAAATTGTGCTTTTCAAAAAAATTGATGATGCGGATATGAATTACTTTTTCAAGTCCTTTTGAAAAGATAGGTAGCAAGGATATTGGGCGATAGTTTGATAAATTGTTGCGATCGCCGCCTTTGAAAATTGTTATTACTTTAGATATTTGCATCTTTGCTGGGAAAACGCCTGTGGAGAGAGCTAAATTGTAGATATGAGTGAGATGTGGTGTAAGCAAGTAAAGTGCACCTTTTATAGGCCTTAGCTGAAGATCGTTTATGTCCCGCGCCGAACTGTTGCGAAGAGAACTAAATGCATCATGGACTTCACTTTCACTTGTGGGAACAAAAAAGATGCTGTCTGAATTTCTAGCAATATTTCCCGTTGCTTCTACACAGTGAGCACTAGTAACCGGTTAACTAGATGGTTGTTAAATTCTTCAGCTAGCTCTTGTCCACAAATAACTTTGTCATTTATAATTAATTCATGTGTATTCTGACAATGGGGGTTTCGATTAAGTAGCTCATTTAATTTCTTCCACATAACGTCAGATTTTATGGTATGACCCGTCTCAAAGAATAGGTAAAGATACCGCTGTTTTTCTTTCCGCAGTATGGCGTTTGTTTTGTTTCTATATTTTTTGAAGGCTTTCCAATCTTCTGTATCGCGCGTGCTTAGAAATCTATGGAAGAGTTTGTCTTTCTTTTTTATCATTTTTAGGGACTCCTTGGTAATCCAAGGTTTACGTGATTTCTTGAATTTTTGCAGTAATGAAGGGGAACGACTGCGAATATGCATCTATTAATTTATTTAAAAAGATTATATGCATCATCAGCTGATGTTGTGCTATAAACATCACTCCAGTTTGTCTGTATAAGTTTACTACGAAAAATGGATATTGTAGACTCACTGATGTTTTGAATTTTTCTGCTTGGAAGTGATACAGTATTCGTACGTTTAGGTGTTGTTTTACAGAGTAAAACTATTGCCAAGTGGTCGCTGATATTTGATGAAACTGTACCTGCTGTTGTTTCGTGCTTAGGCAGGTTTGTTATGAATAGATCTATCAGTGTGGATGATTTTGTGGTTATCCTTGTGGGAGTCTGAATCATATTACTGTAGCCTTGCGAGAAGAGTGTTGTCTGTAATAACTGCTCAGAGGTGGACGAGGTAAGCAGGTCTATGTTAAGATCACCTCCCAGGATTGTTGTGTAGTCATTCTTATTTGAAAAATCAAGTAAGGTTTCAAGAAATTGAAAGAAACTGCTCATGCACCCATCAGGCGGCCTGTAAATCACAGCGAAAATGTAGGGCTCACTAACTACGGCAAGACATTCGATGTAGTCATTGATAACAGCGAACTGATCAAGTAAGTCACACTGAAAGCACTTCCTAATATTCAATTGAATTCCGCCACCACGCTTTTTCGATCGGTTCAAAAAGGTTTTATAATTTGCATCAATTATAGCATCACATTCTGCTGTAGACCACGTTTCCGTTAACATGACCACATCAAAAGGGAAGGTAAAGTTTTCAAGAAAAATATTAAGTATGTCTTCTTTATTACGACTTGATCTTATGTTCAGATGGAAGCATTTAAGACCTCTCATGTTTCCAGATGTGATAAGATTGTTAACTTCAGCAGGCTGTAATGCCATTCTGAATGACAAGATGGGATACTAGATACTAGATGCTTTACGAGCACTAACGCTGTTGTGTCTCGATTAGCAGAGGCAAGTTGATTTCAATATTCATTTTTGTGCTCATTACGAAAGGCTGGAATAGTCTTCCAAGCCACAAGGCTGCGTTTACTAACCTCTTGCCCTTCGAAATGGTCATTGCAGAAATCCACACAGTAAATGACGAACACCAATTCAAAGATCACAGCTCAAATATTGGCTTTGAGATACAATACTTACTGTTTTGAAAATTGATCTAAGAAAGATCTTAGTCACTCGCTCAGCACGGCAAACCAATACATTGCTCGCTTATGCTCATGTGCTCACCGAGAATTTTCCTCATGTTCAGTTTCAAGCAATATGAAGGCATATTTCCACAACAGTTGCATTCAAACTCACTTGCCCACTGTGCACAAGTTAGCTCTAGCTTACTACTGCAAAGCTAAACATGCTGTTTGCGCCCATCTATGTCAAACTGTCTTTCCTTTGTTCTAGTCTCTTATCGTGTGTAGGTGAGCAACACAGATTCATAACGTTGCTCAATGAGGATGCTAGGTTTGCATGCTTTTGCATGTGAATTTTATATAATCAAGTATGTTCAGGATAGAGTTCAGTGGGCTGTAGGTTCATCTGAACACTAAAAGCCGTTAACCAAGTTGCAGAAAAGCAATTCCAGTAAAAGTCACAAGCCATCACTGCTCTTCCGTTTTTCTTCAGCGCTCTTCGGCCTAACATCAACTTGGTCGTTTCCAAGTTTGCGATGCCTACTGATTTTATTTTATTTATTCAATACTGCCAGCCACTTTTTGGTGAACAAAGCAGGAGTGGGGCTACAATTGCACAGTGCTCTGTTTGCCTTGGTTATTCCTTTCCTTAAAATTACGGTGGCAGCGAGATAACCTGTATATTGATGAAGATGTTGAAAATCAGCGGCTAATGGCATACTCCAAAATTAATCATATATCAAGTGGTATGAAGATAAGCTAAAAGGTAGCGTTGCTCACATTTGCTTGCGGCTTTGGGAACCGTTCACCATTACCTCACTCATGCTATATTTTTCTGATCAGGTAAAATAATTCTTCAATGTTTCTGTAGAGCTTCATCACAGAACATGCGCTTGTATGCCCATTACTTGCTTAAACGGCTTATTTTTTACTTCATTTCATTTTGCGAAGTAATAAATCTCGTACTGGGATATCCACTTTTTCAAATTCTGCTCGTGATTATAGAGTTTTATCGAGATAACCCCGAAATAAGATCATCATATCCTGCTTTCCTGTCTATACGAAGTATTCTTTCCCAGTCTCAGCCGGAAGCGCTAGCCATGTAAACCCTCCTAGTTGGCTATTGCATTTTCTCTACCTACACGTGAGTTCACTGGCTCACACATCTCATTATGTTTTGCATTCACAAAGACATTTGAGAATGATTTGGAGTTACACGGATCATTCGCAGCTTGTTTTTGTACATGTCAACAAAACTGGCCTTATCAGAACACCCCCAACTTGTTTTCAATGCTGCATTCTCGCCTTCGCAATTGCAATATGTGCTTAGGGAGGACTGTCAAAAGAAAACTCATGGCCCGCTGTACTTGTGCAGAACAAAGCCGTGCAGTTTGTCCAGTGCTGCAAGTTTTGCGCCCTCACAGTGCCATTTCTATTTTGACTTTTCTAACACCCTGAAAAACACGACAGAACATGAAGCAGCACCGCTGCATTGTCAGTGCTGTGTCATATGCTGAACTGCTGCAGTTGCAACTGATTTTGCATGTTCCAAATGGTGAACAACGTCATAGTTTTCTCATGTGTATTTTAATTAGCATGTGACAGCTATGTGCTAAAATGTGAATTTTTAATGTCTGCAAAATGCATACACACGCACACCTTAAACACTGAATGGATAAGCGTACGTCTTGTACAATAGCGGTCAGTATAGGAAGCCAAGGAGGAGGCCTCTTACAGTGACAACTACTCTGCATGGCGAGAAGCTTCACGTTCAATTATTTTCTTCTCTGTTATCAATGTATAAACAATCCAGAGGGCTATTTAAAATAAGTGACTAATAATTTAAACTACGTAACTTTAACTATTAAAGAATTTTGACTGTCGCTGTTGTAATTACACGGTGCTAGTAGCCTGCATTGTTGACCTGGCTTGTTCTGTTGGATGTGCTAGTCCACAAGAATGCGCAATAAGAATCGCGTCGTCGTTATTAAAACATTATTGCAATTTTTGGGACTGCGTAACTTTCAATGGAGGCATGGTTCTGTTATCTTGGAGCATAAATTGCAAACCTTTGTGGTAGCGGTTGTACATGCGCGGGGACTGGTAGCGATCGAAGGAGACTGCGTACGCGACCGCGATGTGACGCATTGTTCAACTTCTGGAATACAAATAGCCACAATGTCTGTCGTTCCCAACAACATTGCTTCATATATTCAAGCTCACTTACGATGTTGTAATGTTTGTCGCGAATTGGTTCTCTGCCATCAAGTGCCGGCCGCAGCGAGATCCATGGCCATCACAACCGGCAGCGATTTTACCTTCGACGAAAAATCCCGCAGCTACATAACGTGGACACTGCGGACGTATCGAGTAAGCTACAATTATTTCTGCCACATGATATCTGCGTGTTTTACTAAAAACAGATGACTGTGCCGCCGCATGTCATTGGACGGGAAACACTGCCGGGCGTCACCCACAAGCACCGAAGTGATCGCAAAACGGCCTTTTCTGCACAGGGTCCGGACTGAAAACCCATACTTTCGCGGATCCGGCCAAAGAATGTTCGCACGGCGGCCTTCAGTTGTCTACTCGCATTGGGCATCCGTTGCGTCGACGTTATTTTACCTGCGGGATTTTTCGCCTAAGGTAAAATCGCGGTCGGCTGTGATGGCCGTGGGTCTCGGTGTGGTCGACCCTATCGGCCGCGAAACACTTCGCGATTAATTTTGCAGCATCGTAGGCGAGCCTGAACATCAAAGCAATTCCGTGGGAAACAACACGTATTTGGACCATTTCTATCCAAGAAACTGAAAATTACGGCAAATCGCGACCTCGTCTCCCCCGATCGCAACCAGTCCCCGCGCATATATCCAACCGTTCTCACAACGTTCTACGATTTCTGCCCCAAAAGAACAGAAGGGTGCCTCCGCTGAAAGTTACGCTGTCCACTACGTGCAATAGCGACGATTTAAGAACGATGACGTTGTTCTTATTGCTAATAACTGTGTCCAAGCACATTGACTAAAATAGGCCCAGTCAACAGCGCAGGCTGCTAGCAACCGTCAGTAGCTACAGCCGGGATAACACACCTTTCCAATAGCAAACATTACGCGCTTTAAATTATTGGCCAGTTATTCGAAATAGAGCACTGTAATGTTTTTACATTGCTGATAAAGAAAATATGCTTGCACTTGCGGCCTTTCCGAAGCAGTGCACAGTAGAATTCACTCTAATATAAACAGACCTCCTCCCTGGTTTCCTACTGACTGTTTCTGTGTTGCTCGTTCCGAAGTTCGAAGCTTTTCGGGAATTTTGCTTCACTGAGGAGTTTTATGGTAACCTGGGGCCACGGGTACCGCTACGAGCTCGTTGGTATCACAGCTCGGCACCGGGCGCTCCGTCGTCGTGCGATACCGTGGGCACAAACTGCTCAGAAGCTGCTTCGGGTTAGGACCACCCCGCAGAGCGGATGCCTCCTCGCGGCTACGCGCAGGTAACACTTTTCGGGTCTTTGCTTTGTTCACGTTCGTTGTCAGTGGTAGACATGCCGTGGTGTTGGGAGGGGGCGCAAATTGCTGCCCATCTGTGTTGAATCCTCGCACGAACTGAGCAGTGTCGTTCAACTAAAGAAAGGGCTTTGTTCACACGAACTTTGTGTTTGCACAGCCGCCCGACACGTTTTGCTAGCGATTTGAACTTTGCGCCACGAGGCCCTTGCGGACGCCGTTTCCCCTCCCGTGACGTATACGTTAAAGGCACGCCGTGAGTGTTTCGGCCAACTTGCGGATTCAGGGGAGCGACCAAGGCTTGCTGTCCTGTGCATATCGCCTCGCTGCCGCCTGCTGCGGCGAAGCGGCCTGTGTCCTGTTTGGCACATCCACCCGGGGCAGCTGTGGCGAGACCAGTCAGCTGAGCCTCACCGAACGCCAAAGGTTAACTCAGCATTGCCTCTGTTCCTTCTAACGAAGACTCCGGCGCCAACGCAGCGGCATGCGTGTACGCTTGGGCACCCAAGCCCCTGCATCATGTGCTCGATAATAATGTCACGGAGTGGTGACTGCAGCCCGGGGAGCAAAACGACAGCGAAAATGGCGTTTAAACAAAACTCTTTACTTGGGCTGACTTGCGCCCGCAACGGACTGAATCACTCGGCGGCGGCGTAGCAACAAGCGTGCTCGGCGGTCGTCGAACAGAATGCCCGCCGCTGTCGGCCGTGCTCAATTTAAAACGGATAGCGAACTTTCGAGATAAAACGTTCAAAGTTACTAGAACATTCTGGAACAACGTAGAATCAGCTCTGCCTGGATGCTTTCGCCTCACCTCACTTTAGGTCCACAAAGTGCCCCTGAATTTTTATTTATTGAGTGTGCGTGGATTTTTACGCAGCCCCCGCATATTTCCAACCTGTGGTGCGCGCAACTACAACCACTACGACGCCGACGGCTCTTCGACCGAGCGAGCTCGTAGAAACGACGTATCAGCGGTCCTATTGCCATACCTCACATGACCCAAACGCTCTTTACAGGTCGCAGCCATCGCTGAGTTTAAGATGCCGGAAGAGAGAAATTAAATTACAAATTATTTAGCGGCCGTAAAGAGTACCGTGTGGTCATCCGTATATGTTATCACAAAGAAGAAAACAAGCAAGAAAAATGAGGCGTCTGAAATTATGTACGATGAAAGCGCCGCCTCGAGGAGCCCATTGTGCATGCAGTGATCGCAGCACTGGCGCTCGGCCTCCTCCTTCGCCGGCAAGGTCATTGCCATTCATGGCGAATGTCTCGCTCGCCGACGACCCGTGAGCACGCATGCGGCCGCGCCAGCCATACCGGCTCTCCATTGGTTTCAGGGGTCCGAGGGTGCGCTTCTGCCGCGTGCACGTAGTCCATTTTAAGGCGAACGCCTTTAATCGCTCATCGTTGTCCGTCCGTCCTCGAAATTTGTCACACTATAACGTCATCAATGGCATAATTGCTATAACCCATATACTCTTCGCAATTAGTAATGGGCTATTTGTAATTAGTCATTAATCAGTAATTTGATAAATAAATAAAAATCAATAAAATTAGTTCAAAAGGTTAAAAAGGACAAATAACTAAGTACAAAATTTTACAAATAAAATGGTAAACAAAAAATAAAGTTAACGAACAAAAATTAAAAGAAGCAGCCAAAGTGGGCGCAGAAAGGCATTCGCCTCGCGCACCTTAGATGCCCAAAGTGCCCCCTGAATTTTGTAGCGAGAGCTACACTACGCGCAAGTCTCGCCGTTTCGCCGTGGCACCAGTTTCACCGTGACCTTGAGCCGTTGCCTAGCAACCGCCGCTCGCCGCGCCATCTGGTTTGACGTCACAGGAAGAGCCGGTGCTGCGGCGTGCCGGCGAAACCGACTTGCAACAGCTGTGCGCATGCGCCCTAGGAGGAGGGGGGTTGGTGCAGCTGTGTATATATAGAAGGCGGCTCGGTGGAGCCGTCGATAGATATTGATAGTGAGTCGGAGAGACTCAAAGAAGCCAGGCTTAAGAATTCGTCGTGGGAATGAAACCAAGAGGAGGCAGCGAGCCGAGGAGATGGAGGAAGAACGAGCCGTACGCCTCGAGCAGCA
Organism: Amblyomma americanum; assembly: GCF_052857255.1. NCBI lineage: Eukaryota > Metazoa > Arthropoda > Arachnida > Ixodida > Ixodidae > Amblyomma > Amblyomma americanum. The sequence goes on from NC_135503.1 coordinate 160,111,189, forward strand.
TCGAGTGGCACGTACGGACTCAGAGGGTGCTTCGTCGTCTAGTGCGGGTCGAAGCCAGGGCTCTACGACGGAACGAAGGCAACAGACAGCGTCGAGCCGAGGAGGCAGTGGAAGAGCGTGCTCAGTGTCTCGAAAAGAGGCGGAAGAGCGACATGGCTACGAAAGCGCGCTTACCTACCCAAGTCGACGATGGTGAAATGCAATTGTCCCTTCTTCAATGTAGCCGCAGTTACACGCAACGCGGGGAAAACAACCAAAGCTGAACATTGGACGTAGCCGGAGAGAAACCAAGCTAAACGACAAGGTGTAATCAAGTTTAGCCGTACCACTCGCTACGTATATCCTGGCCTAGGTGAGCTAAGCCACTGCCAGTTTTTTACTACGGAAAAGAGTTCTCACTGGTTAAGGCGCTCGTCTACTGAGCAGGAGTACCCGGGTTCGAACTCGGCCATAGTGGCTGCGTTTCTAAGGAGGCGAAACGCACAAGGCGCCCGTGTGCTGCGCGATATCAGTGCACGTTAAATATCCCCAGGTGGTCGAAATTATCCGCACACCTCCACTGCGGCACCCCTTTTTTCCTTCTTTCACTCGATCCCTTCCCTTATGGCGAGGTTCGGGTGCTCACCGAGACATGTGAGACCGTTACTGAATCATTTACGGACCTTTTGAGTTAATAATAATAATTGGTTTTGGCGCAAAGGAAATGGCACAGTATCTGTCTCAGATATCGGCGGACACCTGAACCGCGCCGTAAGGAAAGGGGTAAAGGAGGGACTAAGAGAAGAAAGGAAGAAAGAGGTGCCGGGGCGGAGGCCTCCGAAATGATTTCGACCACCTGGGGATCTTTAACGTGCGCTGACATCGCACAGCACACGGTCGCCTTAGCGTTTCGCTTTCGTCGAAACGCGGCCTCCGTGGTCGGGTTCGAACCCGGGTACTCTGGATCAGTAGCCGAGCGCCCTAACCACTGAGCCACCGCGGCGGGTAAGGGCCTTTTCTAAAAAAAAGTTTTTCTTTCTTTTCTTTTTTTTTTTGGGGGGGGGGGGAGGCTTTTCTCAAAACTAATTTTTTACTCATCTGGCAAGTGCGAAACGCTTCCAGTACGGAGCGCCGCTTGGAAATGCCGTGCGGTGCGGACCCGTTTCGGTGCTCTTCGTTTTACGCGTGGTAACCGGGCCCGGACGGACTGACGACTGCGAGAGCGCACGGCGAGGCCTTCAGAATGAAGCCAGCTGAACCTTTTGTCCTGTTCTTACAGGCCTTCCTGTGCCATGCTTCAACATCGGATCACGCCTCAAGTACGTGCTATGTTGCCGACAGCTACGATGGTCATCTTTTGCGGCTGCCTGCGTGGAAAGCTACCGCATGGAACGGACTGGCGCATGCGCTCCCTGGGACTACAACTTCGTCGATGATAACGGACCGCACTGGCTATTTAAGCTCAGTCTTCATCGAGCATTCGTGTGGGCACGGCGAGGCCTTCAGAATGAAGCCAGCTGAACCTTTTGTCCTGTTCTTACAGGCCTTCCTGTGCCATGCTTCAACATCGGATCACGCCTCAAGTACGTGCTATGTTGCCGACAGCTACGATGGTCATCTTTTGCGGCTGCCTGCGTGGAAAGCTACCGCATGGAACGGACTGGCGCATGCGCTCCCTGGGACTACAACTTCGTCGATGATAACGGACCGCACTGGCTATTTAAGCTGTCTTCATCGAGCATTCGTGTGGGCACGGCGAGGCCTTCAGAATGAAGCCAGCTGAACCTTTTGTCCTGTTCTTACAGGTTAGTAAACAACAAAAATGTTTTAGAAGTGATGATAGGTTCATTATTGTTCTGCCGTGCCCCACAGTGTGTGTTGATCTTGTACTGGAATGTATCTCATTGTTGTTGATACTTGCTGGTGATGTTGAGCAAAATCCTGGGCCTGATACTGTCGAAAAAATGTTCAGTGAGCTCTTGAAAGGACAGAAAGCGCTCATTGAGGATATGAGGCAAGTTAAAGAAAACCAGAGTTTGCTTTCCCAGCAATTTGATAAAGTGAATGAGAAGATGCTAGAAATTGAGAGCAATTTATTGAATATGCGCAAAAAAGAAGAAAAACTAGAAGCATTGGTGCATGACCTGGGAGTAACTATCCGTTCACAGCAACAGAAAATAGTCGAGATGGAAGACCGAGGCCGACGAAATAATCTTCTCGTATTCGGAATATCGGAAACTGATAGTGAAACTAGCGTCGAACTTAAGAAGAAAGTATTGGACGATGTGTTCCACGAACGCCTTGGTGTCAGAGTTAACACGGTAGAACGGATACACAGGCTCGGAAAGAGGGGTGTGGACAAGGTGCGCCCAGTGATCGTTCGTTTCTTCGACTACAATGAAAAAATGAATTTATTTAGGAACTGCAAGAAACAAAAGGGCAGCAATACTTCTTTATCACATGATTATTCCCAGGCGACTTTACATAAGCGTAAGAAACTGTGGGCAAGTGCACAGCATGAGAAGGACAATGGCGCAAAGATTCGGCTCGAGCATGACAGGCTTTTTATTGATAAAGAGGAATTTGTCTGGGATGACGACAACCACTGCCGCGTGAGGGTAGAACGCACGCTTGCTACTGTTAATAAAAACGAATGACAGTTTGGGACAAAAGAAAGAAATTTTACATTGATAAATTTGAATGCACGCAGTCTCCTGAATAAAACTACTGAGCTAGAACACATTATCATGCTTTACCAGCCAGATGTCATTGCAGTAACAGAAACATGGTTGCGTCCTGAAATAACTGATAGTGAGATAGTACCGCCTACGTATCGAATGATACGTAAGGATCGTGACACGCGCGGTGGTGGTGTGGCGCTTATTTTTAAAGAAGGAATCGAATTTGTTCTTATGGAGGATTGCCCTAACACGGAGAGCATCTGGTGCCGGATAAAAGTTGGTGTTTCTTCTTGTGTTATTGCCGCAGTATATCGACCCCCAGTGCCCCTATTACATTTCTTGAATCGTTACAAGAATACGTTTCAAATAATGTACCTAGAAACGCAAGTGTGATCATTGCCGGTGATTTCAATTTGCCTGGTATATCTTGGGAGTCACTTGATGCAGGCACAACTGATGCTAAACACTGTGAGGTCATGTTAGACATTGCTTTTAATAATGATCTCACGCAAATTGTCAAACGCACAACAAGGATTGGAGCAAGTACGGAATCAATACTGGTCTTGGTTTTTGTAAACAGCAAAATAACTGAATATGATGTGTCCGTTAAGGAAGGGCTTTCTGACCATAACCTTGTTTTAGTTTCTTTCAAACGGCTTAGACCACCGGAAAAAACGAAAAGGCTAACTATTTCTGTTAACGATTTTTCGAATGCCGATGATGTCAGCATCATAGACTACTTGGAAATGACCTTGGATTCTTACCACGGGGAGGATGACGTCAACACTTTGTGGGAGAGGTTTAAAAATATAATCAGGTACTGCCTGCAAAAGTTTGTTCCGCAACGTCAAAAAACGATAAAGAAACGTAACCCTTGGATAAATCGTGAGATAATCCAGCTAAAGCGAAGGATAAAGCGGAGAAAACGCAACAGAGTAAGGAATCAAAATGAAATTTCGCACCTATCTTCGATACTTAAAGAGAAGTTATTGACAGCAAAAGATAGGTATTTTTCCGAAAAGCTCACCCAATTTATGAAAACCTCCCCACAGCGTTTTTGGCGTCACCTTTCACCCTCGAGGGAAAAAATGGAGTTTCTTACAGTGGATGGTTGTGTTGTTACTGATAAATCAGAAATGGCTAACAGATGTAATGCCTATTTTCATTCTGTATTTAGCCCTTCTAACTCTATGCCCCAGAATTCAATAAGCGGATTATGCTCCAAACCGTCTGACACACCCGCTATTACATTGTCCCATGAAGGAATATTTTCCCTCCTCCTTAATTTAGATACAAAAAAGTCTTCCGGTCCTGATTCTATTCCTAATGAGTTCCTAAGAAGATACGCGGAATGGATCGCAAAATATTTAATTATCATATTCAATGCATCACTGAAGCAACATTCCTTGCCAAATGACTGGCTGCAGGCTAGGATAGTTCCAGTACACAAATCTGGAAGCAAGCACGTTCCCGACAATTACAGACCTATTTCTATCACCTGCTCCTGTTGCAAGATGCTTGAGCACGTCGTGGCAAACTGCTTATCCAAATATCTTGAGGACACGAACAAACTAAATCCCAATCAACATGGTTTCAGGCGGAAGCTCTCTACTGTTACCCAACTTGTTGAAACACTGCATGATTTTTCAAAAGCCTTAAACAACAGAGACCAAGTGGATGCAGTTTGCCTAGACATGTCTAAAGCATTCGACCGTGTACCCCATGATGAACTTCTTAACAGGCTCATTGACTTAGGCATAAACACAGATATTGTGTACTGGATTAAAGCTTACCTTACTAATAGAACCCAGTATGTGGAGGTAGACGGTGCGAAATCTGACGTCCTGGGTGTACGCTCTGGTGTCCCTCAGGGGTCTGTGCTGGGGCCCATATTATTTTTATGCTATGTTAACAACATCGCAGTCTCACTTCCTCCTCAAATAACAGTCCGGCTATTTGCGGATGTCTGTTTAATATACTCAATCATATCAAAGCCAGAAGACCAGCTCACATTAAATTTGGCGTTGAACTCCATTAATCAATGGTGCGCAGCTTCTAGAATGAAAATTAATTATACGAAAACATCATATATTACACTGACAAACAAAACCAAAAATATTTTTTCATTTGGTTATGAAATAGATGGGCGGAATATAACATGTGTCAACTCCTTTAAGTATTTAGGTGTCACTATATCATCTAATCTAAGTTGGAATTTACATATTGACAACATATGTTCAAAAGCTGAAACTAAGTTGTGGTACCTTAGAAGAAAACTGAAACTTGCATCCACAAAAGCAAAACTAACTGCCTATCTCGCGCTGGTACGTCCGACACTGGAATATGCAAGCGTCATATGGGATCCGTATCAGTCAAATCAAACGTATAAGATTGAAAAAGTTCAAAAAAGGGCCGCCAGGTTCATTCTGTCAAAATATAGATATACTGATTCCGTGACTGACATGCTGCAAGAATTACAACTTCCTTCACTGTCGAAACGAAGGAAGATCGCCAGGCTAAAATTTCTTTATCTTTTGCGCAATAATCACTTCAACTTAAACACAAGCTGCTATTTGCAACAGCGTTCGTGTCGCCCTGTAAGAAGCTCCCACAGTTACCAGATTACACCCATGATGGCCCGTATTAATTGTTTTAAATACTCCTTTTTCCCCAGAACAATAACAGAGTGGAATTCCCTGCCTCAGACCTTTCTGCAAATAGACAATCTCCCCCAATTTGAAAATTGCTTGTACCGTCACTTACCTGAATAGACATCCTTGTAATTTTGTTTTTCTTTTCATACGTTTTGTTTCCCTACTGCTATTTTATGGTTGTAAGCTAAAATATTTACCCGCTAGCGTTTGTGCTTTAGGTCTGTATCTGCAGTGCAGGACAGCTGTGTTGCGATGACTGTCGTTTTCAATTTGACTATTTTGAATTGTGCACTGTTCATACTTGTGGCTGTGTGACATAACCTACATATGTATCTGTTTTCACCCTGTAACGGCCTACGGCTGACAGTATCAATAAACAAATAAACAGATGAATTCTTTCCTTTAATATTTTGAGAGTTTACGTTTAGGCTAGTTTTTAGATCTAGGCTAATTAGGTGAAGTGCAGGCGAATAGGTCAAAGACCTAATGGCCAGGTTTATTCTGGCCGGCAGCTATAAATTTTCAGCGCTCACTTGCTTAGAAAGGTGATCTAGGTCATCGGCTTTTGCGGTTGGCAGAATATTATTTGAGCACGCGTTCGCAAGTGTCTTTTTTTTATCTTGTCGATATTCTAGCATTTTGTGACAGCAATAATCGAGTGCTGCTAAGATGGTCAAGCAACTGAAGGTTAAATACGAGGAGTGTGCGGCGTCAGTAAAGTGAGGGAAACGCGGTTCACATCGTTAGAGGCTGAAGGCGCGGATTTTATGTGCAAATGCTTGGTATTAAGTGCACGCCTGGACAGGGTTGACGAAGCAAACACCAACCTAGAGTTACGTATGGGTGCTCTAGAAAGAGAGCTACAGATAGAGAGGGCAGAGAAGCGCAAACTTCAAGAACAGCTGTCAACTGGGAGCAAAAATGGCTGACACCACCATGCGCAGCCACATTGGCAGACATTCCAGCGCCAGCCTCGTGGATGGGGCCTGCACTGGCATGTACGCACACGTGACAGCTGGAGGCGATGGAGAAAAGGGGAACAAGCTAAGCACAAGGAATGAGGTCATAGGCACTGATAAGAGGCAGCAAAATCCACAAGTTAGAAGGGAGCGAGAGAGTACCCTAGTGCTTATCGCTGGTGACAAAAACATGAGGAGGTGCAAAAGAACTATAATGGAGCCTGTGAAGGGTGCATGGTAAGCGAGAAGCTGGCAAGGTATTCCCAGGGAGGACAATAGACGCGGTACTGGGAGAGACAAGTTTCAAGTTTATCGAGTAACGCACGCAGTAATAATGAATACAATAAAATCAGTACAGAATAAAAAGCGAACTTTCTGAGAATGTTGCAGGGCACGATTTGATAGTGATTGTGGCGGGGCTAAATGAAGTCCAGAATGGTGACGCCGTACAAATAGTGGAACGATTAGCCTAGAGAGTTGACGATATAAGGGCTATAGCACAGTAAGTGCAGATCGTGGTATGCACAAAGCGAGAGGTGCAAGGACGGAACGGTGAGGTTGCCAAGGACGTTGTGGCTGTTAATCGAGAGATAAGAAAGTTAAGTTAGGAGAAAGGCTTTGAAGAGGCAGACATAAACATGGAAGTGCATAGAGCAGGCTTTGACAGATGCTTTACACGAGATGGCATCCATTTTAGTGGAAGGTTAGGAGCAGAGATCGGCTGGCGCCTGGCAGGCCGGGCAGTAGCTTTTTCAGGTCCACTGCGGCTCAGGGCGTCGGGTTCGGTAGAAGCGAAGTAGAAAGTGCAACAATGGCGGCTGAACCCAATAAAATAACCACTAGGAGGTCCAGGAAGAAAACTACTAAAAAGAAATGTAACACCAGGATCAGGTACATAACATGCAAGGCGGTAGAAAGAGAGCGAAATGGTTAGAGATAGAACAGGAGTGAAAAGACGAAGTAGGCGTATACGCGCTATGCGCGACACATCTCGGGGATCTAGAAGATCCACCGTTTATTGATGGCTACGTCTGGGAAGGGAGCTACAGAAGAACAACAGAGAGGAAGGGAGGAGGGGTTGGTATGCTTATTCATCAAGGAACAAATTGGCAAACAATAAAGTGAACTTGCTAAGAACATGTCTGGGTATCAGGTACAATTGCCGGTAAAAGTACATGGCTAGGGATAGTTCATTTAGGGACACCGGAAAAATACAGGCAAGAAAAGAAAGTTCTAGTTGAGCGCCTCAATGACGATATAAAGCAGTTTGGAGACGGTGCCGATATTATTGTGCCGGGTGACATGAATGGCCACATAGAGGATCGGGAAGGATACACAGATTGTAACGGGGAGTTATAATGCTAGACTTCTTCCGCAAACGAGAGCACAGGAACTGGACGTGGAAGAGCCGCAGTGGTGAGACTAAAAATGAAATCGACTTCACACTATGCACTTAACCTGGCATCGTTCAGGATGTGGACGTCCTCGGAAAGGTGCATAGTAGCGACCACAGAATGGTAAGGTCTCGAATTACTTAGACTTCATGAGGGAACGGAAGAAGCTAGCGAAGAGGAAGCCTATTAAAGGGGCCCCGAAACACATAATCAGTGCATTGTTTTGCCTCTTGGTTGCATAGAATGAGTTATATTGATGCTATTAGCATCGGTCGTACCGCGTATACTCCGGTTTTTAATATTTTAATTAGCTCGCAACAAATTCATGGCACTGACCGTGTCACCCCTTCCTCCATGGTGTCACCATACAGTGGCGGTTTCCAACAGTGGGTACATCACTTAGTGGCAGCTTTTATGATTGGAAAAACAGTAAATATATTTCAAATTGGGTTAATAACTGGAGATACGGTTTGTCAAGTTTTTTAGTTTTATATGGGCATGTTCAGAAAAGAACGGTAATCGAGGTCCCATGACCATTTTTGTTTTCAATTAAATTTTTATATGTGATGGGTAAATGTGTCCACACAAAGGAATGAACCTTAGTTTTGCAAGGAACTTCATGGTTTTCTCGGAAAAAAATCGTATGTCACAAGAGGTGGAGAATGTCGTTTTTGCAATTTGGAGCATCACTGTATGCACAATAAAATGTTTCCGCGCATAACTATTTTTTCAGTATTTTATTAGAACTTGCACTATACGAAGAAAATAAAAAACGTTTTCTTGCTGTGTCAGTCTTCTGAGTAAAAAATCGCAAACTTCGCTTCCGGAGCTGTGCGGTGCCAAAAAGGCACTTTTCAGGGAAGCCTTAGGCAAGATGCGTAAAAATCTCCAGACTGAATCTTTTTCTCTGTATTTTTCAGCTACTTTTAATCACTTCAGGCGAGTTTTGTAGCTCTACACTTGACCTATATTTTTCAATATGGCCTCAAAATTGGCACAAGTTCAAAAACGTCAAAAAAGTGACAACTTTGACTTGAATTTTAAAAAAAACATCATCATCGAATTTTATTAAAATTTGCTCTGATAATACTCAATACTCGATAATTTTAAGGCACCAGAAAAATGTTGCATTATTTTGTTTTAAAGTATAAAAATAAATACAAAACTGAGTTCATGTTTTTGTTACCTAGAATTGCTTATTACTGCCTGTTAGAAATAGTAACTGTCAGAAATTTGATTTAGCACTCACTGAACGTGGTTACATTTCATTTACCACAATATGCGAACCATCCTGAATGTTTGTATAGCTTCTACTCGCTTGTTAGGGGAGTTCTTAATGCGTCAAAATGGGAATAAATTCGCTATTTCACCTGATGAACTGGCTGCTGGCGGTCAAACGTTTTTTTTTTTTGTATTCTCTAATTTATCATCCTAAGGTACATTGGTATGTAATCGATTTTTTAAAAATATTAGATCACTCGTCGGTTCTTAGAAAATTTTTATATATAAAAATTTATATTAATGTGTTTCTGAAGCCGACGTTTCCGTACCTGCATCTGTTTACCTCTGTGTTAAAAGGTTCTACAGGGCAATGTCAGGAGACAGAACGTCGCCTTCTGAGAGGAACAATTTATCTGCAAGATTTTTAATCAGGAGGAGTTTTAATAGGAATGCAATTTACAAATGGGATGCCGCTTTATATGCAGATTGCAATTCAGAAAATCGTAGCAAGAAATTAACGGCAGCAGTTGAAGTCGGTATGCGCACAGTATATTGTCCAGCACGAAGCACAAACCAGATCACAGTGTCTTCCATTCCGAAGCAGCGGTGGAGGCCACGTAGGGTGCACTGCCTTCATTTGTTTGAACGTACTTCCACATATGGAGCGTCTGAACTCCAGGCACTTTCTTTGCCATATTCCATTCTTCCTTCTTCGTTTCGCGAAACTCTGCAAGCTCCCTCTGTGGGAGCTCCAGAATGGTGATGTTATTTAGCGTTCCTTGAATTGCGTCTACGAAGCCGCTGGCTGTTTGTATGGCCTCACTTGCAGGCTTCCGCAAGTTGTGGTGTGATACTCGATGTTTGACAAGCCCACCAACGCCGTCGCAAGCATTTTTGCTGTGTCCAGTGGCCGAAAACATCCATTTCGTCTCTTGACATTCACTGCGTTGTAGCTCATGAAACTGATAATTATTCTTGAAGTGAGCGGGAGCCCCGTCGCTCACATATGTTATCTTGGTGTAGATTGGCGCGTTGTCTTCGAGGTGTGCTTTGATTTTTTACAGCCAAGCATGCATGAGCTGAATCATGAGACATATTGTCGGAAATAACGGCGTAGTTCCGAGTCGATTTTCTTGACGTGACAACGCAGGTAAACACGGTCACCTGCTTTTTCTGCCAATGGTACGCTTGTACTACGTCTGGAAGCACAACTGTCCAGTTTTCGGCGAAATCAAAATGCAAAACAATTGCACCTCTCTTGCAGCTGTTTTTCTTCATGTATTGCTCTTGCTTGCACAGATCTAATATAGTTGTGGGGAATCCATTTCATGGTCATTCTTAGAAATTCTCTCATAAATGATGAAGCGGTCAGAGTCTTTTTAACGAGCTCACCGTATTCCCATGAAGCAATCAACACCTCGTCCTCGCTGCTCATTTCAAAATTTTCCGAAGTGAAAATGCCATCTTGTGGACAGTGAGAGCAGCGACATTGAGTGTCTTTACACTGCGAAAATTACGTCCTTTTTCAATTCTCTGTTCGTGCCTTTTTAAGTAGTCGGCACAAAACGTTCGCCGCGGAAATCTCTTCATGAATGCAAAAGCTCACCGCTTCCGGAGATTATCGCGAGACAGAAGAGCAGGTGACGGATGCAGGGCCCAGAGCTGCTTTTCAAAAAAAAAAGGAGATAGACAGATGAATGGATTTTTAACACACGCTGCCCACCGTCGACACTGATGTTCTTTCGGTCTGGCGTACGAGCTGAGACTGAGATACCAAGTATGCTTGTCGAGGGAGCGCTCCAGCGCAGAGAAAACACGTGAGTACAGAAAACGACCCCACCGGGTCTACCAGGCCTGGAAAACGACACACAAAACTCGAGATCCGAACAACATCCGCTAACAAGGGTTATCTCGGTCGAAGGCTGAGGCATAACTGCTAGGCGTTCGGTGCGTTGCGATGAAAAGATGATAGCGGCGGCTAAAGCCTCGGTGCAGCGGCGGCACACATGATGCTGTGAATTTCAGGGTCGCGCCGGGCGTTATATAGCTATAGGAGCGGCTGCCAAGCGCGGTTCATCCCTGGAGCGGCGGTAGCCTTGAGAGTGCGACGGCTGCATTAATTGTTTGCATAAACTACCCCTACACACACGTCACTCCAAAATAACGTGCTGAAATATGCTTACAGTAATTTAGGTCCCACCGTTAGAACAGTACGAAAGCGAATAGGAGCTTTAGACCTTTGATTGTAATAGAAAAAAATGCTTACAAATTACACTTATTAACTCAGCAACTGTAGCGTTTAAAATTTACTTACAAAATATCAACACTAAAACCAGCTTCTGACGATTGCGCATCCTAAGAGGGAATACTGAGCAGTCGTAGGGATTGAAATCATGAAGTCCGTTTTGTATTTATTTTCATACTTTAAAACAACATAATGCAATACTTTTTTAATGCCTTAAAATTATGAAGTATTGAGTATTATTAGGGCAAATTTTAATAAATATCGATGATTATTTTTTTTTTAAATTCAAGTCAAGGTTGTCACTTTTTTCACGTTTTTGAACTTCTGCCAATTTTGAGGCCATATTGAAAAATATCGGTCAAACGTAGAGCTACAAAACTTGCCTGAAATGATTAAAAGTAGCTGAAAAATACAGAGAAAAAGATTCAGTCGGGAGATTTTTACGCATCTTGCCCTACGGCTGCCCTGAAAAGTGCCTTTTTGGCACCGCACAGCTCCGGAAGCGAAGTTTGCGATTTTTTACTCAGAAGACTGACACAGCAAGAAAACGTTTTTTTTATTTCTTCGTATAGTACAAGTTGTAATGAAGTACTGAAAAAATAGTTATGCGCGGAAACAATTTATTGTGCATGCAGTGATGCTCCAAACTTGCAACTTTGAGAAGTGGCAAAAACGACATTCTCCACCTCTTGTGACATACGATTTTTTTTTCCGAGTAAACTACGAAGTTCCTTGCAAAACTAAGGTTCATTCCTTTGTGTAGACACATTTACCCATCATATATAAAAATATAATTGAAAACAAAAAATGGTCATGGGACCTCGATTACCGTTCTTATCTGAACATGCCCATATTATATCAACAAAACCAACTTCTTTACCTTAGATAAAAGCGCTGTAAAGAAAGTGAAACAAAAATACACCACCAGAGGCTCTGGCTACTTTTTGCATCGAAGGACTGCGCTACTCTGTAAACATCCTGCGACTTAGCACATAACACTCACGGCTACTCTCTATGTATCTGAGAACGGCTTTGAGGAATCGATCTGATCGAGCTGTTGCACGTTCGTTTCAGTCCCGAGGAAGGATGCAAAGAAAAAAGCCGTTCGTTTCACATTTAGCAGTGCGCATCGTCAGCTTGTGGATCACCGGGCGGCGTCGCCAGAGGGCGCCACATTCCCGTCAATAGCGCGCGCTCCTTGCTCGCCGTGACCAACCAGCGCGCTAGGAGCGATGGGCAATGGTAGGCGGTAAGCATAGCGGTACGCGCTATGCTAAATGTGTGTGATATCTTGCGCAGGCCGTCACACCATCGCAGTACCTCGCATTCGAGTTCGGATCCAGTTCGGATCGCGTTCGGGTCCATAAGTCAGGGAACGCCACTTGTCAGTGTTCCCTGCTGCGTGACGATGAAGCATTGCTGGGTCAGCTGGGCGTTCACATGGTTGTAACCGTGCAGACGGCGCGGCCAGCCTGGGCAAGAACGAGTTAGAGAACAAGCAACCATGGAGTGCAAACTTCCGGCACGTGCTCAAATCGGCTGTTTTTATTGGTCGCACTAAGTGTCGTCATTGGGAGAGTGAAATGGGAATGGCAACCTGCGCGAAAATCGAGTTGAGGGCAGGATTTTGTTTGCTTGTATTTTGAAATTTCTTCATTGAATATCTCCCGTTCCTATGCATCGATTCTTGCGATTCTTTTTGGTTCAGCATCTGTGTGACAGAATCCATTGACGTGTAACCGGCATCCGTTCACGCAGTGTTTCGCAGCACCTTTAACGAGCTAGCGGCAAGAGGGAAAATAGAGGAATTCAGGATATCGCTGCAGAACAGATATTCAGCTTCAACCGAGGAATACAATCTTAATGTTCATACATTTAACGATAATCTGACAGCTATCATTACGGAGTGCGCGGTAGAAGTAGGCAGTAGTACAGTTCAACAGGATACCGGCGAGCTATCTCGGGAAACGAGATCCGATTAAGAAACGACAAAGCATGAGGGCGTCTAACCCTACAGACAGAACTGGCAGACCTATCGAAGTTAATAAGCGCAAGGTAGCCGATATAAGGAAGTTTAATATGGAGAGAATCGAGTATGCTCTAAAGAACAGAGGTAGCCTAAAAGCGGTGGAGGAAACTAGGCTTAGGTAAAAACCAGATGTATGCGTTAAGAGACAAGGAGGGCAATGAGATTAGCAATATGAATAAGATAGTTAAAGTAGCCGAAGAGTTCTACACAAATATATACAGTAGCCAATGTATTCAAAACGTTACCAATAGACAGTAGCGCACAGCAATGCGTCATCCCGCCATTAACGAAAGAGGAAGTAAAAGCCTTAGGAGCAATGCAAAAGGGAAAAGCTGCTGGTGAGGATCAAGTAACAGCAGATGTGTTGAAGGACGGTGGGGACATTGTGCCAAAAAACTAGCCACTCTATATATGCAATGCATTATGACCTCGACAGTACCAGAAGCTTGGAAGAACGCAAACAATCTTAATTTATAAGAAAGGAGATGCCAAGGACTTGAAAAATTAGACCGATCAGCTTGCTGTCCATCGCCTACAAGGTATTTACTAAGGTAATCGCTAATAGTCAGGGCAACCTTAGACTTTAATAAAGTTAATAAAGCTTTCATAAAGGATATCCCACAATAGATCATATTCACACTACCAAACAGGTGATAGAGAAATGTGCAGAATATAACCAACCACTATATATAGCCTTCACTGATTACGAGAAAGCATTTGATTCCGTGGAAACCTCAGCAGTCCTACAGGCATTGTGGAATCAGGATGTAGATGGGCCTTATGTAAAAAAAACTGGAAGATATATTAGGAACTGCGCAGCTACCATATTCTTCCATAAAGTCAGCAATAAAATTCCAATAAGGAAGGGCATCAGACAAGGAGACAGAATCTTGCAGTGCTATTCACCGCCTGTTTACAGCAGGTATTCCGTCGGCTTGAAATTGGGAACAGTTGGGGATAAGAATTAATGGAGAATACCTAAATAATCTGCAATTCGCTGATGACATTGCCTTGCTGCGTCACTCAGATTAACTGCAAATCATGATCAATGAGTTAAACAGAGCGAAACGGTGGGTCTAAAAATTAACATGGAGAAAACCAAAGTAATGTTCAACAGTCTAGCAAGAGGAATATGTCAACTCAGGGCAGATGGTGACAGCTGATCCGGAATATGAGGGGGAAATAACTAGAAGGATAAGAATGGGGTGGAGTGCATATGGCAGATTCTCTCAGATCATGAATAGCAGGTTACCAATATCCCACAAGAGAAAAGTGTGCAACAGCTGCATCTTACCGGTACTCACCTACGGGGCAGAAACGTGGAGGCTAACGAAGAGGGTTCAGCTTAAGTTAAGAACAGCACAGCGAGCCATGGAAAAATGATAGGTGTAACAAAGAGACCGGAAGCGGGCAGAGTGGGTGAGGGAACAAACGCGTGTTAATGACATCCTAGTCAAAATCAAAAGGAAGAAATGGGTTTGGGCAGGGCATGTAATGCGAAGGCAAGATACCCGCTGGTCCTTAAGGGTAACGTAGTGGATTCCAAGAGAAGGCAAGCGTAGCAGGGGGCGGCAGAAGGTTAGGTGAGCGGATGAGATTAGGAAGTTTGCAGGCACAGGGTTCGCGCAGCTGGCAAAGACCAGGGTTAATTGGAGACATGGAAGAGGCCTTTGCCCTGCAGTTGGTGTAGTCAGGCTGATGATCTGTGAGCGACGCAACCTAGTTATTGTAAATAAACTAAATGCGAGGTACCAATCACATGGTAATCCCGTAACAGGCAAACGACCATTGACTACTGTCTAATGTTGCCGCGGATCTAAAGCAAGCTCGCAATAATGGAAATAGACGAAGAGGGAAGTACACCCTGGAAAGTGATTATAAGCGTATTAGTCAACAGTTGGGAGCCCAATTGTAGACGCAATATTAAATGAAGAACAAATAGCGCTAGTAGCAGCCGGCACAGAGGAAGCAATTGAGAAATGCCCCATGAAAAAGTGGGATTTTAACCAGTTAGAAGTACACATTAATACAAAAATAAAACAAGTAAAAGGAGTAAACCACAGAAGAGGAAAGACGAAGCCACGAAGCTGGTGGAATAAGGAAATTAGGGGACCATCGAACGATGGCTGGCTTGAAGGGAAACAGCGAAGCAATGAGGTTGCCGTTATCTGGAGCGGAAATAGGACAAAAATGGGAATCTTATCGACGAAACAAACAGCAAGTGCAGGTCCTCGTCCACGCAAAAATAAAGCGGTCCTCTGATCGCTTGCTGGCTGAAGTTCGCGATGCAACTAAAGGGGGGCCTAGAAAATTCTGGAACCAAATAAGCTGGCTGGGTAAAACGAATCAAAGAAAGCAGGCACAGATTCAAGATGCCGAGGGAAAATGAGGGAGACGACGCTGTGAACTACATTGCATCAGTTATAGCCGAGCCATTTAGGATGACGATAGGCTAATCTCCCCAAATGAGGGAGCAAGAAAAAGAGAAAACAGCTTAGAATTACTGTCCAGTCAACTGGAAAAAGATGGAAGAAAATATTCCTAAATGCACATCCACAGGGATAGAAGAAATTTGAACTAAGATGATTAATGGACTTGGCCCAAGATGCAAGTAAAAGCTAATAAAAGCATTGGAGACAGTCATAACAAATAATCAAATTCAGCACAGCGGGTAACAGAGTAAAATGAATATGATTTATAAAGGTAAAGGAGACAAGAACATAAAATCCTTCCTACCGATTACGATAACATCAGCTATATGCTGGCTGGCGATGCAGGCAGTGAAATTAAAAATGCAGTCTTGGACAGAAAGTAACAAAATACTCCGAGAACTTCAAAACAGGTTCAGAAGGGGAAAAGATGAAGGTATCGGTTTTGGGTAATTGATTTTGTACAGGAAATATATCGAGAAAATAGCTGAAATTTCATGGGAAGGAATTAAAGGTATGACAGCTGTCGAGGTACACAAAGGATTAAGGAAAGGTTGTTCTCTATCAGTGCTGCTATTCATGCTTTGTATGATAAATATGGAAAAAAAGGCTACAAGAAAGCAATGTAGGTTATAATCTGTCGTATATAGATTAGGCGGAAAAGTCGCTCAGCAGACTACCGGGTTTAATGTATGCGGCGATATTGTAGTGTTAGCAGATAGCCAGGAAGATTTGCAAACTCTGGTTAATTGCTGTGGAGACGAAGGATACACTCTAGGTTTCAGTTTTAGCACAACTAAGTCAGGTATGATGACTTACAACGATAGAACTGATCAGGAGCTTCCAATACAAGGCCATGAAATACCACGAGTGGCCGAATACAAATATCTCAGGGTATGGGTAAACATAGGGCAGATGTACACGAAAAAGCACGAACAGTCTCTTATGGCAAAAGGGCGAAGAGATGGCGGGATAATGAAGTATATGGAATTACGGGGTACAACAGGTATGAAGTACTGAGAGGTATTTGGAAAGGAATAATGGTGCCGGGGCTTACTTTTGGGAATGCGGTTCTGTGCTTAAGGGCAGAAGTGAATTCAGTCGAGATTAGAAGTAAATCAGAGAGCTGTTCGAAGATTACCACTAGGTGCCCTCGGGAAATCCACAAACGAGGCAGTACAGGGGGATATGGGCTGTACATCGTTCGAAGCACGGGAAGCTCAGAGTAAAGTACTATATGAAGAACGCCTGAGGAAATTAGATGATAACAGGTGGGCAGTTAAAGTATTTAAATACCTATACAGAAAGAGCGTTCACTCACACTGGCGGAAAAGAACTAGAAAGCTAACCAGTAAGTATGCCAGACACGAGGACGGTGAAAGAAAGAGCAGTAAATGACCGGTTAAAAATGCGGAATGTAAACACGCGCGACACTGACAAGTACAATCAGCGTAAAATGAAACGCGAACACAAAAATACTAGCTGCTGGAGAAGAAATACAGGTGGTGGTGATGAAGGCTAAACATTGACCACTGCGACATTTGCTTAGTGGTTAGTGTTTCGTTTTCATGTCCATCCCCGTCCAGATGAATTTCCATCAAACCCTCGAATTGAACACCGGTGCCATTAAAGGGGCTCTCAATAAAGGTGCGGTACTTGTGGGACATTAAAGAACGGCACTTTAAAAATATCCTAAAGCAAGAATTTTGCAACAGTTTGTAGATGCCGCGTTATCTGTAGTCAAAGTCTCAATTTCAGCGTCTGCTTGCTTTTCCCTCCCTCATCACTTTTTGCAAGCTGAAAGGTCGGCGAGCTTACCGAGCTGCCAAAGCAACACTGCTGAATGGCAGCGGCCATGGCAGCTGCGTGACAGTTGAAAGAATCAAATAGCCTTCTCTTGACAGAACTACGGCACGAGCATGCGACGGAGGAGGCCGCGAGCGTGAAAAAGCTGCCCAAAAGGGCTCGCCAACTTTCGCGCGCGATTGTGGGTTCTCAGATGCGTGCCGAAGTGTATTTGGCTCAGGTGTTCATAATAGTGACTGAGCGAGTTTATGTGCTCTACCCAGAAGGCGTTTCAGAGCCCCTTTATACAGCCACCTCATGCTGCCAAATTAAAAAGAGAGCGACACCCTCCCCTAATACATTTTTCTGGTATTGCTGTCTAAGCTCAACGGTTCTATTCATGTTTCATTTCACGCCGCTAGTACAGGTGTTTAGCATTTCGTCTGAATATGAAGTATATAAGAGGGTTTCAAATTGGGCTAGTTGGTAGTTAACATGGTCACACAACTGCACTTTTGAAATGACTTGGGACAACACAGGGACGACACAAAACACAAACACGCCAGTGTTTGTGTCGTCCCTGTGTTTGTCCCAAGTCATTCCAAGTGCAATTATGTGCAGCTATATGAATTATTTGCCAGCTGTGTATGTCTCGATTAAGCTGGGCACCAGCTCAGGCCCCAAGGCAATGCGGAGGCACAGAGGGCCGTGCATCGAGAAGTCGCCACCAACACCGGCAGGCCGGAGCCGTTTTCCACAGCGTCCAGTGGCGAGCAGGAAGATGGGCAGCAGGTTACGTACAACCACCTTTACTGGGCAATAAATAAATGACAAGGGTGTACAGACAGGCCGCCTTGTGCGCTCAGGGCAGCCAACTCCTCCTCCTGTACGACGCCGCAGCTGCAGAGGCGAACAATGCTCAGCGAAAGAAAAATATATTAAGATGACTCTACAGTTCACGATGGAAGTGCGCTTTGCACGAGTTGTGGGGCGGCACCTTTTCTCTAGCAGGCACCCCGCGAAGAGCAGCGACGCCATGAGCAACACCCATCGTGGACGACGATGTCGCCCGCAGTCGTGAAGAGCGAAGGGTTCGACAGGGTAGCGACTTCAATGCCATTTTGGGTAACCGCTTCAAATTTACCACGGAATACCTTAACAGCATTTTCTCTTTTAAGCAACGGGACAGTCCAATACTGCTGCCGCTGCATGAGGTCCAATTTCAGATTAAAAGCAGTCGGTACAATCTCAGTCGCCACCCAGTCGTCACCCCCCCCCCCCCCCCCCCCCCGGCAACCAACAACCTTGTGCACCGACGTGCCCGGCGGCTCCGCCAAACATTTCTGGCATCCATCTTCGGCTCCAACACGCATTTCGCACGATAAACGGAACCACAGAAACAATGCTCACTTCCATTGTTCCAAGAGCCTTTGTCCGTATCCAGCCATGTCGGAGTAAATGCACAGCAGCACAAGAACAAAGACTGTCGATAAAATTGACTGACTGCCACCCTGGGGTATCTCATGGGCACAAACATGGGACAGTTCAATCTGGAGGCAGTAATTTACTGTGCTGTGGATTACACATTTCAACAGCATTAAGGGGAAGCACAGAACCAGAAACCAACAAGGACAAAAAGGAGGCAAGCAAAAACAGCCAGAACTGTCAAACGCAAGCACTAACAGTGATCACTCTTCAGAGCAAGCTGTGCTTTCCAAGCCCCATAAAAGCATTCCTTTTCCATAACAGGGGTTCCACTCAAACCAGCACAACACAATAGTACTTTTTGCAAACATGAACAGTGTGCACAGAAACAGTGGCTTTTCTCGCTGGAGAAACAAAACAGCCTGCAGAAGCTTCAGACAAAAACAGACTGCAGAAGCTTCAGACCAAGCATCGCACCATGGATGACATCAGGAGCCAGTGATGAAACCAGCCAGGCCACATGTGCCAGAGTGCAATTTTGTGCAGCACAGGACACCACTGAAGAGTGAATTCCATGCAATCTAGTCAAGACACAACTGAGCCAGCCCTACAACCTTTGCCCATAAAGTTCCGAGACTGAGTCCATTAAAAAAAATGCATTTAACATTGAAATAATTTGTGTAGCACTCCTTCGAAACAGTCTCCCTTGCAGTCTATACACAGCTTCCTTTTGGCTGGGCTGTCAGCTCCTTTGTCGTGGCGTCTTGAATGGCCTCGACGCTCCCCATCCAGCGACCTTTTAGGGCTCTCTTCACGCGAAGAAACAGGAAAAACTTGCATGGGGAGAGGTCAGGCGAGTATGGCGGATGGGGAAGTGCAGTAATGCTGTGCTTGGCAAGAAATTTTGTCACGCTGACAGCAGTGTGCGGACTTGCGTTATCATGGAGAAGGCTCCATTGTCCAGATGCCCATAAGTCAGGGCGACGGCGTCACAGTGCATCACGCATGAGTTGGAGCACGCAGATATAAAACTCCCGATTCACCGTCTGCCTTTGTGGGATGAACTAGTGGTGTATGACACCTCTAGCATCAAAAAAAAACTATCAGCATCGTCTTTGTTTTGGTCTTCTGTCAACGCACCTTTCTAGACACCAGAGAGCTTGTGGACCGCCATTCAGCGCTCTGCCTCTTTGTTTGAGGATCATATAAAAAACACCACGTTTCGTCTTCAGCAATGATGCGTGTTCTTGTGGTCACGTGTGAGGGAGTGCGGTACAAGTCTGGCATTCAGCTTTCGTTTCCCCAAGTTCTCACGCAAAATTTGGTGGCATGTTGTCTTACTAATGCCGAGAGCATCTGTTGTCTTACTAATGTCGAGAGCATCTGATAGCATGCGGACTGTAATGGTGCGGTCTTGCTGTATGATTTCTCTGATCCAAGCAATGTTACTTTCATTTCGTGAGGTTAAAGCGCCCCTGCCTAATGTCGTCTTCCACCAACGTTCTCCCCAAAACAAACCTCTTGTGCCACTCGAAAACTCGCGCCCACGATAATGTCTCGTTGCCGTAAGCGTCACGAAGGAGCTCATATGTCTGTGTGGGTCTTGCGAAGCTTCACACAGAATTTTATGTTTACATGCTGTTCGGTGTGGACGTCCGTCCCGCCACATTCACTCACAGTAGAATGTGCAGACGACTAGTGAAAACGTATTTTTTTCTACATGTGGTGCCATCTAGCTGCTGTCACAGCAATTAACATAAATAGCTCAGGTTAGCCCGAAAAGATGGCGCTACACATATGCACCAACATTTGTTTTGGGGAGTCATTTCTAGAGCAGGAAATAAATCGGTCAAAACTTTACGGACAACGGTTGTATTAATAGCTCCCTCCTCAGGAAATCCAGCCATGCCGCAGGAATCCCCCTAAGGTGGAGAATATTTCAAGAGAGGCCGATTACTCTCTGTGTAGGTTTTCTGTGGGCACAAAATTCAACACACAGTGGTCCAGTAGGCATATGCTGGCAGTGGCATGTCCTCTCTGGGATTACACAAGGTCTGTGCACTATGCATAATGATTCCTCCCATATTTGATCCAACAGGGCATACAAATACACCTGTCAATCAACCTATCTGCCGCTGATGAGTAAGTGTGCAACCAATGCTATGCGAAGACTAAAGCGCCCACACACAACACCACACAATAGAGAGAGACATAATCTGCTGTGGCATCTTTTAGCGCTTCAGTGTTCGCAGTCAGGTATTTTTCAAGGGCACCGAGGCAAACCACACACTGCTCCCATCAGCATCCAGGGCACTGCAAGGTTCAGATCATGTGCCACAATCAAGATGGGACACTCCCTAAAATGCAACACTACTGGAATGAACACTTTCATAATGCGGTGTGTATGCTGCAAGCATAAGCACTGCTCGCCACCGAAACACAGACAATGGGAATCAAACCTCTGTACAGTAAGCAGTTGATGGGCAACCACTGGGAATGCATTGCCCAATCTGTAGAGGGCTTTTTCCACAAGTGGACAACCCAGTCCACACAGCAGCCAAGCATCTCCACGACAGTGTGGGGTCAGAGCTGCTCCGCTTGAAGGTTTGACAGTGGCCACTATGGCCTGCACACAGCCCTTGAGCAGGCAAGCAAAGAAACGACCCTGGTTAAAACCAGCAAGGGTAAGTGCATGCGCACGCGCGAAGTCAAGCAATGTAGTGCTGTCGCTATGCTCTCTTCTGCACATCCTGTACTGACCAGATTAGGAATGTGAAGGGATGCTCCAGAAAATTCCTAAGCAGTGAAAGGACTGCTTCTAATCTACTTTGGCTAATAGAAACAAGACACATCATCATGTTGTGAGCAATCTTTGGCAGTGTTTGATGCTGTCTGCACGACTTTCCATGCTGCTCACACATGAGCTTTTCAGCTAATATGATGCCAGTGCACATAGCGCTCACACCAGCATCTAGTTTTCCCTGTTGAGTCGTTTTCTCTGTTGAGTCTATTTTCCACTCCCCGTGGTCATCTATGCCAATGTACAGCACAGCAACCATCTTATGCCAGAATGAATCAACCACTGGAAAATGTCCAAGGAAGTTTTGCTGCATGAGCTGCACCTCTTTCAATGTAAAATGAAGTTATGGGACATTGCACTCAAATCTCCAGTCCAACGAAGATGTAATGCACATCCACCACCACCGCACTAGTCTCTGCAAGCCCCTTGTACGCTCTGAACACGAATATGCCTATGTAGCAGAAAAAAGGAAGTAATCTAGTGCACTCCCTTTGATAAAAGCTTACTCTTTTTTATTCCTTTCCATTTAGACCAATGACAGCAGCACCACCGCCTCGTCTCGAGACCCGAATGGTAGGCAACTGTGTCAAACAAAAGGTAAGTAATGACCCACTGGTGCATGCAGGGACTGTGCCAAAAAGTGATGTTCTGGGAAAAGAGACAGTGCAAGCCTTTATTTCATTATTTTTCATCTCATTTCAGTTCAACTCACATGAGCTAAAGGCACAACTTTTGAACTGGACCATGCCTTTAAATGTGAAATTTTTACTCACAGCCCTGAGGCTCGCTGGAGAGGTGCACAAGAGAGCAAAGCGGCTACGCCTACTGCGTGGTCTGGACAAGAAGAAAAAAACAACAAAGAGGGGGCAGTTGTGGTGGGGCAGAAGAAGAAATAATAAAACTGAGTGCGCCCTTAATGCGGAGCTGCACCAGCGGCCAAAGTGACTAGCACCTGCCCCAACCCACGAGTGCCCTGCGCCGCTTGCCACCACTGTCGGCCACACTATGACGTGATGCATGCCCACAGTGGCTGCAGCTATTCATATTAATCAGAACAGAAAAGTCTCCCTGCCTCTAAGACAGCAAGGCCATCCATATTTGCCCTGGAGTGACTGCACAAAATCTAGATAGTCAACTAAGGGGTCGACTCTAAATCTGAACACCCAACTGACAAGTCTGCCTAGTGTACTGGAGAAAATGTGTAAATTAAACTGATGGATCTGCCTGGCGCGCTCCATGAAATTTGTACATTGAAGTGACTTTATCCTTGTCACGGGACCCTCTTCCAGCCAATGACGTCGGCCAATTCTCATGACCGTTGTCCCGCTAGGAGGGTCAAGAGAACCTGCCGACGCCATTGCCTGGAAGGGAGTTCAACCCGATGGCAAGACGGGCGAATTGGTGATACACACTCAAGCGAAAATAGTGCAAAAGACAAGGACAAGGAAAGAAAACAACAGGACCAGCACTAACTCACAACTGAAGGTTTATTCACAGGAAGCAAGGAATACAAAGAATATAAGGAATATCTTGTTTGCTTGCGCTCTTCATTATCCTTGCTTCCTGTAAATAAACCTTCAGTTGTGAGTTAGCGCTAGTCCTGTTGTTTTCTTTCGTTGTCCTCGTCTTTTGCGCTATTTTCGCTTAAGACTGGAAGGGAGTCCCTTAACAGAGAAAAGCCGCTTCGTTCTTGAGTTGTATCTGATTATAGTTTGCCTGATGTACTCCACTGGACATTCAAATGACAGGTTCGCATGATGCACTGCACAAAATCTTGATTACAACGGGTGTTACTTTCCGAACAAAAGCCCAGCAGCCAACTGTCTACGACTGAATGGCCGAGGTTGCCTGCTGAACGGGCAGGCCGCAGTACCTACTTGTCGTCCAAGGGTTCAGTACTACTGGCGCTGCCCGTTCAAAAGCGGGCTGCCACTCAGCCAGTCAATGGAAACAGATGCTGTTCTGTCCTTGGCACCCGCTTTCCGAAATGCCGAAACTTTGTACAATAACTCTGTGGGCCGCCTTGAGACACTATTTTCCCACAAGTTAAGCATTTTGGACAATACACTCTGGCCTGCCGTTATGGGCACCTCTTCCATGTGGGCTACAGAGCAAGACATCAGAGTGCAGCAGATCCCATATGCAATCAAAGTGGCAACCACTCTCTCGTTCCAGGCAACTGACCAAGATGACCTTTCAAACAGGAATACCTGACAAACCTCCTGCAACTGCTCCCCCCATTACAATTTGGTGCCTAAGGTATGCATTCCTGCATCTTAACAAGCACTGCTGAAAAGCTACGGTCGATATCATTTAATAAAGCTGGAGCAATATACTCCCAGCAATTGCCAGTGGCAGCAACATCGTACGTTCTGCAGTGGCCGAAAGTAGCTACAGCAGTGCCACATCGCTATCAATAATAACTGCGCCACACCAATGTAAGTCAGCCAACTAAAGCCCTATGCCTACATCCTCCCACCCCTTGAGAGCACCCCCTGTCCCCTCGAGTGCTTCTGCAGGCTCCTCATGCACACAGCATTAGTACCATATGATCAAGAGTAGTTCAAGCTGTTTCTGTTTTCCCAAAATGCTTTGGCAGTTTAACGCATTGCACTGTCCCATCAGATGGGTTCAAACAATGCCAGCCTGCCACATACTCGATAACGGTGCACAACACCTTCCTCTTTACAAGTGTACAAGGAAGTCTGAAAGCAAGACTAAAGAGGCTCTCCATGAAGATGCCAGTTGGCACAAAGCGGGCAAAATTGGTAGACCAAGGTGTTCTTATTTCTAACGCAATGAGCAGAGCAAGCTGCCACATTTTGTTCACTATCCAATTTAATATTTTTTCCTTGCCTCCTTTTATGCAAAAAGTTCCATAGTCAGTTATAACAATGACATTCTCCCAGACTGTTGTTGGGAACTGCCACTACACTCTTCCCATCCAGAAATACTAGGCAAGTGCAGCACTTTCCCTGGCAATTGTGGACTACAGCTGTGCAGTGGGTGGCTGTCAAGGCATCCCACCACACCAAAGGCAGGGTGGCAAGCGGCTAGCAACCCGGCGGGGCAGGGAGGGCGGGAGGCAGTGCCCCTGCACCTCTGGGAACACATCTCAAGGTGGACCGTGTGACCATCGCACACCACACCTCATGGGTGAAACAAAAGCTGCACGCACATTCACAAAGAAAATGGCAGGCTGGGAGCTACCATATACTCAGCTATTTGGTGTATTTCCTGGCTTCGAAAGAAAAAGAGACACCGCTCCCCGACCACAGGTCCCAGCGGTTGTGGTGACAATGGATTTATGCAAGCGATGCACGCATTTAAATATGAGGAGGCAGGCTCTGCAAAGAAACGGCGAGGAGCAAGACCAGCTGCGCCCCCTCCCACCAGTGTGTGGCCACTCCATTTAGCCGCCCGGGAAACAGTGGGGTGGATGATGGAATGGCAGAAGACCTCCTCTGGGGGTGAAGATAAAAGACGAGTCTCGGGCAGATGGCAGCACACCAGGAGTGGCCAGCAGGCTTGGGGATGGGCTGCATTTGCAAGTCTCGGGCCATGGGGCCACGTCTGCATCGAGGGAGGGTACCCTTGGGGCAATCCCTCGTCCTGCACGGCAGCAGCAAGGGTGCAGTCCTTCCTCCCCCTCTTAGGCAGAGTCCCTTCCCCCAGGGGCATGCTGGGTCGCAGTGGGGATCGCGCCAGCAGCCGGCAAGAGAAGAAGGGAGCGGCCGGGGCAAGTCGGCCGCCCGGGAGGGGAAGAGAGACCGCCTTAGGCAAAGTACATGACCTTGAGGGTCTCTGGGTGGATGGTGACCGCACGGGCCAGTGCCACCACCGTCCTGTCATCCCCGTTGCTCGATTGGTGGCTCCCTTCTCCACTGTAATACAAAAGACGGCCATGTGAGCAGTGGAAAATGATGCACGGCACAGAAATGCCCTTTTTCGAATGCAGCTCTCAAGAACCGTTCCCAAGTTTAGCGGCATGCCTGGCCGTCACACTAAACGAGCGCAGCGGAGGTTGAAACCTGCGCAACGATGCAATTGCAAGCAAGACCAGCAGCAGTTCGAGGTCCCACACATAGGTCTCACACCTATCAGATATGTAAACACTAAATGCTGGTCGGCTCCACAAATTTCCTGTGGCAATTTTTTCATAGAGCTGACAAAGCTTCAATAATTGTGACAAAGCCTTAATTCATTCTTTCTTTTTCATGCAATGGCCTTGTGCCTTACAAAAATACAAGATTTTGAAAATGCTTATTGTGCCATTCAACATTTTTTGTATGCTAGGCATATTCGAAATATTTGCTTTGAAATTATTAGAAGAAAATTACTATTTGCTCAAAATTTGCTTCAAGCCAAAAACCAATAATCACACATGCCTAAATTCAGGTTTGCGAAAGGCTATTACCCGCCATGGTCGGGTGGTTCCACCGCGGCGGCTGCGTTTTTATGGAGGAAAAAGCTAAGGCACCGGTGTGCTGTGCAATGTCAGCGCATGGTAAAGATCCCCAGGTGGTCGAAATTATTCTGGAGCCCTCCACTACGGCACCTCTCTCTTCCTTTCTTCTTTCACACCCTCCTTTATCCCTTACCTTATATACATGAGACAGATACTGCGCCATTTCCTTTCCCCAAAAACCAATTGGCACCTCTCTCTTCCTTTCTTCTTTCACACCCTCCTTTATCCCTTACCTTATATAAATGAGACAGATACTGCGCCATTTCCTTTCCCCAAAAACCAATTATTATTATTATTATTAAGGCTATTTCATGACCACTTAACCTGCCGATCATTTTATATGCAGCATTCCTTCAGCAGCCAATTTGAATTAACGGAGTATAGATACAACTTTTGGGTGTGTTTTCATTGTAATGATGCACAAAGCATTATTATACATGAATTACCACGCGATGTTCTGTTACTACAGCTCAATAACCTATAATCGAATTTCTTTCTCATGCTGTTTCGGTTTCAACAGCTGAACGATGACTGTGACGTCAAAGTGTGGTTATAGAGTCAGACCCAATTACAACGAACAGTGTGATTCTACGATTTGTTCACTATATGGAATAATTCAATTTACCCGAACCTGCTTATTACAAACTTTTGTGCCAGAATTCGTTGTATGCGAGGTCGCAAACAGTGAAGCGAAAATGCGCTGAAGGAAGAAAAACCATTCCACTCGCAATGAATTCTACTCCAAAAGTAATTTACTGGCGAGTAATGTACACCTATTTGCTACAGGTAGTGATTCTTTTTCCTGAACAATGCGAATCAATCAATGGGAATCGCATTTTCAACATGCAACATCATTTCAACAAACTCCTGTCCGCTTCCCTGTGTTGCCTAAAAGCGTCATCGCAGCACATAGGTAGCAGAAACGGCACCACGAAGCGTCTGGTGACCCGCCGCGGTGGCTCTGTGGTTAGGGCGCTCGGCTACTGATCCGGAGTTCCCGGGTTCGAACCCAACCGCAGCAGCTGCGTTTTTATGGAGGAAAAACGCTAAGGCGCCTGTGTGCTATGCCATGTCAGTGAACGTAAAAGATCCCCAGGTGGTCAAAATTATTCCGGAGCCCTCCACTAGGGCACCTTTCTTTTTTTCTTCTTTCACTCCCTCCTTTATCCCTTCCCTTGGACACCAGGTGTCCAACGATATATGAGACAGATACTGCGCCATTTCCTTTCCCCAAAAACCAATTATTATTATTATTATTATTATTATTAAGCATCGGGTCCGGACCCGCCCAGAGGCAGCTTCTCAGGAGTGACACCAGCACACCGGAAACAATTTATTTCAAGGGTTTGCTATGTGGTCCAACAGTAGAAAAATCCTCGAAGGCAACATCTGTTGGCACAGCGTCTGGAACATCGGCGAGTTCCTCCCACAGCGTGGCAACGCCACTGTCATCTTGTGCTGCGCGCACCACACTCGCAGCTTTCGTGCTCTCATGACACAGACCAGCATGGTGGAAGCAGTCCTCTTCAGCCAGTGGTTTCGAGTGTCTCGAATCACGTTTTGCCCGGCGCGGCTGATCATTTCAATTGTGCCTAGCAAATTAATCTTCAGTTCGTCATTAACCCGCAGTTTCACTAAAAGCTGCACAACCAGGCGTTTCCGATAGCCTAGGTTGAACGCACAAATGGTACCTTGATCAAGTCGCTGTAAAACTGCTATTGCTTCTGGTGGCAGGAAGCAAAGCTCAATGTTTTTGAGCTAAACGCCGCAGCGGTGTCGCAGTGTGCTGACCAGTTATCCAGGAGGAGGCAAACCTTGCACCTGCTCATTGCAAGCTCCTCGGAAGGACTTGCCGCTGTTTTGTCGTGATCTGTTATGATGAAGTGCCAGAAAGCAAGAGCGCAGCAACACAGGCACAGCCTAGAGGACGTGCGACTTGCAAATGCAAACAAAGAAAGCATGTAGGACAGCAGAAAACCGCAGCCTAACACAGGCTGCCGGGCTGCCTCCTCCTGAAGCCAGCGCAATAGTTCTGGAGCAGCACGCATGTGCTTGATCACATGGTAGGCGGTTGCCGAATAGAAGCGCTGCAAAGCGAGGCTGGCCGACGGCACAGATTTCACAGGGCTGTTCCTGCTCCAGTGTTTCATGGGTTTCACTGAAGCACGTCCGGGTGGTCGGATAGCTGTGTGTACAGACTACCCGGAGCAGGCGCAGCAGCGCATTGGCAGGCGTTTGGTGACCGGTCATGGGCGCTCAAGAGTTCGATACATCCAATGTGTAGTTGGTTATAAAAAATACATTTTACATGCAAAAAGAACTTCCGAGTACAGCGGAATCTCGTTGATACGATTCTCACGGGCACCGAAAATAAAAACGTATTATCCGATAATCGTATTATCCAAAACGGGCTCCAAAAGATCGCGAATAACACATACTTGGCACAGAACTTGCTTTTATTAAAGCACTTTAAAATAATTCGTCACTTTGCGCTGCACTTCTTGCTTTTCGATGTCCTGCAGAAAGCTTTTTTGGAACACGTAGAAACAGTAGCAGTTTCATCACTGAGCTTTGCAGACGCGACAAAGCCACGACGCACGTCCAATGCTTCGAGTTCACCGTCAGTATTTAATGGCCAATGATCGCCGCTGCAATCTCCAGTGTCTTGGTTGTCATCATCGTCGCTCTCCTCTTCAGCCGTAACATCTGCTATGATGTCTTGGACAGTGCATGATTTGCATGTCACCATTCGGTCGTCCGCCGATACAAACTCTTCCGGAGACACGTCAACGTTGAGGTCACCCCAGTCCGAGATGTTAATCTCTGTGCAGTCATCTTCATTTTCCATCAATCGCCAGATGCACAAAAAAAGCCACACTTCTTGAAGCAGTTGGCGATGGTTTCGGGTTTGACGCGATCCCATGACATCGCCAGGAAATGAATGGCATCAAGAAGATACACCTTCAAACCAGCATCTTCAAACTAGCATCAAAAAGCGTCTGACCAACAAGCTCCTGAACTGAAATGTGACGTTTCATATGATTCCTGCATCTAGGGGCTCCAAGTGACTGGTGCAGTTGGGCGGCAGGAAGATTTCGCATTTTGCAGCCACGAAGTATCAACAGGGTGTGCGGCACAATTTCCGAGAAATGGAACAATTTTCTCGACACACTTTCGGGCATCCACAAGTGTGAGGAACTCTGTGAAAAGGGCTCCGGTCATCCATGCCTTCCTATTCGCTTTGTAAACGACAGTAAAGCGCGGGTTACGCGAGAAGCAGCGTGGCTTCCAGAACTTGCCAACCTGATCTTGGCCGGCAGACTTCCCTTCGCCGGAAACGGTGCAGCCACCCGCCCGAAGCTTTAAAATCGTAGATGCCCAACAAGAGCGCAATCTCATCTGCTTTCTCGCGAACAAGTCTGTCCACATTCACACCCGCCGCCCTTACTTCTCTGAACCATGCTAGTATAATCTCTTCTATCATGCCATGCTGGGCGCCCCTTGTTTGTTTCACGCTGGCGCCGAAGACTTGTGTATGTTCTTCCTAACTTTTTCTCGCTTACCGACGATCGTGTTCAGCGTGGAGAGAGGCAAACAAAGTTCGCGTGCCAGGTCCACACATTTCTTCTGCGGATTTTCGTCGACTTTTGCGAGGATGTCGAGTTTTTCTTTCAACGATAACGCTTGCCGCTTCCTGGACATGGTGAAGCACACGGGTGAAACGCGGCGCCAAAGCAGGAGAAACGACAAGTGCGAACAAGTACAAGCAGAACGCTCAGTACACCAAAATGGCAATGAGAAATGGCAAGCACAAAGCCTACAGTGCATCGTCAATGCATGCGCTAATCGCTGCCTCTTGGTCATGTGATTTTAACACTTGTACTATGTCTTAGGATAGATGGCGCTGAAAACCGCCGGTGCGCTTCGATGCGTTTTATGCGCAAGCTTGAAAACATTGCTCCTAGAGGCCGCCACACTGCGGCAGGCGCTTTGCTGGGGCACGGCCGGACTCAAGCCGAGCCAGGCCGAGCCTCGAGCATACAAAGCGCACGTCGCTGCCTCTTCAGTCCGACCGTGCTTGGAATTTCGCTCGATGAGATAAGTAGCTCTGCCCACCCGTTGCAAAGGACTGGCTCTGATATCAGCATCATCACTGAAGCGATGTGGTTCTTACACGTACCTAGCAAAGGTCATGTCCAACATCCAAAATCGGCCACGAGCGCTAGGACAGTTACGACTGCTGCAGCTACTGTCTGATCCTGCTAGGACACTTTTCCTGCCAACAGCGCTGCCGCCGGTGCCGACTGCGGAGGCCACGCTCTGTGAAGCAGGCCTTCTGTGGGAGCAAAGAGGTGGCTGCACTGACACTCACGGACGCCCATCATTGGTCTCTCCACTGGCAATATGCGTCTGTATCTTGACTGGCTTGACTGCTACCTGTGCACGTTGCACATCTACCCCCATTGCGCGCTTTTGTCACTCTTGTTGCAGTGCAGACGTTTCGTTGGCTTCATTCATATGTCGGACCCTGGTTTTAACTCAGGATGGCGGACGGGAACACAGTGCCCATTTCCATTGTATTCAGCGGTAGAGATGATGAAAGCGGCGGGCACTTGCGTGCGTAACTGCTTCTACAAGGCCGGCTTCGTCGACAGTGTCTGATGCCAAGCCTGATGCATCGGAAGATGACCAGCCCGGCGGCGATCTGTGGCAGCGCGTGAGCGACTCCGACAAGGGGGGTCATGACATTGGTCGTAATGATTTTATTTCTGTCAACGACGACGGCGACACCGTGAAACCGTGCACGGACGAGGGCATCGTTTCTGAAGTGCGGGACAAGAGTGACACGGAGGAATCAGATGAGGATGAAACTTCGAGCCACCACCCTTAAGCACGTCTGTAGCAATGGGCTACATAGAAAGCCCCAGACAACTTGTCTATGCCAAGGGCCTCAGCGAAGAGCGCACTTCTGCTTTAAGGGGAAGCCTGGTTCTCAAACTAACTTTTTTGCTTTCTTACCTATTTTTACAAAATTAAACACACTTGTACCACTTTTAACATTGATTTCAAATATGCATCCAGTTTTTGCATAGATCAATTAGTTTTTGAGATAGTTAGGAATTAATCACCATTGTAATCAGCCTTAATTGTGAGAAATTGGATTAATAGAAATTTCATTTTAACACATGGTTAGATAGCTGAAAAGATGAAAATTCCAATGTTGGAAGTGGATCCTTAATTTGACTAAAATTGATTTATGCTGCATCAAATTTTAGTTCTGAAATGTGGAAATCAAGTGTCAAAAACAGTTCAACATAATTAAATTTCAGAGTGGAAATTTAAAAATTTGCTTCGAACATTTCATACAACACACATGCAGCTTCCTATTGCAAAAAAAATTTGGTGTATCTGCTCTGGACGGTGAGATTTTGCAACTGCAAGGTCAGCTGACACAAGAAAATTGCATTTTGAGAAAATTGCAAAAAACGCATCACACAAAATTTATTATAAAAAATGAAAGTGTTCTGTACATATTCACATTAAGACATGATTAAAAAGCACCAGGAATGTAATCATGTTGTTGTTGATCACCATAGTGGTGCTTTTTACACATTTTCGGCTGCTGAGCGCTTGCAAGCAGATCGAGTCTGCCCACAGCTTGTCCTTTTCCTCTAGTCGTTTGGCACTTTTTGAGCCAGAATTCATAGAGAGTTGCTTCAAAATATTTTCACATGTCCTCAAATTGCCTGCATTAAAATGCATCACTGCCTCACCTACAGCAGCCTGAACAGTGAAAAGTGAAGCATGATGATGTTCTGGAGCCAGGGACCATATGAGAGCATGCAAACTCTAATTACTGTTCTGTGTTCTGCCCCTTTGGCAATGCTCGATAAGCTTCCTGTCCGAGAGCCGTTCATACACAGGGAGCAGGGCTTTGCACACGAGGCGGAAGGTTGTAGCAATGCTGCGGCACAGGGTCTCCTCTTGCTGTGGTGGCATTGTGGCGGCACCACGAGTTTGCCCCTGTTGGACAGAAACTATGATTCGAGGCTGTGCCATTAAACGTGATATGGTCGTAGGTGGCCATTACTGCCTTCCGAGTTGCCTTCAGATTTCCTTTATGGGATTTTAGTGCCCAGCCATAGTTTGAGGTCAGTTTGGAGATGAGGTACGCAGACAACTTCACCTTGCCACCAAGGCTTTCTTCACTTCCTCTGTGCTTGGAAAGCAAGGGGTGCAAAGCTGATCCCATTCGCTTTTGCACGTGATTGACACAGTCCTCCTTCTCAATTTTTGCGTAGCCGTACACATCTGCCTCTTGCAGTGCGAGAAAGATACGGCGGTCACCGTCACAGAGAACTGTGGTGTAGCGCAAGCCACATTTCTTCAGTGACCTTTCAATCAGTATGATCCTTGCCTGCACTTCCATCTCTCCTGCTTTTTTGTCAGTATTTTTCTGGAATAAATGGCTGGTCCTCCAAGCTTGGTAAGACGGGTCACCTTCCTTCAGCCCTTGCTCACACCCAGCATAGAAGTTGCTCAAAACAACAAAATCAAGCACCAGCCCAGAAAAAAGTTTGATCACCGTGCCTATGCCAATATGAGATGTATGCCGGCGCGTCATCCACAACCCGTCAAAGGATACTGCCATGTTTCCGAAGTTTTCGAGATGCAGTTCATCGTACAGATTCTTGACCGACTGTGCGCTTTCCACTGTTAGTTCCTCGACGTCATGAGTTGCCGCAGGCGTCAGCTTTTCTTTGACGTAGCCCTGCCACGTACTCTTGTGCAGGCCGCAATGCAAAATGTTTATCGCTGCAAAAATGTAATTGAGTGCGGTCTGCCAGTTACCCGTACTCAACACATCATGTGCAACCAGAACATTCACGATTAAAATTTTTTTTTTTTTTTTTCACCGCAGCTCACGCGCGGTGAGCTCCACCCTGTTGATTTCTCACCGCAAAGAGCACATGTGAAAACAAGCTTCAGGGCAAGGCCAAATTCTCGCTCACCCTTGGTTAAACTAATGTTGCCGCCACAGGTTTTGGATTTTGCAGCAAGCTTCAACAGTTCATTTAAAGAATGCAAGATGATAATAGAGAAGCACGTCTCGTCAAAGGCGCAGTCCGTCGTGTCATTGCCACCACTGAAGAAGTCCGATTTCTGCTTAGTTGCCGAAGTTGTCGCGAGCTCCTGCAGCCTCTTTTCGGCTTTGGCCTTGTTTCGCTGAATGGCCTTGTTTCGCTACATGGCTGCAGCATCACAGTGTCGTACCGAACGCGGCCGCTGTCGGTGCGATCCTTGGAAGCTGGTGGAACCGCTGGGCCTTTGTTCTCCACAGCGTCGCTGGCTTGGTCGTTAGAAGTGGTATTTATGATGTCATCTGAGCATTGTCATCTGAGATGCACTCTTGAAGTTATCTGCTAGTGACTTCTTCCTCTTTTTTCCATACTTGTGCCGCGTATGGAACTTTCCGACAGATCCGGACATCACAGCGTAGTTCTTCGCCTTCAGCGATTGCTCGGCAAAATGGCATCCGGCTCACATTGCTGACGCGG
Source organism: Amblyomma americanum (assembly GCF_052857255.1). Lineage (NCBI taxonomy): Eukaryota > Metazoa > Arthropoda > Arachnida > Ixodida > Ixodidae > Amblyomma > Amblyomma americanum. Next base: position 160,144,817 of record NC_135503.1, read on the forward strand.
TGGTCGCGGCCTTGCAGAAGGCTCCGTCCAGCTGCGCCAGTCAGCTGGCTTCCTGAGGTCCCGTGCATGCGACAACCAATAGAACTGCGTATTTTTTTTTTTTGCGCCTTTTCTTTTCTGCGACCAATCGCCAAACAGGGTTGGCTGCGGCGGGAAACTTAAGACCAAAGATCGCTGTTTTGAACGAGACCGCAACGGCTCCGATCGGAGCCGCGAAACAACCACTGCGCATCGCTGAAAAAATACCATTTTGGAGTCTGATTCCGCAAGGAACCGATTCGCGCAAGCGTTTTTAAAATTAAATATTCGCTTCTAGTGCAAGAAAATTCGTGAAATGATAGAAAAGTGTGTAGATTCCAAATATCACATGTTCAAAAAATCGTTTTTTTTTGCGGAATTTTTCGGACATCAGAACCTGGCTCCCCCTTAAATAAACTGGAAGCCTCCCTCATCGGATCTGCACTGCAAAAGCAGACGTCCATCACGGGCTTTTTCGCAAAGAAAAAATTTTGTGTTTTGACAAGCAACTGTCTTTAAAGCTCTGGTCTAATTACTAAGAACTTCGGGATATAACAAACGGACGCCGCGTGACACTCATGTTCACGGACTCCAACTGTAAAGCACACTTCGCTATATTCGAGATCATTATATCCTGGTTTGACTGCAGGTCATGTGAGGCATAAAAAACTGCGATATAATCGCCCATGTCACTGTTTCTATATTCATTATTTTTTCCGGCCCTTGAGGAAGGCTGGCTTCAACACTGTAGTGAATTAAAATGATGAAGCAGTGATTATATTGCAGTTTTTCCATGCCTCATGTGATATATAATCACACTTTGACGTCATAGCCATCGTTCAGCTGTTGAAACTGAAACAGCATGACAGAAAAATTCAATCATAAATTACCTGTCAGTCGTACACGAATACCACAGAGATTCATGCATAGCAGTGTCTTCCGTATCATTGTGCAGAAGAAACCATGCCGGCAAAATTAAGTGTCTATACTCCTTTAACTACTGCGACCCGTGGCATACAGATTAGCGAGCGTCCAACACCACAGACTTACATGGGTGTTGGCCAGGGCCAGTCTGGCAGTTCAAATATTCTGGATTTTCGAGCTTTTACTGTGTAAATGTGCGAAACAAGCAGAAAATTTACCACGAATGCTCCTGCACTACAGAAGCCCCTGAAGTCTCCTGTTCGGTCTCGAAAACAGCAAACTTCTCGAGCCGATTCTGTATGAACAACTGGCCAGAGACATAGCACAATAGATTCTGGTCAATTTAGACACATTGGCTCTGTCAGCACATGAGAAAGGCACCGACCAATCTGAACTTGACACAACTGAATCAGATTCTACACTTTTGGAAAGCTGAGTTTCTAGCAGAGGCGTACCTGTCGTGTTCCTTTTCAACGAGGTGGTAGCGGGCACGGAAGGCCACCAGGTGGGCGTAGTAGGCAGGTGCCGGGATAGAGACAGAGCGGGTGCAGCGCACGTATGTATGGCACAGCTGGTAAGTCAGGCACTGCAGCTCGTCGGCAGAGAACTGGTTGTCGTCCCACAGCACGTGGTAGTGAGATGGCCGGCTTGTGCCCTGAATGCCCGCGTGCGAGCACAAGTAGAAGTCGAACTCGGTCGGGTGCGTGATACCCATGTCCACCGTGGTACCCGCGGGGATGTTGCCACTCTTGCCAATCTGCTCTTTCTTGTCCGAGCAGAAGAGGCGCGTGTGGTGCCGCTTTTGTACTACCACGAAGGTGATGCCTGGCTTGTAGTCCGTCTCGAGCTTGAGGCACGCCTCACGCACAGCCAGCAGCTCATGGTGCAGCACCTGCTGGAACTGGCCCTCAGAGACACCATCCCGATAGAAGATGATGCGCGTTGGCTTGAAGCGAGTCGACTTGTAGAACTGGATGAGCAGCTCGCGCACCATAGACGCCAGGTCCTGGATAATCTCCTGCCGGTGCTGCTGCACTCGCACCGTAGCTGCGTACCGGCTCGGGTGCGCGTCCATGCTGCCCACCACCTGCACCCATGCGTTACAAGGCTTAATGTGCTTGCTCAGTGGGTAAGAAATATCAGACAATTTGTTAAGGCTTCACTTATGAAACTAAAAACTAAAATCTAAAAATAAAATCTAAATCTAAAGACTAAAATCTTACTGGGATGGAAAAGTTTGTTGTGGAAGCCGAAATTATTTTCACCTTGGTTACTTGAGTTTAAACGTAGGAATTCATTCAGCAGCTACACACGGGTCTTTGGGGCTGAAAAATTGCGAAAAAATCAGTTTTTGAATTTTGGATTATTCGTGACCGTGAGGTCATTCTCTATATGTGGGTGAAGTTTCAAAGCTGAGAAACCCATAGTTTTTCAGAAAAAGCCAAATAACGGGAGTATTCTGACCGAAAGTCTCGCGAAAGAACCTCAAAAATGCTCATTTTGTGCCGCGCACCATTTCCAAATGAGGCGCCGGAAAGCCGCCATCTTGGTCTCGTTTGAAAGAGCGTCTCTTCCTCTTTCTCTCCATCAGAGCTGTACGCGCTGCGTCACTTTGTTAGCCATGAAAAGAAGAAAAAGGAAAGACAGAATCTCACTGTGCCATTGGTCATTGCCCGTCACGTATCAAAACCGGCGCAGCTCATTGGCCCGCGACATTTTGTTAGGGTCCGCGCTGCCGACGGACACGACGCCATTTTGAAAAAGTCTCAGCCTGATTTCGGAAGCAAGCTATGTCTCCACCGTACCGAAACTTCCGCAGTGCGCACAAGTTCGGTAAAAGGCGTAAAAAGCCTTCTAACAAGCATAAGGATGCAGTGGAAGGTCGTCCGTGTACTCTCGAAGCAGGTGATTGAAGCGAGACAGTTGAAAGTGTCGCGTCGGGCGTCTCTGCGGCCGATTCCGATGACACGGGTGGCCGCCAGCAACGAACGCGCGTCGACACGTTTATGAGCCCCCAAGACTTGAAGTGACTACAAGAACGAGCTGACGCCCGAATTTTTCAGAGCTCTCTTCTATATCTGCGACCTAGCGCAAGCTGCAGGCTTTTTGCACTAAGAGAGGCGACACAGGCCCGGCGACGACGGCAGCGGCAACGTACACGATCGTCGATCTGTCAGCAATCAACCAGCTGCTCGAAAAAACCGTGTGCCGCCAGTGCGGTGGCGACATGTCCATCCAGAAAAGCACTCGCGAATACAGTGTTGCTGTACAGCTGTGCTTGGAGTGTTCTGTTTGCAGCGATGTCGTGCACGAGTGGAGTTCCCAGCGTCTACCTGGAAACGCAAAGTGCAATCCCTTCCAGGTAAATATTCTTGCTGCCCGGGTTACGCTAACTACAGGGAACGGCCAAACAGCACTGAATGAATTTTTTTCAACCATGGGAATCTCCCACAGGGGTCTTCACAACAAGACCTACCAAGCATACCTCAAGTTTAAGTCGAGGCCTGCCGTAACGCTAGCTGCTGAAAGTGTGCTGACTGATTGTGCTTCCTCAGTAAAAGAACTATACAGAGAACTGAATTTTGGTAATCCCGGAAATATCGCAGTCTGTTTCGATGGAACGTGGATGACGAGAGGGCACCAGTCCCACATTGGTGTGGGCTCTGTCATAGAGCTTTTTTCAGGCTATGTGTTAGACTATGTAGTGCTGTGCAACTACTGCCTTGACTGTAAAAAGGCACCCAAAGAGAAGGACCCCCAGTACAACGCATAGAAGGCACAGCATGTATGCCAAAAGAATACAGATTCAAAATCCGGGCAGATGGAGGTGGATGCAGCTCTGATGCTCTTCCAACGATCATTGGAGCGGCACGGCCTGCGCTACACCACAATGCTCTGCGATGGAGATAGCAAGCACTTTCGTGCGGTAGGGCAGCAAAGGTATATGGATTTATACCAGTTGAAAAAGAAGATTGTACAAATCATGTACAAAAGCGGATGGGCAGTGCTTTGCGCAATCTTCTCCAAAAGCGCTAACCAGAGGATTGTGAAAGGTTGAGTGGTAAAGGTCGACTGACTGCAGACCTTATCACCAAACTCAGCAATTACTATGGTTGGGCACTAAAATCTAATGCAGGCGATGTCGAGCAAATGCATCGGGAAGTAATGGCCACATATCAGGTGACGTCGACCGACAAGAGCCCAAACTATGGCCTATGCCCACAAGGCACCAACTCGTGGTGCAAACAGAATGCTGCGATTGCAAGGGGACAGCAGCCACCGAAACACCGTTACAACCTGCCCGACTACGTCAGCCAAGCATTGCTACCTGTGTACAAGCACCTTGCACACAAAGACTTACTCAGCAGATGCCAGCGAGGACAAACACAGAATGCAAATGAGGCACTGCATTCAGTGATTTGGTCCTTGATGCCTAAGACAAAGCATGCTTCGTTGATATCTGTTGAAGTGGCTGTTGCTGAGGCAGTCATGCGGTTTAATTCTGGGACACAGGAGGCTGCGTCATGCATTCTGCAAGAGCTCCAAGTGGAACAAAACCACATAGCAAGCCAGAGGGCACAGGAGAAAGACTCTCGCCGAGCTACAGGCTCCGAGCGGAAGCATGCAGCCTCAGCCTGCTTCATCTCTGCCGCAAAGCGACGTCACCAAAGAAAAACTGATGAACATTACTCGCCTGGGGCATTCTGAAGCTACACGCTACTTTCTTTGCACAACTGTGCATAAAGAAAGCATTGAAAGCATTGTAATTTGTTTTTTGCAATTTTCTCAGTTCGATTATTTTCGTAACATGGGAGTCTACTGACAAGCCTATCTCTGCTTCTGCTCATCAGATTTTGGTAACTTTTGTGTCGTTTAGTAGCTAAATAGGTGGTGATTGCAATAAGAGTTTCAGATGGTAGCTAGGTGCAAACACAAATTTGTTATTTGCTAAAATTAACGTTAACTAAAATTTCAGTTCTTCAACCACAACTTTGGATGACCACAACTTTTGAACTAGAAGAGCTAGGAACATGCTATTACCCTTGTTGCAATCTTTGATCCTTCTAGAATCTAGCAGCATACAGATCATGTGAATCTGTTCAGCAGCTTTCTCTAAAGCCTTGTCAGAAGCTCTTCTCATAAAAACCTACATACAATAGAAAGAAAAAAAATTGCAGAAACTAATTTCATATTTGAGATCAGCATGCTGAAATATATGTACCTACAAATTTTCATGGCAATAACTTCAATATTAAAAATTTTTTCAAAGACCCATGTCCCCCCTTAAGGGGGGAGACCGCTCTTAAAAAAAAGATTTTTGTTTCTGCACCAAATTTAATCAAATTACACACCCTTGACTAGTTTTTCGTGCTGATTCCAAAAATGTCATTAGTTGCATGATAGGCTGATTAGTTCCTGAGATACACTTAATAATACCATTTATTAATAAGTACAATTAAGAGAAAAAGCACATTAAAAAAGTTAATAAATCGCACTTTGTTAGGTTCTACAAACCGAAAGGGATGAAATGTTGGAAACAGTTTTTTGATTTTACCGTCATAAGTAATTTTTAAAGACATTGAAACTCAAGGTACAAATAGTGCCTAACTTGCAATCGAGAAATAGGGCAAATTAAGAAATTTTTGAACTTTAATTACAAATTCTGCTCCCAACATTGCCTAGTGTTCACATATGGCTACGTGCTAAAAAAAGAATTGTGCTTCTATCTGCCATATATGCTGAGATATGCTAATTTGGGATTTGCTATGTGTCCAAAATTTCCATTTTGAGAAAAACAGCAAAAACAAACGAAGTGTTGTTTATGGCAAAGTACTTCAAATTTATTCACATACTGGCATTAGCAGACACCTAATAGCCTCCTGGGACGTAGTCTGTCAGACCAGTGATTGGAATGGCACTTTAGTGTGCGCTGAAGATTTTCTGCAGATTTGCGCTTCTGCACAGATGCTGTTTTCTTCTGGACATCTTTTTCCCGCATGCGCTTGGTTGTCTGGGGGCTAGGCGTTAGGCTGAGCTCTTGCAGTATATGCAGCAGTTCTTTCGCTCCCTGCATTGAGCTTCATCACTGCTTCAGCCACAGCAGCCTGCACTGTGAAGAGAGAGGCATGCCTTTCCTTTCGAGCAAGGGACCATATCATTGAGTGCAAGCTCTCATTGTTGTTTTGAGTCTTGCCTCGTTGGCAGCGTTCTAGCAGTCTCCTGTCTGAAAGCCTTTCGTATATAGGCAGTAAGGCATTGCAGACATGAAGAGGTAGATTGTGCCGATGAGGTGGCATTGCCTCGCCTCTGGCCTCTGCCGCATTCTGCCGGCACCAAGAATAAGGGCCTGTTGGACAGAGGCTGTGATTTGAAGTGGAGTCGTTGGACGTCACATGATGGTAGGTGGCCATCACAGCTTTGTGCGTGGCCTCCACATCACCTATGTGGGATTTGAGCGCCCACGAATAATAAGAGCTCAATTTAGCGATAAATCTTGCATGAGCTTGCCTCTCCCACCAAGCGATTCTCCAGCAGCACCTTTCTGTTTGGTAACCACGTTGCACAAAGCAGTGCCCATGCGTTTCTGCACATGGTTCACACAATCCTCCTTATGGATTTCAATATATCCATACACTTCAGCTTCTTCCAAAGCGGGGAACGTGCGACTGTCCCCGTCAGACAGCATTGTGGTATAACGGAGGTTGTGTTGCTGCAGGGAACGCTGAAATAAGATCAGGGCAGCCTCAACCTCCATTTCACCAGCCTTCTTGGATGTGTTTTTTTGGCAGATGTGGCTCTGCTTCCACAATGGGTACGCCGGGTCGTCTTCTTTGGGGCCCTGCTCACAGCCGGCGCAAAAATTGCTCAGAACAACAAAGTCAAGAACAAGCCCTGTGAACAGTTCAATCACAGTTCCGACGCCGATGTGCGATGAATGCCCACGTGTCATCCATGAGCCGTCGAACGACACCGCGATGTTGCCCGGATTCCCGAAATTCAACTCTGTGTAAACTTCCCGAACTGATCGAGCGCAGTCGGAAGTCAACTTCTGAGCCGCACGGTCCACCGCAGGGCGTCAACTTTTTCTTGACGTATTTCTGCCAAGTTTTTGAATGCAGACCGCGGTGGGAAATATTTATCACCGAAAATATGTCATTCAACGCGGCACGCTGGTTTCCCGTTGACTGCATCGCGCGCGCGGCGAGGATGTTCACCACGAACGGGCTAACTGTCTGGTCGGTCTCCACACGCGGCGAACTCCATCGAGATGAAATGTCGCCACAGTTCTCACATGTCAGGGTCAGTTTGGCGGCGAGGTCGTACTCGCTGTCGGATTTTTCAATCGTCACGTCGCCGTTGCATACTTTGCACTTCACTGACGCGAGCATCTCGTTCACCAAACGCAAGCTGACGATGGAGAAGGTATTGCTGGGTGGGGCACTTGCGGAGTCTCCCATTCCACCGAAGAACGCTGCCTTGCGCTCTGTTGCTGCCGCTGATGCCATCTGCTGAAGTTTCTCCTGAGCTTTCTTGTCCATTTCTTCGATCTCACAAGCTTGCAGCATTCGGGTGTCATGACGAACACGACCGCTGCCCGATGAGGCTTCCGCGACCGGCGCCGCAGTTAGGCCTAGCTCGGACGGCACCTCCCGATCTGCTGGCGGAGTCGTATCCACGGCGCTTGAGGTGTCCACAGTGCTCGAGGTGACCGTGGCGCTCTTCTTCAAGTTGTTAATAAGCGATTTTTTCCTCTTTTTCCTATATCTGTGAGTCGTGCGGAACTTTGGCGCCGGCGTTGACATCGTCGCGAGATGCACCAGCGAACACACCTTGACAAGATGGCTACCGCTTGCGCTCAACAGACGCTTCCAGCAGACGACACGAGACCCTTCAGCCAATCAGATAGCAACTTTCAGTCACGTGCACCGACTAGCGAATAGCATCGCGCGTTGAGACTGCTTTTTGGCGGCATTTTCTCCCTCATCCAATAAGCATAAAAGGGTAGCAACTGCGCGAAATTCAAAACGAAAAGCAGCTCTTCCAAATGAAACCAAGATGGCCGCGATCGCTGCAGTGAAACGATAATAGGATGTCGCGGAAAAAGCCCCATTATTGCGCGAAAATCTGCCGAGAGAGAGCTCGGATCGAAGTTTTATCCTCATTTTACAGCTCAAATATTGGCTCTGGAGATTAGAAAATTCACAGGCTGGTAGAGAAACAGCTGCAGATTTCGAAAATTCCATTTTTGAAAAATCGATTTTTTCGCGATTTTTTAGCCTCCAAGAGCCGTCTCCCCCCTTAAGTGTCAGTTCACAATATCGATGATTTGAGCTATGCCAATTACGCCTGGTTTCACCTACAACAATGATATTGCAAATCAAGATATGCATGGCGTCACAAAGGGGACTGTTCAAACATTAGGCAGTCGGGAGGAGTTTCCAGTGTGAGTGTAGAGGCGGCATGTGGTACACAGCCACGAATCACAAGAATCGCTGTGACAGCACCAAATGGTGTCACACTCCAGCAAGGTGTGCAGTCACTGCGCAAGTTTCCACAGTAGTGTTCCTTTACCATGCGGTGTTGGGCTTGGGAGAAACTTTTGCTGCCACTACTCTAGCAGCAAACCCTAGTACTTCTATAGACCAGCATGCATGCACAAAGTGTTACTTGAAGAGAATTACCGTTCCCCATTTATCCCAAGTGCTTGTAATGTTATCTCTAAAATTATCAGTGCCAACTACAGAGAATTTTAATCTATGCTATGCTGCAAGCAAACTATAATTTGTGCTACAAAGGAGACTATATAGAAAGCCATGAATGCAACTGCAGTGGAACATCAGCAGGGACAGCCATGAAGCTTCCAAATGTGGTGGTGGTAAAAAAACGAGGATCGCGCTACTCTGAAACTGGTGATGATGAATTTTTATGACACAAAGGCATCTGTGACCAAAGAGCACCATGGCACAAGGTTTTTCTTTTTCTCAAGGTGGGGTCAAAGACCAATTCCCAGGCATTTCACCCTAAAGAAGTCGAGCACCAGGCAGGGGAAAGCTTGTACCCAATGTATCACCGGTGGGTACCTGGAGGCACTGGGGATCGAACCCCTGCATCCGAGGCAGGTACTCTGAAGTGGGCAAACGCCTGCTGCGTTGGGACCAATCAGCGTGTGCGCACTGGCGGCATGAAAGCCTATCACCCGGTGCTCAAGATGGAACGACCATTTTACCTTGAACTAGCGCCTAAAATTTCACTCGCTGACTGTGTTGCCATGACCTAACATAATGGAGTCAACATCGGTGGCACCTTCAACAAGTACCGCGGCAGATCGCCGAGAACGCAATCGCCTTCAGAAGCATCAGGCGAAACCATTACCCTCAAAAAGGCCCGACAGCCTAACAAAGTGTCAGGCCAGATTTTTGACCACAGAAGAAGAACGAGAGCAAGTTATCACACGTTACTCGCAGTCTTGGGTGACAACACAAAACACACGCATGAATAAAAGCGCATTTCTTTTTTTTTTTTATGGCAACAAAACATAGGCCGGCTTGCATGTATTCCTGCAGTGCAGTAGTCAAGGCATAGACTCACGGCAGCGATGGAGGGCTTCTTGTTGTCCCCGGCAGGCGGGTGGGTGACGTCGGCACCGAGGAAGATGACGGGCTCATTGAACACCTTGGGACGGATGCTAGGCACCAGGATGGAGTTGATGCCGCCTAGCTTCACATTGATCTTGAGGCACAGGTTGGACAGGGTCTGGGGCGATGTCTTGTTGACGTTCTTGGCCTGCACGCACTGGGTGGCCATGCCCAGAACGGTGTCGCCCACGCGCTTCACCTCGGCATAGACGGGGGTCTTGCCCGGCAGCACGACCACCACCAGCTGGAGGCCCTGGAAGGTGGACTTGAGGTAGCGAAACATGGGCTCTACCTGGTCAGGACCCGTGGCATACTTGCAGAAGCAGGGCTGCCCGATGATGGGCATGCCCGCATCATTACTTATCTTCTGCAGCTGCTGGGTGAAGTTGCGCAGGGCGTCCTCACGGCAGGTGCGCTGGGGCGCAAAGCAGGCGATGGCCCAGATGCGGATCTCCACGCCCGTGTGGAACTGCTTGCCCCGCATGTCCCACACCCCCTGGTTGGGGATCGCCTGCTGCTTGGTCCGGCCGCCATACTGCAGCTTTGGCGGAGGCAGGATGCGGCCCCGAACCTCCATCATAGTGTTGCTGATGGACAGACCAAACTCCTGCACATACGGGTCCGTGTTGAAGTCCGCCTTGCGCACCAGGTTGTTGATCTCGCGCTCCCGGTCGGGCGCCGAGCGGGCAGTCGCCTTGATCATGGTCGACGTCTGCATGTCGGTCAGCTTCTTGATGCACCGCTGACCCGCCACGATGTTGCACACCTCCAGGGGCAGGTACGTGTGCTTGTGCTCCTGGCCCACTTGCAGGCACGGCAGGTGCGGATACCTGGGGTGGTGGGGGGGGGGGGGACACTTTCCACTCAACCACCAATGAGCACTGCTTTCATGGCACTCTTGCCAACGTTACCCGGCTCTCTGTTTTGGACTCAATGTAATTAGCAGGCATGGGGAGTCTGACATTAAAGCTCTTAATGGAATCCTATTGGACAACTGCGATTGGAAACATTTTATGAAGCATCAAAACTTCTAATCTGAAGCACTCTGGAGCAATGAAATGTCAATTTACGAGCACTTCGTAGCACGCAGCTTCAGTTTCTCAAGTTCCCTGCAACGCAATAAGAAATATGACGCACAGTTTACTTAACCGTATCCGGGTTCGACTGTATCAGTAAGTGCCTTCTAAACGCCGCCAAAACCTGGAAAATGTCCCTCCGTTTCTCTAGTAAGGACCACCATAATTACTGTCCCTTCAATGACTAAATTGCATCACTGTTGCGCACGTTTTTGACGAATCTTTGTATTACTAATTTGGGCTATACAAACTATTTTACATTTTTTACTTGTTCCCTATAACGAGGTTTCACTGTATTTGGCGCCTCCGAAGCCCCAAAATTGCAATTTCGCAGCAAAATGTGGTAGAACATGGCCTTCGCTTCCCCCAACCAAGTCCCCAATGGCCGCCATCTTGGTCTTGTTCACGATCTGGCGCTCTTCCCTACATCCTGATATTACTAATGTTGAATCTTCTTTGAGTATCTCCATTCCGCCATTTACTGAGGCTTCTAAACGACTTCCGAACAGCTGGCATGAGAATTTTAAGTTAGATTTTCTCCAATTGATGTCTTTTGCAAACATGACTACCGTATAAACGCGTGTAAGAGCCGCACTTTCTTTTTCAGATTTGAGGGCCAATTTTTGGGGTGCGGCCCATACACGCGATTTACGAAAAAAACTTTTTTAAAGTGAAAACACACCAATCAGGAAATCAGCGGCATTTATTCTACGTTCAATCGCCAATCGCCCTCCGGTGCACGCTCATCCCACAAGAAGTCGCGCAGCCCGTCTGTTGTTAACGCGTAGCCGTTGTTCCGCGCTTCCATCACTTAGCACAGCAGCTCTTCTTCCAGTTCAGGAAACTTGCACGGCTTGCCTCGAAAAGCGCGCTTTTTGCAGCTTGTGTTCCTCAACGCATCCTTTTGGTTACACCAAAGTCAGACGCACTTCTCGGCCACGTCGAATTTCCTGCCTGCCACACACTTTCAGTGTTCCCCCCAATAGCAAACTCCCAGCCGTGTAGCTATTAAGGTGCTTGCCTTATCGTGCTAAAACTGCTAAACTACAAAGCTTCGCAGAAACACTCGAAAGCCACAACTAACACCCGTGCCTTCGACAGCAACAAAACTCTAGAGCTCGTGATACTGATACCGATAAGGATAATGGGATACCGATAAGGATAATGGGAGCTGGCGGAACTCGAGACGGAGGAAAAAGTTGACGATGATGATAATGAGCCGCAGCCTCTGGCGCCATCCATGGGCAGCACCTAGAAGCCCCTGTGCACATGCGTCGCCTCCGCGATGAAGCGCGCCATTGCTCGCAGCTGGAGCTGATCGCGGAGGCCACGGCGCGTACATTTCGAAGGCTATTTCCGCATAGGTCTTGTGGAAAGTTTGGGTGTGGCCCTTACATGAATAGTATTTTTTTCTAATATTTCCTTCTGGAAAACACGGTGCGGCCCATACACGGGTGCGGCCCTTACAGGCATTTATAGGGTATATTCAATTTCATGCATAGCAGGCAACACTGCAGAGGCTGCTCAAGTGGCATGTCCACAAAACCCCATTTTTTCGCCACGTATCATTAGTTCTTCTCAACACCTCGGTGAAACAATAACAAAGAGCGGTATAAAATGAAGTAGTAGCTCACCTGAGCTTCATCTTGTACTTGTCCAAGAAGTACTTGGCCACTGTGCATTCTACTGTCTGACCATTCTCCAGCTGCAGTGGAAACCTGCAGTGCCCATACATTTATTAAACCCATGCACTCACAATGGTACATACTGTATTTTCTGGCCCATAAGGTGAGCCTCTGTATAAGTTATACCACCTTGCAAACTCATACTGGTGTATAAGACGCACCAATGAGAAAATCGGGAAAAGGCAGTTATTCACCAGAAAATACAGTACTGCGAGGGCACCTTTCCCTTTCCAAAAGCCGGCGTCCAGGATCAGAGAAAATGCTTCCCACATTAGAGGCCCAAAAAGAGTGTTTGCTTCAAGAAGCCATGCAGTGGGACTGCTAACACCCCCGCGAAACCCGAAGGAGGACGAGTCCCTTCCACCTTTGAGAGATCTGGAACAATGACAAACGAGTCCCTCTGGATGGCCCAGAGAAGTGCTGTATATTTTAGAGAAAGGCTCCGCATTTCCTCGCCCGTCTTAGGAAATGCTTCTCAGTAGCTGGGCAAGAGAATAGTCAAAGTAACATAGTAATCGCATGGAGTTGGCCCAGTTGGCTTTTTCAATTACAAAATTAGATCCAAAAACAGGACGACAGAACTGGAGCACCTGTGCTTGTATGACTCTCGTTCTGTCCTGTTTTTGGCACAAATTTTGTAGTCATAATAGCACAGTCTTTACCAGTTGGCTTCAGTGGGCCAGTGATAATCTTAATAAACTTAATCATTACAACCTCCAATCACAACTGATCAATCTGTCCTGGCAATCTTTCTCATTCAAGCACAACCTGACCACAGCAAAACCTTAATAACTTGTATATTGGAACAGCGCAAAGACGTAGCTGCAGCTGCCACACCTGTATCACCCGTTGCGAACATCGAACTTGCGGCCCAGCGCGCAGTTCGTTTCTTTGGCGTAAAGAATGACAGCTATCTTGACAGTAGCTATGAACGAGCGCCGTTCGCTTACCAGACCCGGAGCACAAATGACGAATGGCGAAGCACTACATTAAAAACTTGTGATATGTGGCCGGCAGGAGTCAAATGCATCAGAGTCAAAAAGAAACTACGTGTGAGCGGCATCGGCTCTTCCGTTGGCTGTCGACACTCCACGGCGCCACTGCATTTCTGAGTGGGAGTGCCGCCGCAATTGGAACAGCGGCCCTTCCATCAACTATCGGCACTCCCTCGAGCACCGAGTGTGCGGTTGAAAGTAAACAAAAAAAAACTTGGACGACGCCAATTAAGAGTAGAACGCGAATGCATTATCGGGCCGCCGCCGCTTATCAGCAGACGCAATCTGCGACCACATGTGAGGAGTGGGCTGGTGCCGGTTTTCTGGTCCTGCGTGTTGACATAGCAGTTGCTCAAGGCCAGCACCAAGAGCGATGTGATGGAGCCACGCAGCAGAAATGCAACTACGCTCTAGCATGCCTGATATCTTGTTTGTCTCGCCTTTATTTATGGTGCGATGCTTTGGTTTCGATTTTAAGTCAACCCCCCACTTCCGATTTTCAAATTTTGAAGCATAGGTCGACTTACAATCGTGTAAATATGGCAATTGAGCTGCCACCTGACACGGTGGGCTGGTAAGCAGCCTATCACAAAACTGGCTTCAGACAAACAGACAGACAGAGAAACAAACAGACAACGGCTAAATGCAGAGAATGGCCACTATAAATGCTTGTGCACTAAAATTCCTCGTATTATACACTGGTTTTACAGCAATCGAAACACTTGTTTGGGTCCCTTAAAGTTAGAATCAATTAGCTTTTACAGTTGCTACTGCACTGTTCTCATCTCAAGAGCAGGCGGTCGACCAACGTATAGTGTTTCGCCAAACAAACGCGCCTCGATGGCAGTCGTTTTTGGGGACATTCAATCATTCGAATTTCAGATAATTTGAACATTTTTTTCCGGTGCCTTGAAGTTTGAATTAAGAGCTTTAACCCTGTCCTGCGCCAGCTGCGGCCACCTTGTCCCCGCTAACGTGCTCATCTCACCCACCCACCCTCCTGATTCTGGCACTCCTTGCAGTGCTCCACCTATTATTTCAGTTTGCTAAGCTCACTGTGCTGTTCTCAATTCTAGCCTTGAGTGTCAATCTCTATGTTGCTATGAGAATACCTCAATTAAGAACCATGTTATTACGACATGCCCTCAAACCTTGTATCATGAATGCTCCACAAGTGATGCGGTTGTTGGGCTGTACAAGCCCTGTACACACAGCTCAGACAGCCGTGCAACTAGCACAACATGCGACAATCCTGCCAACCTCACAACGAACAGCTAGCCCATGTGACCAAAGTAAAGTTGGGACACTCACGATTGGAGCTGGGCAGGCCGGCGGGTGACGTTGCAGACGCGGTACTTGCGGCGCATGCTGCCGCAGTGGGTGATCTCAATCTTGAGGCCCTTGATCTCCTTGGTGAACTTGACCCGCTGCGAGTCAGTGAGAGGCTTGCGCTGCTCGTTGACGTCCCGTAGCTCCAGCACCTCGCACATGAACTCGATCACAGGCTGGGCCTTGTAGAAGGCTGTGGCTGACACATCGATGTTAAGCATCATTTTCCACTGGCTGGGCCGCACACTCTGGTGGAAGCCAAACCAGACTTCGCGGCCGCCCCCCAGTGGGTGGAAGTAGCCATCTGGTGACGAGAAGAAGGAGCGCCCAACTGGTGTGTACGTCATCGAGGGCAGGTGGCGCATCACCACATCCAGGGCTTGCACTGCGTCCATGGGGATGTGGCGCGAGCGGCCCTCCAGTACCTCCTCCAGTGCATACAGGCTCACCTGGGCCACCCACTTGATGGCCACCCGGAACACTCGGTCCTTGCCCTCGCCCGGCAGTGTCACTTCAAGCTCTGCCTTCTCCTTACCAATGGGCAGGTCGTCCCGTGTGTACATGTTCTTGCGGCCGTCAAACACTGGCTTCTGGCTGCCAAAGATCTTGGAATATGACTGCACCATGGTCTCGATGATCTCCCGGTTGACCTTGCGCGGGCACTTGTCCGGCGTGATGGTCACGTCGTAGTGGTGCAGGAAGCCCCGCGGCATGGAGATCTGGAAGTGGTTGGCCCTCAGCAGGATGGGCCGCCCCTCACTGCCCAAGTTGGGCCGCCGAGGACACGAGAACTGGGGCATCACTACGGCCAGCTCAGAGGGGCCCCCCGTGCCCAGGGCCCCGCCCGCAGGCGGGGGGCCCACCAGGGGCTGTGCTGCAGGCCCCAGGGGGGGGGCAGGCCCGCCCAGAGGAGGGGGTGCCCCAGGGGGCGGGGCACGTGGTGCTCCGCCTGGTCCGCCACCACCTCCACCAGGAGGCCCAGAGGCTGCATATGCACACATGGCCAGTCATTTCCAGGCTGCCTGCTCGCCACCACACAATCGCTGTCAAACTGATGGCACACATCAGAGAAGTGGCTGCACTCAACCCAATACAAATCGATGCAAACCGCCCACACTCCAGGCTGAGAGCAGTTGGCTCAAGCCTGCAACAAAGTCAACCCGCCCCACACAACACTGCATCGTTCCACACTAGTTCTAAGCCAGCTGGGGCCCTTGGTGGGCACTGCACAGAAGGCATGGCTGTGCTCCCAGGATGAAGCACAGCCACCAGTGCTGTTCCACCATGTTCACATGCAGTGCTACCCAATCTTACACAGGGTGCCCTGCAGCTAGCAACACAAGACAGCAGCTGCTAAGCCACACGTACAGTAAGGCAAGCCTCACAGACAGCTAACATTACAGGAAAGTGTTTCATGAGCACTTTCCTCCACTACCAAGCTTTTGTCCGGTGACAACACTACACCACACTACTCCTGCTGCGAAGGCTGTGAGTACACTTTCTCGGGGGAAGATGCCATCGTACATCCCACAATCTGCTGCCAGCCAGGACGCAGTTTGTGAGTAGGCAGAAGAGCATCTGCCTCCCTTTACACTGCAGCCCCGATGGCCGAGTGAGTGCACAGAAGAAATTCAATGACCTTGTGCTCCATGTGCTCCTCTCTCCATTTCCTAGTGCTGCACACAACTTGCGAGATGAACTACAGCAGCACATCCATAAAAAATGTGCTGTACTGACATTTAGCAGTGGGGCAATGCCCTGCCACACTTACAGATTTATGTCAAAGAAATTATTAACAATAGCATTTAATGTCATCAACCAGCACCCAGACATGATTTATGATATCCTTATGTTTTAATGATATTCATGATCAAGCAAGTTCACACTTGATTTCAAACTGAGCGTTTACTCACTCACTCACAGCGCTCGTCCCGTGTCCTTCTTGTTCTTGTCTGGCGTTCGCGCTGTTTTACAAAGGATGCATCTGTACCAACTTGCCCAACTGAACGTTTACTCACCCCAGGTTAGCAATCAAAACACCACAAAATAATTTAGAGGCAATCAAAGAAAAAAAAGTTTTGAGCAATTTACAACCACAACAAAAAGTAACACATTGCCACCAGGTGGCCCCACGTAACCCTAAAAAGACGGCGGTGAAGGTTTTGCACGCGTGCCTTGAGAGCTTTTCTGGGAATGTGACAATATAGTGCAGCTTCAAAAGCACTAAGAGGGAAACATTTATTTTTCAGAAATAAACACCCCATGCACTATGTTAGAAGCTCACCACAAAGTCTCCTCAGATTCTTTAATTAGAACCATTCCAGAAAACTCAAACTGACCTTTCCAAGATCTGTTGAGCATCTAATTTAAGGCACGAGCACAACACAACACGGTCGTAAATATTCATTAACCCCAAACTTCCCCTCAAGAAACTGATCCGAGTACATTTTTTTTTCTCCATGCACCGACCATGTAGAGGAAATTCTTTGAGACCAAACAAAATATTCAGACAATTATGTTTGTAAAGGAATAGCAGAACCACAATTTACATTTCCAGTTAGTTGAGAAAAAACTGACGCCAACCAATATTTCTAACTTTACCCAATGTTTCGGGACCACCTCGGTCCCTTCTGCATGGGTGACTAAAGTGTGCCAGCAGCAGTGGGTTGCTGCCTTCGCTCTCCCTTCCTGGAGCGTTCCTGGAGTCCTATTCATCACCGCCTTTGTGAGCCACATGTGCCATGACTCCACATGTCGCCTCTTGGAACAGGTTTTGCTGCCTCTTGGAACAGGCTATCCAGTGGTTGCCGCACTCGCAGTGTTCAGCGAGGGGAATTCTCCTTCAAAGGAGAATTTTATAAGCAGACCAGCGGCACTGCCATGGGTGCCGCGATCTCGATGACTGCTGACAACCTGACGATGGAGATAGTATCGAAGAGGAAGCACTGATATCGTTCCAAGAAAAACCAAACATTTTCATTCATTACATCGATGACTGTTTCTGCATTCTGAAGACATCGCAGGTTGAAAATTTCCTTGCACACCTCAACTCAGTCGAGCCTTCTATTCAGTTCACAATGGAACGAGAAGTGAACAACACACTGCCATTCCTGGACGTCTTGATAAGAAGAAAAGGGGCAGATCTAAAGTTCGGTGTCTATAGGAAGCCAACCCATACCGGCCGCTACCTAAATTTTAATTCCAACCACCCTACCAGCCACAAGGGATACGTCGTCTCCTCTCTCCTGAGAAGAGCGAAGTCAATATGCTCCAATATGAGAAAAAAAGCAGAAGAAGCTCGGAGGACAGGGGAACCAGCCAACAATGAAACAACAATGAAACAACAATGAAACAACACTGGTTCCCCTTCCATATGTGAGGGGAACCAGTGAGGCACTTGCACGCATTCTCGGAAAACACGGAATCTACGTAGCTCACAAACCTGTTTCAACAATAAGCCACTTCTTACCACGACCACCGTGTCCCCAGAGAAAAACAACCAGGTGTTCTTTACATACATCGGCGAAACAAAAAACCTCCACCAAAGAATAAGGTAACACAAAAATGACATCCGACTGGACTGATGAATTCAGAATCCAAACTCCTCTCAGACCACCGGATAGCCTTCGAGGAGGGGAGGTCTTGGCCGTGGAGCCAAACCTGTTTAAGAGGGGACATGTGGAGTCATGGCACATCCAGCTCACAAAGTCGGCGATGAATTGGACTCCAGGAACGCATACTTTAGCCAGGTGCTAACAAAGGGAAAGCGAAGGCAAAAACCCACCCGCTGCTGCTGGCACAGTTTATTCACCCCTGAAGAACGTTGGGTAAAGTTAAAAATATTGGTTGGCGTCAGTTTTCTCTAAACTATCTCAGGAAACCAACCAGACGGATTTCTACCAAAGATGTTTCCATTCAAAACATTTGCAGTTCCTTCAAGCCATGCTGCTGCCTTCACCAAGGAAATAGCTTCACTGGCAACTAGTATCACGAAATCATCCAATGTGCTGGCTTAAAAATGGTCAACAATTTTATGAAGGAACTGCAGTAACGTACTGCACAATTTTATCCCCATCACACAGGCCCTCTAAGGGACTACTAAGTCAAGAGCCTTAATAAACATTGGATATGCAACTGTGCCACTGCTGCAAGGCAAGCTCCATCACTGTCGGGAGAATCCATCAACTCGCGAAAGGCACTGCAACGAGCCACCATAAGCACCAATAATTTTGCAGACATGCAAGCCAGCAAGCTTAACCTGAATATGTTAGAAACAAAATCCTTATTTTTTACAGTAATATTATTCACTCTCAAAATTAACTTCACTGTCTAGGACAAGTAGCAGTAGAATTCACGAACTTTTGAGGAAGCTCGTGTTGGGTTGTTTTTGTATCATTGGCAACAATGGTGTTATGCTTCTTGCAGTGTTTTCAGCCTTTTTTCTCTCTGCAAAATGAGTTTTATATTTCGAACTTTCATTTTTCACAAGTATTGCTCAGATTTTATCTTCCAGAAAAGTGCTGTGAGCGCTCTGCATTCGGGAGTGCACGCAGCTGCTGCTCGAAGACCCTCGAAATCTCTTGGAGTTCCATGATCCTCTGTTGACTCAATTGCCACCGGAGCTGCCAATGTAGCAGCACTCAACTGGCACGGTTGAAGGGACTTCGAAATGACCCATGTGACAACAGGGGTGTTAGTCTCCAAGCTACGCTGCTGGACTTTCAACTGTTCATCATGGAAACATGCAATTTCCGCTCATCTTCAACTACTTGTGTATGCTGGCACCTCCCTTTGTTACAATTTTGGGAGGGCGGCACAAGTTTGGTCGTGGTAATGTGGTTCAACACTAAGTGGCAGCGCAGCGTTCGTTCAGTGTTGGCATTCACAGGGTCAAGGCCTCTGTTCAATAGGCAAAGTGATTGGGAGTATGTTGAACATCGAGCATGACAAGTGTCCAATAGTTTTCATGTGACATCATGCATGCCACCTTTGTACTGTGGCTAGCTTCCACACAGTATGCAGGAACCGGTTGGAGATCGGTGGATTAACAAGATGCCGAGGCTTTTGCTGCGCTTTTCAGGCCAAAAGATGGTGGCCACTATGACGTCAGCGAAAACTATGTATAGCAGACTGTGCAAGAAACGAAAGTATGGACAGCTTGCACAGCAACAAGCTGGTGTCTCACTAAGATTAAGAGCAGCGTCTCTGACAGGCTGCAATATAGCTAACTTTTCTGCTAAAACTGACTGAGTGTTGCATTTTCTGCACAATTCAGGTGAAATCTCTCCTGCTTGGGTCTAATTATTATGAACATACTTTCAAATAAAATACCCGACCAACATGGCATGCAGGATGTCACATGAAAACTATTGGACACTTGTCATGCTCGATGTTCAACATACTCCCAATCACTTTGCCTATTGAACAGAAGCCTTGACCCTGTGAATGCCAACCCTGAACAAACGCTCCACTGCCACTTAGTGTTGAACCACATTTCCACGACCAAACTTGTGCCCTCCCTACGACGACACTACAGCCCTCCCAAAATTGTAACGTAACAAAGGGAGGTACCAGCAGCCAGAACACAAGTAGTTGAAGATGCGCATAGATGCTTTGAGCGAAAATTGCATGTTTCCATAAAGAACAGCTGAAAGTCCAGCACGGCTCTTTTGTATCCACTTGTACCCCCTTTGTTGAAGATGCAGCAACTGGTCCACGAGTCAGCTCTATTAGCCTTTCCAAAGCAGTGATGTAGAAACTAGCTGCCGCTTTGAAATTAATGCAACTGACAGCATAAAGTTCAGACTGCCATCACCTGTGAGTCACATTTTTTAAGAGGCCTTGTTCACTTCCAATGACACTAAATCATACAGCCCAAGCTAAGCTCTGGACCCTAGTACTGGCCTGTCGGAAATTTTTCCCTCCTGCAATGAGAATGGGGTCTCAAATACAGCACAGTGTGCTGTTGCAGTACACAGCCTTTTCTTGTATGCTTTGGGAATTTCCCAAAGTTTATGATTACCACTGAGATAGCAAATGATCAAAATGGCAACGAAAACCAGAAAAAAAAGGGGGGGGGGGGGGGGGGGTCACTGATCACTGTGGAAGTACATCCATTCACAATGAATGCTATGCACGAACAGTTGCACTACTTTTAGCGACAGGGTTCCGTGACAGCTGAACCATAGATAAGTTAGGGAAATTTTACCCAGAAGCAACACTGAACGAGATGCGCCACCAAGCCTAACCTACGAGAAAAGCAAGCGGCTTGACAGGGCTGCTGCCAGAAATGGTGGCTGCCTAGTGAAACTGCCCGAGGGCAGTCGTAGTTTTCAGAGGTGACGCTGCAGGAGCACGACGGCTACCAGGAGCTTCACAGGGACTGCTCTAGGCCTTGACCGAGGGCCGCCACAACAAAAGTGGTTTTCCGCGAAGGCCCAACACAACAGATCAAACGAATGCGTGCCACAGCCAGGCTACTTTATCGCGCCCCTTTTCGCTTGTCATCGAACCACGTGAAACAGTCGGCTCCTGCGTCGTCCCCTTCCGTGGTGCGCACCTACGCGTTCCTCAACGCTCCAACCAGCTCCACGAGTGGTCGACGCTGCCGAAACCACCAGGCAGCGGCGTAGGCACAGCAAGCGAAGTCCATCGCGTCACGTGCGGCCCAGGCTGGGCCACGCGCGTATCGCCTCAGGCGCACGAGACAAGAGCCCCCCCCCCCCCCCCCCCCCCCCCCTCCAATGAATGACTCGCAGAGCGCGCAACAACGCTGCAGGCCCCGATGTAGGCCTCGGATCTACGCGGAGTAGCGCGTAGGCCTAACCCCCGAGGGCCGTCGGAGTACTCAACGGGGCCGCAATGACGGTACCGCCGGTTTCTAGACAAAGAAACAAGAACCACCGAGGCGAAGGTTACTCACGCTGGCCACCAGTGTACATCCTCCCTTCGGTCCGGTCTCGGGTAGTACAGTCCTGCTGCTAATTTCAAACCACGGCTATGGACGGGGGAGGAGGAAAATAAGCCCGTCGCGGCCGTCGGTGCCTTCCCAGCGACGTCACGGAAGGCCGTTCGAAGCGCCGCGCTCGTCGGTCGTCCGTCCGCGCTAGTCCGTGCCGTCCGCGCGCTTGGCGCACTGGCTTGGGTCGCTTGATTGCTTCAGGTTTGGAAGCAAAAAAAGAGTACCACAAAGAAAAGTGTTATAAAAGAGCTGCTCAAAAATGCTGGCTAAATAAGACCACCGATCGCTATATGCAGCCAGGACCTACTCAACTAGAGACCTGCACATTTGGCATTGCTCCAGCGCGCCTGCTCTAGTTCATGCATTTTGCCGCTAGGGAAGGGCAGCTACGGGCGGCGTGGCGCTACAATCACTGATCTCCACTAGGTGTGGCTGGATGCCGCATTCCCGCTTTCTGAAGTGGACGCAAGTGAAGCGACCGGAAGTTGGATGGCATGTCCCGGAAGTTCGGTGTCTGCTGTGTATTTCAATGCAAAAAGTCGTATCTCGTCCTTCCGTTCTCAGTTTTTCGCGTCGTTTGCGTGTAACGTCTACTGTAATATCAAAGGAATAAGCAAGCTCAACGCGAGAAATGTGTGCATTGTTTGGGGAACCCTGTGATTTCAGAGAAACCGAAGAAAACAGGCATGCAGATATCACCTTGCCGCGGCAAAGGGGTACGTGCATTAAACACCATTTTCTGATCTGGTTCTTATATTACGAGCGTAATTAGGGTAAGTAGTGGAACGACGATCAGTCTAGGCCGTCTTAAAAACAAATTTTCGTGTAGCAAAGAAAAGGAAATGGCGCGGAAATCATGTCACTCGAAGAGCCACTCGTTGTACAACTGCCGCTGTTTCAGTTTCGGGTTGGTGGCGGGCGATGTATTTTCTCATCGATGGCAGGTGATGTTTATCGCTTTAGTCTGTCATTTGCCTTCCATGCGTGCTTTTAATCTAACTCTATAGCACAGCCACATTTCATCTACTTAGCACGAGAGAAACGGCTGACGAGAAAGATGAATGCAGCAGCGCATGTGACAAGCGCTGTTAGAAGTCAACTGCACCAAGCATCCCGAATAAAAGCCCGTTCAGGCATAATTTGCTACAGTACGAAACAGTACTTGATACACTCCGTCGAAAAAGCAGTACCGATGTACCTTTTGGACGCGCTAATGTGAACCACCAGAACAGCGACGGCACCTCACCAGAGTGACCTCGCTCCGGTTCGGTCTAAACGTAATTCGGTAAAATGGTCACTGCAAAGTCGGCTGCCTAATGAAGGTTTCCATCTATTATTCCTTAAATTTTTTCCTCATTGATGGTATAACTTGCGCTTAAAGCGTGACGACGTTCATCACAACACAGAGCAGAGTTGACGACGCTAGCGCAACGGGACGACACAGAGCTGAGCAGACGAGGCTCCGTGCGTACTGAGTGTAGCGACGTTCTGTCGTCTGCTAGTGTCGTCCCATAGCGATGCAGTGGACCCTTATTCTTGTAACGTCTTTCCGAGGACTTTGCTGCTCTCCTCATGCAGTTGACGGCGCAACAGGTAGGCATTATGGAAAATATGAATAACTGCGCAAAAAGGACGGGACAAGAGAGAAGAAGCACCGAAACACACGAGACAAGCGCAGACTGACAACTGCGCGTGGTTTATTGCACTCGTGTGTTTCTGTGCTTCTTCTCTCTTGTCCCGTCCTTTTTGCGCAGTTATTCATATTTTCCATAATGTCGTACCAACTAGCCCCTCACAGCACTCTTCTAGGTAGGCATTGTCATGAAAAAAGACGAGAACGTCGAAAAGACAAGGTGCTAAGTGGACTAAAACAGAAAAACCGTGCTGAGGTCCGATTTCATGCACTGCCAAAGGCTGACTTCCGGGACATGCTGCCCAACTTCCGGTGGCTTCACTTACGGGCGCCCGATGCGGCATCCAGCCCCCTTGTGGTAAAGCCCCTCCATAGACTACAATTACAATATTAAAAAATAAACGCAGAAGGCTTATCTACAATTCGCTTAAACCCCTAGCTTATGTAAGGATTGCACAAAGCACTAGGTTATAATAGAAATATAAACCTAACAAAATCTTAGCAATAGCAGTGTCACTCAATCGTAGCAAAAGCAGTGTCATCCATTCGACGCAAAAGCATTGAAAACCTTAAACGTAAAAACAAATCAAAATAAAATAATAAAAACCATACTAATAAGAGCCACAACAACAGCCCCACCCAGGTTTGGGAGTCGGACGCCGGAAAGGATGAGAGAATTCTTGGCGGTACAGGTCTTCAAAAAACGTTTCAAGATAGCAAATTCAATATGTCGCAGAACTACAGCTATCACTAATGCTTGTGATCCCCTTCTTTTTAATCATAAAGCCACACCATAATCATAAAAGTGGTGTCACATGGTAAGTGAGGGTTGTAAGTGCCCCTTCCAATTACATTCTTCTTTGTGCTCGGCAGCTGAGAAAAATGTGTTCTATATAACGTGCAAAAAATGGCTTGAAATTTGCAAGAGATAGAAAACACAGAGAGGTATCCGCACTACACAAGCTTAAAACCGTGCACCCAGCAGGGAGCAACCCAGCAAACAACGTACCTCCCCAGGAGCGCCCAGAAAGGATGGAATGTCCCTGTCACAGTACATCATTTATCGAACATTTCCAGGCCGTAGAGGCAGGACATAGAAACACAAGCAAAAGGGAAGTGCGCCCACTAATGTCCTAGAAACGTTTTTTCGAGAGTGTTAAGCAGAAACAAACAAATATCATTTTGGTCCCAGAAAGGTAACTTGAAGAACGTTTTTGGGACCAATGGTTTTCAACAAAAAAATACAAATTGACTCCTCGCTCCCTTTTCTCTCTCCCTCGCGCCAAAAACTACGGGGAGAGAAGGTTTTGCGCTGGCACTCGCCGTTTTGAGAGATCAGAGAGATCAGAAAGGAAGTGCAGTTCACCCCGCATCTCTCGTGGGCCGTCGGCTCCATGCTGCAGGCAGGCAGGCGACGGCGGTCTGCCTTTTCATCGCACCGCCGGGAGCGGCGGTCACCAACGTGCCCGTCTTCAATAGTGTTTCCAACTTCAGCACGGTGCGGCGGTCCCTGCAGGCATCTCCAACTACCAGCAGTCCTCGTTGCGCCGCTGTCTAGCAGAGGCGCAGTAATGGCCCCCATCGCTCGTCCGGCTTCCTCGCTGCGCTCGCCCGGCTTCCCCGCTTGACGGAAGCCATCTTGCGCACACGTATTGTTGTTGTTGTTGTTGCCTGAAAAGATGATGGCACATACCCACGGTGGGGGATTGGCCAGGGTTTGGTGCAGGTCCAAACAGGGAATGTCTAATCCAAGTGAATCTCAACCGGCTTATCAATTAAGATGATTGGGAGTGAAAAGGAAATCCTTAATTTGATTGAGCATGAGGAAATCGAGTTGTAAATCAAGGAAACAAAGCTGTGCGAGTAGAATTACTAATTTTGAAGATTGATAAGAAAGCGAATAATTTTGAGAGAAGGAAAGTTAAAATAAATAAATAAATAAATCTAGAAATTAACACAAAAATCTCCCAGTTGCACTGATATACTTGTGGAGTAGCATGCCCTTTGACGGTTGCACCGAATGAGAGGAGGACGGGAAGAGTAAACGGCAGTCCTAATTGAGCGAGCGGATTTACCAAAAACTCAATTCTCTGCCGTGCAAACCACCGGCAGTAGTGGATGAAATGATCTATGGATTCAACGTCGTCGCATGACGCACATAGATTCGACGGCGTGAACCCCGAACGGCGTCAGTATAGATTAAGGCGAGGTATCCTACAACGCAGCAGTGTCATAGAAAGCTCACATTGTCTTGATGTACAGTACACGTATTCGTGCAGCCCCTAGCCGCTCACGCGCAAGTCCCAGCACGCAGCAGCTCTTGCTCTCATCACTGGGCTGTCGTGAACTTCGTAGCTGCGGATTCATGGCAGCTTTCCCGCGCACCTCGGTGTGCCCACATAATTCCTTTTGGAACTGGTGCAGCGGCGCGCGGCGCATCCCAAGTCTTTTGCACAGCTTCACGGCCCTACACCATAATGGCGCTCTTACAGGCGTCGTTCGCGGCAGCGGATTTCAAGGCAATGGGCGACTCCTAGCGCGCACTCTGCATCCCTCAGCGCCTCCTACGACTGTGGCGTGTTGTTGGTGGCAGCGTGGCCGTCCACTGCGGTCATAGGCGGGAGAGATCTTCGGAAGCCCATCAGACTCTTGCTGCGAGTGCCCATGGATTAACCTGCTCTACCTACATTGCCGTCCAGTCGCAGCGGTATAGTTTGTGTTGTGTTCGTGTCGCTGACTCCCAACCCACCCCCACCGGATTACTTGTGCCTTGATCACCTTGATCTCGCCTCCCACGCCGTATTGTACGTGCCGCACGTGTGGTCTGCTGTACCATGGGTGCGGCGAGCCAGGGCTCCTACCTCAAGACGTCCCCCCTTTCCATCCGGCTCCAAGCAGTCTTATCTCCGCGCTTAGACACAATAAAATAAAACGGGGGTGTAACAAGGATGTAACGCGTATGTTTGAGCGTTCGCTGTGCCGTGAGAAGGCGCAGGACAGAAGGCTGCGTTGAACACATATATATAGTTGCAGCATTTTATTTCATCCCCGGGTTTCTGTTGGCAACGTCATCAAGTTATGTGGTTTATGCTCGTTTTTTATTTTCGCCTCGTAGAATTAAATTTTTTTTTCCTGTTTTGACAACACGCTCAAGATTACTCCGAGGCTCGTGCGAGAGGCAAAGCGAGAGGGAGGTTTCACCCTGCAGAAAATCCGTGACCTGAAACCGCGTATCTGTATCGTACGCCCATCTCGTCTTTTCTTTTGGCACCCAGGTTGCTCTTCACATGCGTTTGCTTTTGCGTGTGCATATATGCTTTTGTACCCTTTAGAACGTTTGCTTGAGGTGCATCAACTTTCAGCCTGTATTATGTTTTTATTGCTCCATTTTTTTTTCAGATTTCTCAGAGCTATAGAGAAAATTTTGGCCATTATTATTTGCTGGTGTCGAAGTGCTCCGTACATT